>NC_061510.1:102100694-102200580 GCF_022539505.1 Lolium rigidum
TAATCTTCCAAGCCCGGCCCACCTCTGGATTTGTCTAAAATCTGGTGATAACACATTGATAGTTTAGACTTGAAAGAGGTTTCAATGACTGGTCAACAGTTTACTTGTGCCCACATACGAAAAACTAGATCGAGTCCTAATGGACTATGGATGGGAGGATAAATACCCTATGGTATCTGTTCGCCAATAGACGGTCAGACCATACTCCTATCCTTTTAACTACCAGAATGCCTAGACCTTTGTGTAAGCGACTGTTCAAGTTTGAACTTGGGTGGCTACATCGGGAGGGTTTTCAGGATATGGTTAGAAGGGTTTGGGAAAGACCAGTTTCGGGTAGTTCGCCCATTTTGAGGTGGAATAAAAATATGCGTGCAATGCGTAAACACCTCTCGGGTTGGTCAGCCTATGTTGCTGGCATTCTTAAAAAAGAAAAGACTCGGTTATCATCTATTATATACGATCTCGAGGCTTTGGCGGAGTTACAACCCCTGTCTCCGCATGAGATTGAATTAAAGAGCCAATCGAATGCGAAGATAGCTGAGTTACTTCGTGTGGAGGAGCTTAAATGGTATCAGAGATCAAAGGCCCAGTTTATCTTGGAAGGGGATTCGAGTACGCGATATTTCTATGGCGTTGAAAATGGCATACATAGCAAAAAGCGTATGTATTCCCTTATTCAGGATGAGGGGACGATTGAGGTCCATGAGCAACTCAAATCTTACATTATGAATAATTATAAAGGTCTATTTGGTCCTCCTAAGGAGAGTGTTTTTTCTCTTGATGAGACCTTGATAGACGATATATCCCAAGTGTCCATGGAGGAAAAATGGAATTCTAACAACCCCTTACTCAGAGGAAGAGGTTCAGAAAGTCATTTTCCAGATGGGACGTAATAAAGCACCGGATCCGGATGGTTTCCCTGCAAAGTTTTATCAAACTTTGTGGGACACTATCAAGGAAGACCTTCTTGAGTTGTTCAGTGTTCTTCATACTGGATAGCTAGAACTATTTCATATAAATTGGGGAATTAATCTTGTTACCAAAAGCTAACGAGGCAGAAAGGATTCAACAATTTCGACCTATCTATTTGTTAAATGTAAGTTTCAAGATTTTCACGAAAGTGGCCACTATTAAACTTAATACGGTGGAAGATCATGTTGTTCAGCCCTCGCAAACCGCTTTCATGCAATGAAGGAATGTCCTTGATGTTGTGGCGGTTCTGCATGAGGCGGTACATGAGATGTATACTAAGAAATTACATGGGGTTATATTAAAATTAAATTTTGAAAAGGCCTATGATAAGGTCAAATGGTCTTTTCTTCAGTAGACTCATAGGATGAAAGGTTTTTCTCCTAAGTGGCGTGCGTCGATTAATGATTTCGCATCTGGAGGAAGTGTGGCCATCAGGGTAAATGATGATACTAGTCATTTGTTCCGACACGGAAAAGCTTGCGCCAAGGCAATCCCTTATCGCCAATGTTATTTAATATTGTGGCAAATATGCTAGCTATCTTGATCGAACGTGCTAAGTCTGATGGCCAGATTGAGGGAGTGATTCCATATCTTGTTGATGGTTGTTTATCAATCCTTCAGTATGCCGATGATACGATCCTTTTTATGGACCATGATCTTGAAAAAGCTCGCAACCTAAAATTGATGTTGACGGCCTTCGAGCAACTTTTAGGTCTAAAAGTTAATTTCCATAAGAGTGAATTTGTTTTATTTCGGTGATGCCTAGGATGATGCAACTCTGTATGCGGAGTTGTTTGGTTGTGGGCAAGGCTACTTTCCTATTCGTTATTTGGGGATTCCGATTCATTAGTGGAGACTTACAAATGCTGAATGGAAAATAGTTGAGGAAATACTTCAAAAACGTCTTAGTAGTTGGAAAGGTAAATTGTTATCCCTTGGGAGAAGATTGATACTCATTAACTCAGCATTGACAAACATGGTACTGTATATGATATCTTTCGTTCTTTTGCCAAAAGGAGTCCTACAAAAGCTCGATTATTATCGATTGAGATTCTTTTGACAAGGGAATAGTGAGAAAAAGAAGTATCGACTGGTTAAATGGAGTATAGTTTGTAGACCCAAAGATCAAGGTGGGCTTGAAGTTCATGATCTTCAGGTCAAGAAGAGGGGGAGGATGCATGCCAGTGTAATTCATTATTGCAGGTAGGCTTGCTTGACTTGATCACACTTTTAAATATATATGCAACAGTACATTTCTTTACGTCATGAATTGATCTCATTGTATATCAATATTGATCATGTGATTATTTCTTGTGTAGCACTTCATGTAATCATGACTTGGAGTCCAAGTCCTTATGCATATAAATGGAGGAATAGGGGGACGAGGCATGCCATTGAGCAGCCTGTGTAATTCATTATTGCTAGTAGGCTTGCTTGACTTGATCACACTTTCAAATATATGCAACATAACATTTCTCTATTTCATGAATTGATCTCATTGTATAACAATATTGATCATGCTGCGCTTGTGATGCGAACAACGTTTAATATGATGTGAAAGTATCTGTGGATGTTGTATGCACATGAAAAGTCTCAGTGCAAACGGGTGGAACCAGAAAAACTATTACTCATCACACCTACTCTAAGGAAAGGGATAAAAGTCTATAACCTTCTCAATAAAAGGCCTCATCGGTGACGTTTTTTGCACCGTTGCCGGAAAGTCCTTCGCATAGTATACAAGCTAGGGGCAACGAGTCCTTTCTCCGTTGCCATATGGGATTTTGACCCGTGTCCTTAGCGTCATTGTTTACTAGTGGGAACACATTTCCGACAATTATCGATAGCTGACCCTTGATAAACTTAATAAATCCCTCGTATATCACAAAGATCTTCTCCTTTTGAACCTTTTGCGTTATGTGCGTGAACACCTCGTATTATACTGCGATACTTTACACATCCCGAGTCAAAATTGTTATGTTTATCTCGTGACTGCACATTTGTACTTGTTTATCAACTCCTAGTCTTGGCATAACCGAAACTACGACACACTTTCCGATGCACTTAAAAATCACCCTTATAGTTACCGAGTCACGAACTAACGTTTGATGATCCCATAGCTACCATTCCGTATCCATGGCCATGTTATTCTCATGGTCTTACAAAACTAGTAAACGGTAATACTTGTCATGAGAAAATATCGATAACATATTGACGATGTGTGTCGCGGTATATCAAAGGTCTCAATTTTGTTGAGATCATCAACTAGTTTTCTTCGTCTAAATAAGAATTATGCTTCTTTGCTAGCTTAATGTTTGTATGTTAGTGGATTTGTGTATGCTAGAGCCAAGACCTAAGTTTTGTGTATGTTTACCCTTCTGCAACGTTATTTATCATGTGCCTTTTTGGGAGGAGGGGGGCTCTTTCATGAAATACATGTAATAATAATTGTATTTACAGAGGCAGGTTGCATAATTGTTACTAAAATACGCATTTTCAAAGGCACTAAGTAAAACACAATGGTTTTAAATATCACCACTTCCATAGAATGTTTTGAAAAATGTCTCTACATATAGTTCCACTGAAAATGGCATTTTGAGAGGCTCTTGGATAAAGATGTCCCTAAAAAACATTTCTAGGGACACTTGTAAAAAGTGTACCAAGGAAATGCCCCTAAGAATCGAAGGTGCCACAGTATACTCCCTCCGATCCACAGTAAGTGACGGTGGTTTAGTTCAAATTTAGACAAATCCGATCTGAACTTACGATACATATTATAGATCAGAGAGAGTAGTCTATACAACCTTGAAAGAATCCGTGTCTATGTTTCTTAGCAAAATCCACACACAATAATACTATGCCGATGCTGATGTTTTGGCACATGGGTGCGTATGCTCCCTTTATTTTGAAATACATGTTAGACATATTTTAAAATGTCAAAAAATTGAAACAAAAATTCCGCACGTACATCTTCATGTGCTAAACGCTCATAAAGTCATTTCATGAAAAATCGACATGTCATGTGGCGTGTGTAAAAAAGAAAAAATTCGGTGCTGAAACAAAGGCTTGTCACAAGATAAATTTTCTCTTTTTCGCTTAGACTACACAAAATATCATTTTTTTAGTGAAACTTGACGAATACACATATATTATGGAGATGTACATGTAAAATTTTTTGTCAAATTTTTTTTAACACTTGCAAATATGTTTTTATGGTAGAGGGATCATATGCACCCGGGAGCCGAATTGAGTTTCTGGCCGATGCTAGTACTAATGTATTATTAACATAAGTAATGGTGTAATTACTTGACCCAGATTCTCCCGGTTACAGCATTTCGCTCAAAATAGAAACCTATGGATGAGTATCAGATCACATCCCCCCAATGTAGGGGTACGCGATCAGATCACATCTGCCAACCCACCCACCGTAGGAGGCTCATCTTTTCTGGAATTTCATGCGTTGGCCCGTCCGCGTGGATCCTGTACCGCAATGTTTTTTTTTCCACGTGTTTCGTTTGCAGCTAGCATGATACTGTAACTTGTACGTATGAAAATTGGAGTATGTTCAGCAACACATACGCAATATCTGCTTCGTCGTTGTTCGATCCGAGAGCGTCGCAAGTTTGGACTTCCGAGAGAGATATCTCCCGCCTCTAGCTAGCAGTCGAGTCATCCTCGTTGGGATGGGGATTGCGGATGTCACTCGTGGGATGGATCGGATGAGCAGCTTGAAGAGGACGGCGAAAAGAGAGGCAAGGAGCTTCCCGATGGCTCCACGCGTCGTGGGCATTATTGCCGGGCGCCGAAGCAAAGCCGCATCCTCCGGCGGCGGCAGCTAACTGCTCTGCCACGACGGGGTTCACGAGTCACACCGACCGTTTTTGATGCTGCCGAGTGAACAAGAGAAACGCATTCTCCCTGGTCGTAACATGCACGACACGGCTGCTCACCAAACCCGTAGTGTGTGCGCCGCTCGTTGGTCGACGAGTTTTTATCGCAGGAATATGAAAAACAATGCCACGTCCCGTCCGTCCCAGCCTAATACCGACGGGCCAGCGCGCGGCGTCGAAGGACAAAAACGACTCGAGGGTGCCGTCGGGATCGCCTCGTCCGGCGTCGGAATCCCCTTCCTTTCACATAGCCGAGAGCGCCCTGCCGGAGAACACAGATACGCGCGCCCATGATACTACACAAACTAGCAACATCAGCGTAGACATTAGGCACAGGCTGCCTAAGCCTAGCGTAACGCACCAGGCGCGGGCGCACAAATTCGTCTTCCTCCGATCTCCGAGAAATTATTCCTCCGAGGCAGAGGCCCGCCCAAAAGGTGCGCCTCCGCCACGCGCCATCTCTCTCACATAATTTCTCTCCGTCGGGACCTCGCCGTGCGTTCCGCCAGATCGAAACCGTCGCGGGAGAAAAAGGTGGTGGGCGGTGATCTCGCCACCAAGATTGTCCGATGCAGCCGCCCAAATGGAAGGTGGCCGTGGAGGGCGCCGCAGGGATCGGCGGCGTCGGCGGCGGCGACCAGCGCCGGCGGTGCGTGGCGGCCTCGCTGTCCATGCTGATCGCGGCCACCCTGGCGTTCCTCGCCTACGTCGCCTTCTTCCCGGACGACGGCGCCGGCGGGGTCTACCGCTGGTGGAGCTGCCAGGACTGCCGCGGCGCCGCGCTGGGCGAGTTCCCGCCCGACGACGCCGCGCCGGCCGACGGGCCCACCGCCGCCGTCCGCCGCCACCATACGCCGACGACGCTCTCGCACATCGTGTTCGGCATCGGCGCCTCGGCGCGGACGTGGGACCAGCGCCGCGGCTACGCGGAGCTCTGGTGGCGGCCTCAAACCATGCGCGGCCACGTCTGGCTCGACGAGGAGCCCGTGACCCCATGGCCATCCTCAACCTGCCCGCCCTACCGCGTCTCCCCCGACGCGTCCCGGTTCGGCAACCGCGCCTCCGCCTCGCGCATGGCCAGGATCGTGGCCGACTCCTTCCTCGCCATCTCCTCCGACCTGGCAAACGACACCGCCGCCACCCCCGAGGCGCGGTGGTTCGTGATGGGCGACGACGACACGGTCTTCTTCCCGGAGAACCTGGTGGCCACGCTGCGCAAGTACGACCACGACGAGATGTACTACGTCGGGGCGCCGTCCGAGAGCGTCGAGCAGAACGTCATGCACTCCTACGGCATGGCCTTCGGCGGCGGCGGCTTCGCCGTCAGCTACCCGGCCGCCGCCGAGCTCGCCGGGGCCATGGACGGATGCCTCGACCGCTACTCGCAGTTCTACGGCAGCGACCAGCGCGTGCAGGCATGCCTCAGCGAGCTCGGCGTGCCGCTCACACGCGAGCCAGGGTTCCACCAGGTTAGTTCATCGTATCCTTCCCATGTTCAAATTAAAAGTTCCTTCCATTTTTTACTGGAAAAATTAATATTCTCCGTTGAATCAAAAACCCATCTTTTTTTTTTCAACCATTCTTCTTAAACAACGTCCCCAAAAACCTGTTCTTCTTTTTAGATGCAAAATCTGTTATTTTGTGTGCATAAAGCAATCCACCAGTGTTTTCTCAAAACAGCTTGCGAACAAAGAACACTACTTTCTACAACTTGTGCTGCGGATGCAAATTTAGCTGGGCTAGTTCTGCTCATAGGGGCCAGGCAGCCAACGATCCTCTCCACTAGGTTCCTCTGCATTGGCCTGAATCACAACTTTCTTGACCAAACTTTTCACCGTCGCATCGCCTAGGCTAGAGAGTGTACAGCCAAAACAGAACGCAGCAACCAAGGAAGATACTCTAGCCTTTTCTACAGATCAACCACTTGCCGAAAAAACGAACAACAACTAGCCATGTAACCTTTCCTAGAGATCGCTGGATCGAAGCCGGCCGACTGACTGACGACTGTGCGGTACAAGTCGCAGGCAGGGGCAAGGGACAATGAGAAGGTACAGGGACAGCGTGGAAAGCACGGACCCAGGGCTGGTCCTTGGAGGAGCAGCGCCTGTCGCTCACCATGTGGCGCGGGTATCTAGCAGGACAAGTGTCTGCAGGACAGAGGACGACTTGACCTAGCGAACCACCACCTCACCCAAAACGACAGCCAGCCACATATGGTAGTAGCTTTTTCTTTGCCGGTCACCACACTACACCTCCACTTTTCATCCTCCTTTGCCCCTATGCCCTATCATCAGCTTATCTTTTAACAAACCAGATCCTTTGGCCAAACCAATGGCTCATATGTCTTCCCTGTGAAGCTATTTCAAAATCTAACCTAAACCATGAATTTGAGGATGGAGCCAAAATTGTGCATGTAGCTCAAAGTTTCGTCGGAAAATGGCACAAATGTGTTCGGCGCCAAACTCGTTGTAGCCGACCTACCTTTGGCGGCTAATGAAACAAAAGTCTAGCCCCAATAATCTAAACCCCTAGCTTCGGCGATGGGCGTCGAAAATGGTTGGCACTATTTTTTCAGTTACATTCTCATTGGCGCCTATTCCTGTAGTTTCTTCATGGGTTTGGATGGGGAACTAGTGTTGTCAAAGGGCCTGATCGACACGTTCTAGGGGACGTTGTTGAGGGCGAATGAAGCAAAGATCGCGGAAATCAAATGAGTAGAGGAGAAGAATGCAGGGGGTCAGATTTTGAACTAGTTTCGCTAGAGAATTAGACGAAAATTTTAGTTTTATCGAAGAGTAAATTACACTAAACGACCACATTTTGGGCTAGGTTAACAAGTCACCTGTTTTGCTATTTTTTTAAAAACAACCAAGTCTGGGCCACAGAGACACAAGTAACATCGTTACCCGTTTAATCGCATTTGGATAGGCTTGCTGACATATAGGGCCCATTTGTCAATGCTGACATGGCTAGTCTATATCTCCTCTTCATCCTGATGGTCTTCTTCTTCATTCGGTGAACACACGGTGGGGGGGGGGGAGGGGGGGGCAGGCTGTGGACTATGCCGATAGCACGCGACCCAACGGTGCTCGTCGTTGACCATGGAGTGTTGTGGCACCTCGCCACACTCACGAAGGAGGGGTTGGCACCAAGGAGAACTCGCGACGCCTGGTGACCTCCGAGGTCCGTCCATGGTAGGATTATGAGGATCTGCAGCTGCGAGATGATGAGGCACAAAACAAAAGAGGTTGTTTGCATATTAGGTGGATAAAATGCTCCTTCAACGAAACATTGGACGAGGATGGCCAGATTGGCCTGCCACGATGACGAACTTGTCGGCAACGATTTCAACCAGGACGAAAGAAGGAGGCCTCAAGGATTCAATTGTGTGTTGTACATGACTGAGTGGTCTTTCATTCACCACCAGACGAAGTCTTGTGTCACCAGCTCGTCGAGATGGTCCTCGTCGGGGTCAAGCTGTTGCTGCCACTTCCCCTACAGCAAGAACCGTGACTCCTTGGCGAACGAGGATGCGAAGGAGAGGACGATGATGATCTATTTCCGTGTGAGGCGGTGGTTGGTGTGCCATTTCCCTTATGGCCCGCTGAGAGAGTACATCGGTGCCGCTTGGCCAAGTTCACTGTAGGGTCTCACACAGACGATGATCTACAGTGGCACAAGAGCATACTTGGTAGGTGACACTTACAAGCGGGCTCCACCCCTCAGGATTGCTGTTAAAATGCTTTTAGACGACAATCAGCGAGATTCGTAACACTATGTCTCGGACTGGCAATTTTTTATTTTAAAAAATGCAAAGCAAGTAGTGATTTGTTAAACTAGACCGAAATTTGATGATAGTTGTATGTTATTTACTCTTTATCAAAGGGTCGGATTTGCTAAATAAAATACCATTCTACACGTACGGTAAGATGAGGGCGAAGGAAGCCAAGATTGGGGAAATGACAAATGGGTAAGGTGAAGAACCCTATTGTTGGTTAGTAGAGCTGGAGCGAAACGTGGTTGGCTGCCCGTGCATCGGTGCTGGTCCCATACACCATTCGCCGGGTGGATTCGGCTCGATCGCCGGAAACATGGGAGGCCGGATGCGTAGGGGATGTACGTTTGCCGTGTAGGTTGCATGGAGCCGCCGCGGCGCATTAGAGCATCTCCAGTCGCGTCCCCCAAACCGCGCCGGATCGAGCGTTTGGGGACGTGTTTTGTTCGTGCCGCGTTTGGGGGACGTCGCTCCCCAGCCGCGTCCCCCAAACGCCGCCCCCAAATGAATATTTGTGCAGGAAAATAAAGGTTTTCATTCAATTTCGATTATATATTACAAAGTTTGAATGAAAACGGCTAGATTTCATCTAAATCTGGGCTGCCGACCGCCCGGCGGCGCGTTCGACGGCCCCGCCCCGTCGTCGCCTCCCCTACGCCGCGGCTCCTCCTCGCGCGCGCCTCCTCTCCTTGCGTTCGGCGGTGGCCGGACGGTGCCGCTCCCGCCGATAGTCCTCCTCCCGCCCTCCTCGGCCGGGCCGCACGGAGGGAGAGCTCGACGGCGCGACGGACTCGCGCCTCTTCGCGGGCACGGGCGTCGTCCCGGAGCTTCTTCTCGGAGCTCGAAGGACTCGACGAGGGCGCGTTGCCGATCGGCGCGTCTCGTCCGGGTGCGGGCGTCGTCGTCGGACCGGTCGAACTCGTCGTCGTCGTCGTCGTCCTCCACCTCGGTCTCCTCCGCCTCGGCCTCTCCTCCATTGGCGCCTCCTCCTCCACATACGGTGGCGCCTCCATCATCGCCGCCGCGCAGCGCGTCGGCCGCCGTGCCTCGCTCGCCGCCTCCCGCATAGCGGCGTGAGCGCCGACTCCGGCCGTCGACGCTCGCTCGCGCCGTCGCTGCTCGCCGGAGCTCGATCGACTCACGCCGCGGCGCTCGGTCGAGTCACGCCGGATTCACGAACGGCGCTCGCCGCTCATCGCGGCCGGCGCCGGCGCTCGTCGACCCATCGGCGCTCCATCTCCTCCCGTGCGCGGCGGCCGTCGCGCCTCTTGTCCCGTCGAGGCGTCGAACGCCGCAACGGTGTCGCACTGTCTTTGCTCTCGCCACGCTGCTGCCGCGCGCGGCCTCCTCGAGCTGCGGAGCGAGGGGCGGAGAACGCCGCTAGATCCGCCGCTGCTCGCGCCTCACGCCGGCCGGCGGGCCTCCTCCTCGAGTGCCTCCTCGAGTGCCGCACGCCGCCTGCCGGCTCGTCGATGGAGGAGACGGCGGTGGAGGAAGTGGCCATCGCCGGGGCGGTTCGCCATTGCCACTTCGGTGATGGAGGAGACGGCTGTGGAGCGACGAGGGCTGTGTTTGATGCCGGCGGGGTGTGGTGGCTGCCATTGATGAGCCGGGAGACCTTTTATAGACGTCGGCGTCGGGAAGAAAGCGCGGGAACAGACGGGAAGAGGCGGGAAGATCGCGCGGGAACGGGCGGTGGCGTGCGAACGCCGGCGACGCGTGGAGGCTGCGCAGCACCGACGAGACGTCTCGCCTGCCCTCCGTCGCCATTAAGGCAAAGATGCCGGCGCGCGCGCGAACAACTTCCGTCGCGAGGTAGGCGACGGTTAGGTTAAAATTAGCGTGCCGGCGACGCGTCGGCCCCGCGCCTCCTCGCCTTGCTTTTCGTTGTGTCCGGCGTGCCCGGTGCGTCCCCCGTGGGACGGGGACGGGCTCGGGCGCGCCGGACACCGTATAGGCGCGCGCGAACAAAAGGGGCTTTGGGGACGCGGTCGGAGCGCTTTTTGTCCGGCGCGCCCCAAAACCTTTTAGGGGACGGTTTGGGGGACGCGACTGGAGATGCTCTTACGCTCGCGTATCGTGGTGAGTACTAGGTCAGATGAGTGCCGATGTTTGTGCGCGCACCATTGCCGGCGCCGAGCCAAAGCTGATGGCACCACCCTCATTTGAGAGTCGACCCCAAGTCGTTGATGTTGCCAAAGGCCACCGATCCAGCCAGGGGGGTGGGTCCAAGGCTGTCGACTTCACGAGCGCGTACGCCCAACGCGATACGACCTCGCGCCGAGCCAGGTGTCCCGCCGTAGCCGTACGTAGTTCTACCGTGACGCGCTCGCGGACTGCGTACGCTGAGAGATAAACATCCGTGATCTTCTCGTCACGAGGAGAATGTTGCCGTGCTTGACGTGCCACGGGTCAGCAGGTCTACAGGATGAAACTTTTTTCCTTCCACCGAGACGGATGGAGAACGGCCACTTTCCGTTTTACCTTTCCGAACCGTGTGCGGCCGCTGACACATGTGCGCGCCCCCAGATCCAGCCAGCCGATGCTGCTTTTGTCGCGTGTCGCACTCCCTTCCGCCTTTTTTTGTCCCATGCCTTTTTCTATCATGCTCCACCTGGCAACAACGGGAATCTATCGGCTTCCGTTTCAAACATATAAAAATATGCATAACCGTAAAATATTACCAAATGGACATACAGTATTTTTTCTGTTTTCTTTAATCTTTAAATAAACATATGTTCTGCAAGGTAACATGGATGAAATTATTGTTTGACACGACGCTTCCGCACGATCGGTTGGTGCAGGTGGACATCCGGGGCGACGCGTACGGGATGCTGGCGGCCCACCCGGTGGCCCCACTGGTCTCGCTCCACCACCTCGACCACATCGAGCCCATCAGCCCTGCGGGCCACAGCCCACTGGAAGCAGTCCGGCCGCTGGTGCACGCGTCGCAGTTCGACCCGGCCCGGCTCCTCCAGCAGGCCTTCGGGTACCAGCGCGGGCCGGGCTACGTCTGGTCCGTGTCCGTCGCCTGGGGCTACACGGCGCAGCTCTACCCGTGGGCCGTGGCCCCGCACGAGCTGGAGGTGCCGCTGCAGACCTTCAAGACCTGGCGGAGCTGGGCCAACGGGCCCTTCGTGTTCAACACGCGGCCGTTGATGGGCACCGACACCCCGTGCTGGCGGCCGGCCATGTTCTTCCTCAGCCGCGTCCGGAACGGGACCGCCGGCGGCACCGTGAGCGAGTACGTGAGGCGGCGCGACGGGAAGGCTGAGAAGGAGTGCGACAAGGCCAGCTTCCGCGCCGCGTCCACGGTTCATACTGTCAAGGTCTTCGCTCCCAAGATGAGCCAGAACGAGTGGAGACGGGTAAGTGTCAAGGGCAGCTCTAGATTCTACGTGCTGTACAATACACATCCATGTTAATTGACATGGCATTTGCTGTACGATGCTTCAGGCGCCACGGCGGCACTGCTGCAAAACCAAGAGGACGAGCTGGGGCTCCGTGCTGGAGGTGCGGATACGCTATTGCAGCCGAGGAGAGCTCACCACGCCGTGATTAAGCTCTGCCTCTTGTCCTTCGCTACCGCCGCAGGCAGCCGGATGCTACTATTGATGATAATAATGGGATGGCAAAGGCGAATAATGCTCTCCGAGCTCACAGGGGCATACAGTAACTTAGTTTCTGGTCACAAACCAGCAAGCACATACTCTACTTTCCTGCTGGCGCTGGACAGAAGATTGTCACATGTATACATACAACAAAAGGAGGTGCGCGTTGTTTTGGCCCGGCCGTACCAACTCGTGTGCTATCTTTGTACAGACCTAGTTCTTCTGGTTAATTAGATGGACGCGATTCGTCGATTATGACTTGTAAAGGAGTGTAAGCAGTAGCAATGTATAGGATCTGACCGTGTTCTTTGTGTTGCCTCTCTTTCCTGCTAGTCATGTGTGATTCGACCATAGAAAAATGGCTAATCGAAAAGAATGGGAAAAAGAGCTTGAAAGAAAAAGCAGAACCAAGTACTACCTCTTGTCAAAAGTTTGATGTATTTAGATGCCTTTTAGTGTCTAAATACATTAAAATTTTGACAAAGGTAAGACAATCTTGGTGGGACGGAGGGAGATGTAATTTTTTTGCTCCAACGCTTCACTTTCCTAAACTTGCGGATAGAGAGTAATGCGCCAGCATGCTTTTTTTCTACGAAATGTAGTGGGCCAATATGCATGTGCTTAGTAAAGCGGTGAAATGTTGAGCAGGACCTGCATGTCCAGAGAGGCCCAAGCTAGAGTGTTTAGGGCCTCTATGAATTAAAGTCCATTTGTCAACAACAACAACAACAACAACAAAAGCTAAAACAGTCAAATTTTCTTGCTAACACAAAAAGTGAATTTCACTTGTTACCCAAGAGTTATGCATCCCTGACACTCCCTCCAACCCAAAATATAAGGTATATAAGTCTAGTTAGCAGTCTAACCCTACTAACATTGATCAAATATTTACAAAAAATAAACATCTATTGATATTGATTTATTATTCTAGATGTTTATATTGTTTTACATAATTGGTCAAACTTAGAAGATATTGATGCTTGACTAAACTTATATGTTTTATATTTGTAATGGAGGGAGTACATATTACCCCATTTACTGAAAATCATATCAAAATACTTCATCTAGGAAAGTTTAAACACAGTTTGCCCCCATTTAAGCATTTTCTGTATGTTGACTGGCATGTTTAATCAATGTAGCATGATGAAATATGTAAAAATCGGATGGGGGTGTCATTTATGATCATGTCCACCCTTTTCTTCACCATCACCTCTATTCCTCATCTTTGTCCTGATAATATCAGTAACACTAGACTTATGGCCTTATGGGCTGCTTAACCTACAAAAACTCTACGAACTGACGTGCACTGAATTGGTTGGCTGGCATTTTGTCCTCCCAGAAAAAGGGCCACATTCTCATTTTCTACCTTATATGCAGTGCCACGACCTGAATCCGTAAGCAAATTCCATAGAAGTTGTTTGTAGGTGTAGTGCTACCCTGATAATATTGGGTCTCAATCATCACCTCACACCATGTCCCCATTTAAAAGGGTCAAAAGTTTCTAAAAGGGTGATCAAGATATATTTCACTAGATGGGGTAATTATTTTCACAAATGCACAATGTAAGTAGAATACAATCTAAAAAAATAGCATGCAATTCATGAAATAAAAATCAATAGAACATGCAATGTAAGGAGGAAAGTTCTTCAAAAATCAACTACGAGGAGATAGTGTCGTTGCAAGAAGAATGATGATCTGCTTAGAGGGTAATTGACAAAAAAATATTTGTAGTGCCGGAGATACCAGCTTCATTTTGTTGAAATCGGAGCATCTGACTCAAAACTATTTAAAAAAATGAGTTGTGTATTAATCAAGTTACAATGTTTTGTTTACACAGATCGGCACCACACCTTGTTAAACACCACCACACGACACATTATGACTAATTTGGTAGAAACCATGTGCGACCTTATTACAGGATCTACTAATTTTAGCTATAACCACTTGTGGATCCAGAGGCTTCAGTAAGTTGGAATCATTCGCGATGAAGCAAACTTCAGATCGGTCGCAGCTATCTTCTCTGACAGACTCCAGAGTAGAGGCACATTATGTTTCAGTAATTAGATTAGATGTAGAATTTTCAAGTGCTATTTTTAGTCCTTGGTAGCATGCGGCTCCACCCATTGCTGCAGTTTGACAGTGGTAATACTATCCCATGCCAAAACCACAACCTTGCCATCGTGGTCACGTACGTAGGACTGCTCCCCGAGCACCATTCTTCTCCTTATAGATAAGGCCCCGAACGACCGAGATGCTCCATTATTCGGTGGGTACAATTACAATAAGGACCTTGGCTTGAGAAGCATTAGCACAAGAGTCCCGAAGAATTACAAAAAGAACCCCAGAAAGATAAAGAAAAAAACAATCGGGCCCTTCTTCACCACCTCTCCTATGAAATCTTGGACCATGGTCGCTGGCGGCGACGCCGGGGACTACGCCACTTGGTTCGTCGCCAGGATGGATCACCACGCCAAGATTGTAGATCTTCCCCTTCAGCTCTAAGGCTTGGAGGAAGTAGATTCTCCCCGGAGCAGTTTCTTCCGAGGTGCGGAGAGGCCCCCTTGGCCAAAGATAGGGGCGGCTGAAGGCGCCGACGCTTGAGATCTGCCGCCGATTGAGAGCTTCCGTCGTGATGAGCACCGCACGCTCACCGGTGTGCCTCCTAACTCCAGATCGACGAACTCCGGGGCTCACATCCTCCTGTCTGTCTCCACGACCACAAGGAGGAGGAAGAGCTGCCCAAGAACCCACCGAATCCAGAGTGAGAGAGAAGTACAGGATCTCCGCTTCGCCGAGGAGAGCACACAGCTTCGCCTCTCCTCCTCGCCTCCACGGCCGGCCAGAAGAAGCTCCGTCGTATGCCGCCGAAATCATCGCCTCTCCCCCTCGCCTCCATGGCCGGCCAGGGGAAGCTCTGCTTCGCAGCACCTCAGCAGCAGCAGAAGATCCGCGGCCCCTACTTTATTTGCGGAGACCGTGGTTCCCTCCTCGTTTACATGCCCCCCAACCACAGGAGGCAAAGAAACAAGAAAGAGAACCCTAATCCCCAGATCTTGCCGCCTAGATCCGAGGTACAGCTCCAAACCGCCACAGAGGGACGAAAACTAGAAGGAAAACCTAAATATCTACAGCCGGCGCCATCTCTCTCCATCTCTCCGGCGGAGAGGAGGAAGGAGCGGCCCGGTGAGGAGGGGGAGGAGAGCAGATACTGTAGCGAGGTGAGAGCGAGTTGGGGGGGGGGGGATGAGAGCGTTCATATAGATAAAACTTGCATCAACATTAAGAACTGCATACGGACTGTAAACATACCGTGTCTTTCCTGTGTCCATGATATGAAATCCTCCTCTTGGCTCATAGCTTTTCTTGACAGTAGAGTGTATCCGTGTACTTCCATTTCTGCAGTGGAGAGCGCAAAACCGTTCAGGTTTTGACCATGTGTCACCCATATAGCTAGCCAATAGCCACTTCTCTTTGTCCCTGACAGACAAATCCTGGCCCCGGCAAAAGCACCTCGATCGACCATTGACAGGTCCAGGAAGGAACAACAAGCACTAGTGGAAAACGGGGCAATAGGCCCGGTCCATTTGGGTCTTTAGACCCGGTTCCCGAACCGGGACCAACTAGGCGGGACTAAAGGGGGTACCCTTTAGTCCCGGTTCAAAGATAAACCGGGCCTAAAGGCCTCGACACGTGGTGCGGCCGGGGAGCTCGCGGTGGAAGGTTTGGTCCCGGTTCGTGGTACGAACCGGGCCTAGGTTCCTCTGCCGCGGCAGAGAATTGCTATTTCTCTGCCGCGGCACAGGTTTAGGCTGTACCAGCAGTGCCTGCCGCGGCAGCAGAAACAGGGCGTTTCTCTGCCACGGCAGAGTTTCAGCAATGCATATATATCATTCAAGAAACCACAAAAAATCGTCATGAATATATATAGACATCGTCAACAGTACACGCACATCGTCAACAAGTACACGTAATGCATGCATATTTACAATACAACATGTCCTCGACGGATTTCGTTCCCCGTCACGATCCGCCGATAGTGCTCTCCACCTGGGGTAAGGACCTCGGTAATAAAGAATCCCGCGATTTCCTCTTGAATTGCTTTTATTTGATCCGCTGTTATGAGAGTGTCCTGCGAGCGTGTCATCTATATTTAAAAAAGGAGATCAATATATGAATGGAACTCAATACAATAGATGGTACTAATTAAGATTAATTGTGAAAATTTGTTATCGTACACGAGTGTGGTGTATTTGGGGGTCCCCACCCTTGGGACAGACATGTCACGCATGAAGGTGCGTACGTAGTATCCACATAAGTTATTCCCTTGTTCCCGCCTCATACACTTTACGAAAAAATAGTTCGATCAAACTAATAATCAAGCATCGTATTGAAAGTAAATATCATATATAAAGTTTCACTGGACATAGCTATATATATAGTACTACTTACTGTGGTAATCTCTAAATGTAAGCTCCGGTTTCCATTCACCCGGAACAGCATTGATGAACCGTTTCCAAGCCCTGCCCGGCAAAAAATAATGAGTAAATGAGTAATTGATTAGTTGATGATATCTTCGAATTAGAGCAGATGAAGATGCCAATACGAAATTGATTGAAACTACCTCTGGAGGATGGCAGCCATGTCCGCCCATTCCGCATATTCTTTACGTTTCGAGTCCATGACGTTTACGACTCCAAGTTGAAGATCAATGATTAGGAGAATAAAGTGGAAACCGCACAAGCATAGCTCAATGATTACGAGAATAAAGTGGAAGGTGCACAAGCATAATGTATGTTATATATAACACTCACTTGAAGTTGTAGGGAAAGAATATATCCTCTTTGTCCGCTTGCTTCTCTAAAAACATTACGATGTTGTCCTCTCGTGTCCTTGGGGTACCGTCGAACCGTAACTTCATGAACTCGTGTTTGGGTCTATGAACCCCAGCGTAGGAGCTTGCCTCTTTTGTATTCCAGACTTCTTCATTCTGCATAATTAAATGTATAGCGTACACAAAGGATAATTGTTAGTGCAAATGAATGAGCTACAAACTTAATTCCACAAATAAATCACTTACAGGCAGTAGCAACTGATAACAGCTTTGTCGAGGGCGTCTTGATTGAATAACTGAAACAGTTCTTCTATCTCAAGGTTTATCTCGTCTTCCCCCCGGAAGTAATGCTCATCTCTAAGATACACCGTGAGGTAGCTTTCACTTCTTCGACAGAGCTTTCAGGTACCATTCATGCAACCTTCGCATCCGAGTCCCTAGACGCGCGAGCTCGCCGTGTTTGACGAGATCTTTTCCGTATCTATACGTGTTTACCACTTGAGCCGTTGGATAGTAATCTTCGTACTCAACCGATGCTCCCCGAGCTCTAGCCGCCCGTTCGATCATCGATGCCGTCTCCGGATCATGATATGGCTCCACGATGAAGTGGGGTGCGGCCTCGAATGTCCCGCTGTCCAAGCCGGGCGACTTTTTTGCTTCTTTGCTCGCTCTAGAGGACTGTCCAAGAGAGCGGTCATAATCAGCTCTCGCCTCGAGTCTCTTCATTCTCGTCTCGGCAAAGTGCTTCACCGTCTCGCGGTCGAATAAACACCTTCTTCGGCGCAAGAAACGCCTTTTGCTCTTCGCCCGCTCATGTGGTAACAACTCTGGAGTCTCGTGCCCTCATTGGAGTTGATGATCTCTTCGGAGCCGTAGGAGGTGCCGCGGACAGCTTCCTCTTTTGCTTAAGTGGAGGCGGCGGAGTCTCCCCGACGAGGAGGAGGAGGAGGCGGCGGAGTATTTTCACGCGGAGCAGACCGGTCATGGATAGGGGAATCATCATCGCGCACAGGAGAATCATCACGCGGAGGAGACTCGAGTGGCGGAGGAGGCGGAGGTGGCATGCTTGTTGGCTTCTCACCCGGAAACACAATGTTCTCCTTCCGCCATTGCACGGTGGTTCTACGGGCTTCTCCCAGTTCTTTGATTTCCCCATCTTCACCTGCGGAGGTGCTCAAGCACCAACCCCTCATAAGCTCTCATCACTTCATCCACCATCACAACAAGCAAAGTCGTCTTGGACCGAACGGCAATGGTAAGACCTTGTAGGTAAGAGGATGCCGACCGCCGCCTTGAAGGATAGGTTGAAAACTTTAACATGCAGCTCGCAAGGACGCGCTCTCGGTGAGATCATCCACGGGGGTAGCGAGGAGGCTCGACCACCCGGTCATCATCATCATCATTATCCACCCGCCGAGAGGAAGCCACGCTCGCTTTTCCGGTGTGGTTGAGATTGCAGCGGGCGATGGCATTGAGCAATGCAGGATCTACAGCCTCGCCCCCGAGCCATCCGAGATGTAAGTACTTGGGTTACCATGGTTAATTGGGCTTTCATGGTGCTCATACCCTCCTCTAAGTTAGCCAGCGGTCCGTTTCCCTTGCCTTCCTCCTCTCATGGCTTTTATCGGAAATCTCTTCCTTTCCGCAGAAAGCCATACTTCCACGGAACGGAGCCTTCGTGCCTCGTGTTCGTCCGCCGTGTTCTTTGTTCCCAAGGGCGCGTGTCAGCTCATCGTTCTCTCTTTCGGGCTGGAACAACCCCGCCTCCACGTCCCTATGTGCTCTTTCCATGGCATCAATGGGAACCTTCGTATGAGCTTTCTTATAGATGCACTTCCCTCGTTTCTGGATCCAACGTTCCCCCAATCCCGTAGAACCACTCCTTGCACCGTTCGATCCAACCGTGTGTCCCTAATCTGATCCCTTTATCGGTCGGCTCCGCCTCAGCCGCTTGCCACTTAGGACGGTTAGCCCCGTATCCACCTGGACCCTGAATTTGGTGATATAGCTTCAACGCAGCATTTGCCTTATTTATTTCCGACCTTCTCTTAAATTCTTCTGACTCCGTGCTGTACTTCACGAATTCTTCCCAGTGAGTTTTTACCTTCTCATTGTCCGGAGTCTTCTTTATCTTGATAAGGCGGCGCAATCTTTTCTTGTGGCTCTTGAATAGTTCGGCCATCTTCTTCTTGCCAAACTCGCGGAGGGCCTCGCTCCATCTTGGCCTTTTCAGCGTCACCCCCTCTTCGGGTACTATGTTGAAATGTGACATGAGCTTGTCCATAATGCTGTTTTTGGCTACATCATCGATATAAAGACCTTGACCTTCTTCCTCTCGCAGACAGCACTAGTCCCTTTGGCTTGTGCCATTCTCGAACGGTGATCGGGACGTGGTCCCTAACAAGCACTCCGCATTGAGCTATAAATGCCTTTGCACCTTTCTCTGGAGCAATCGGTTTACCATCCTTTTCGATGTGGGTGATGTCGTGCCTAACACCGTCATCCAACTTTTTGGCCGGGCCTCGCTTCCTCGACTTTACATAAGAAGTGCTCGATCCGGAGGGCTAAAAAAGAAATAATTCATAGTCAGTACAATTTAATTAGTTAATGCATCTAGTCGATCAACAGCCGGCTTAATTAGTTTATATACCTCGGTGATAACTACAGCTCGGGAGCCATTATGATGATCTTGTTCCTCACCGGCGCCACTAGGATCTTCTTCCTCAATATTCTCCGCTCCCTCACCGGAGTCATTCAAATAAGTTGCGGTGACATCGTCACCGCCATCATCCGGAATAACGTCGTCGTCGCGATCATCCACAGTACCGTTTGCTATGAGTTCCTCCATGAAATTTTCTTGAATTTCATCTCTCTCCATGCTTTCTACAACGACCTGCAAGCTATACATAGGAACCATCATATGATCAAATTAAGGATAATGCAGAAAACTGAAAATGGAGTTACATATGTGTAGTTCTTAACTAAGGATCGATAATATAGTGCTGAAAGCAGATACTGCAGTTACATGCATACATAGATATCGGGTTCATGTTTATTTAACCCTAATACATATCAATCACTACTACAACCACTCAACCGCGCAGACCGGGTCCTAGAGGGCGCCGACCGGGTCCCGAGCCGCGCCGGGTGTGCCCCCAAAGCCACGGAACAACAACGGGAGCATAGCTAACATGAGATCCCCGCATAACGCTCCATCCGGTCCTATACATGTTGTCTAACGCGTACATGTAACGGCGAACGTGCTGGTCCTCCGCTTCAATGCGCTGAGCTACCTCCTCCGGCGGGGCCGGCTCCTCTCGAAACGACCGTGGCCCATAAGACCTCCACCAAAGAATATCCGGGTCGACAACGGGACCCGGATTCCGCACCAAGGTGCGCGACCCGGAAGCTAAGACCTCCAGTGCCACCCCGGCGGAGCCCAGTCCCGGACCTCCCCCATCTGCTCCATCTCCTCTAGAAGAGTCAGACCACGGCGCGGCGGCTGTCGCGACATCGTAGCTACGAAAACAAATCATATATATATGTACCAACGTTAACATAAATTAAAAAATAAATTCACTACTTTTATGTTAGTCGGCGCCGGCACTACCGTTTGGGGGGCGCCGGCACTACATACTCTATTTTGGGCGTGCCGGCAGGGGCGTCGGCACTACCGTATTTGGGGGCGCCATCGCGAGCGTAGCGGTTACCGCGCGGCGGCACTACATACTCTATTTTGGGGGCGCCGACAGGGGCGTCGGCACTACCGTATTTGGGGGGCGCCATCGCGAGCGTAGCGGTTACCGGCGCGCCGGCACTACATACTCTATTTTGGGGGCGCCGGCAGGGGCGTCGGCACTACCGTATTTGGGGGGCGCCATCGCGAGCGTAGCGGTTACCGGCGCGGCGGCCCTCATAACTATTTTTGTAACAAGAACACTAACTAAATTTCTAACTATTTTAACTAAATTTTACTAACTTTTTTTCTAAATTTCTAACTATTTTAACTAAATTTCTAACTATTGTTTTAACTAAATTTCTAACTATTTTACTAACTAATTTTACTAACTTTTTTTCTAACTATTGTTTTAACTAATTTTCTAACTAAATTTCTAAGTAATTTTACTAACTTTTTTTCTAACTAAATTTCTAACTAATTGTACTAACTTTTTTTATAACTATTGTTTCTATATAATTAACCTAACAAATTAACTAATCTAACAAATAAAAAAAAAAGAGAAGATGGGGCGGCGCTACCGCGGCGGAGGTGGGCGTGGCGGCCGGCAGCCGGCAGTGGCGGGGGCGCGGCGGACGGCGAGGAGGCGGCCGCGGGCGGTGGGCGGGCGCGGGCGACGCGGTGGCGGACGGCGCGGTGGCGGACGGCGCGGGCGACGCGGTGGCAGGCGGTGGGCGCGCGGGCGGCTCGGGCGGCGCGCGGTCGGCGGGCGCGGTGGCGGAGGCGGTGGCGCCCGGCAGCGGCGGAGACGGCGGCGGAGGCGGTGGCGCGAGGCGACGGCGACGGCGCGCGGAGGCGGCGGCGGCCGGCGGCGATTCGGCAGCTCGGCGGCTTCGCTCGCGCGTCGCGGCTTCGTCTCCGCGGGATTGATCTCCGCGGAGACGAAGTGTTTTCTTTTATACCTCCCTTTGGACCCGGTGCGTGTTACAAACCGGGTCCAAAGTCCCTTTGGACCCGGTTTGTAATACAAACCGGGACTAAAGGCCATTTTTGCTGCGTTCGCTGCGCGCGCAAAAAGTGCCTTTAGTCCCGGCTTGTATTACAAACCGGGTCCAAAGGCCAATTTTTTAAAAATTTCATTCCCGCCTTATTTCAAATCAAAAACACGTATCGGCCACCGCCGCCACCGCGTGTACCGGCCACCGCCGCCACCGCCACCGCCGTGTACCGGCCACCGCCGCCACCGCCACCGCCGTGTACCGGCCACCGCGCCACCGCCACCGCCGTGTACCGGCCACCGCCACCGCCGCCGCCATGTGATCGCCACGCCACCGCTGTACCGCCACCGCCACCGCCGCCGCCGCCGCCATGTACCGGCCACCGCCACCGCCGTGTACTGGCCACCGCCGCCACCGCCACCGCTGTACTGCCACCGTCACCGCTGTATCGCCACCGCCACCGCTGTATCGGCTACCAACGCCACCGCCACCGCCGTATCGCCACCACCGTCACCGCCATGTACCGGCCACCGCCGCCACCGCCGTGTACCGCCACCGCCGCCACCGCCACCGCTGTATCGCCACCGCCACCGCCGCCGCCGCCCTGTACCGCCACCGCCACCGCCGCCATGTACCGGCCACCGCCACCGCCGTGTACTGGCCACCGCCACCGCCGCCGCCGCCATGTACCGCCACCGCCACCGCCGTACTGCCACCGCCGCCACCGCCACCGCTGTACTGCCACCGTCACCGCTGTATCGCCACCGCCACCGCCGTATCGCCACCGCCACCGCCGCCGCCATGTACCGCCACCGCCACCGCCGTGTACTGCCACCGCCGCCACCGCCACCGCCGTGTACTGGCCACCGCCACCGCCGTGTACTGCCACCACCGCCACCGCCACCGCCGTGTACCGGCCACCACCGTCACCGCCATGTACCGGCCACGCCGCCGTGCCACACGTGTCCCTTCCCCGTGCCACGTGTCCCTCCGCCGTGCCACACGTGTCGCTACCCGTCGACGCCGCCGTGCGACGTGTAGCCACCGCTTCCACGTGCCTCGCCCGCCGACGCCGGCGTGCGACGTGTGTAGCCGTGGCTTACACGTGCCATGCCCCGCGTGCGCTATATAGAGCGACGAGTGCGGGCGCAACCGGACGCCGCCACCGCCTCCGCTCATTCATCTCCGGGATGCCTCCACGTCGCCGAGGGGCGTCCGGTTTCCGTGGCGTTCGAGTGCGTCCGAGCGGTAGGTTCACCGCCGAGATACGCGCCGGTGGCTTCCGCCTCACCCTCGGCACGTACAACACGCCGGAGCCGGCGGCGCGCGCTTACGACGCGGCGGCGTGGCGCTTTCGGCGGCCGTGGCGAGACATGAACTTCCCGGATGTTGAATCGCTAGAGGAGGCGGAGTTCCTCGCGCCGCCGCCGTGCCTCGTCGACGACGAGGACCGTCGCCGGCACCGCCGAGTGCAGCGCAGGATCGCCATCGCCGAGCGCGACGAGCGCTGATGCGCCGTGGAGGGCGCAGCTTCCCCAACGATGCCGACAACACCGACGCGTTCTTTGCTAACCTTAGGGCACAACGCAGGTCCGACTAGCGCCACCGTCGGGCCGTCGCCGCCTTCGAGCTCGAGAACCCGAATACAACTTGGACCGAAAACGACCCTCGGTGGGAGGACATTTGGACGGAGACAACCTCCGACGACGAGTAGAGACTAGACTAGTAATTTATCTATTTTATTGTAATTTCAATAAAGTCGATGTCGGTTGGTTTTGTTCAATAAAGTGGTTGACACGAAATTTATTACGATTGAACTGAAATTAAAGTACAGAGCTCCTCGGAGAAAAGTTTCCCGCCACATACATGGAATTAAAGTACGGAGCTCAACCGAAAATTAATTAAGATACATTACCGCATTCGATCGTTCTAGTCATTCAGCCATACTCGTGCCTAGCCCTATAGTACTCGCCACTGTAGTCGTCGTAGTCGCCGTCATCATCGTCGCCGGCATCGGGGTCGCGGTAGTCGAACCTCGACGGGAGAGCACGCGTGGGCCGGGACCGAGGGTAGCGCAGCGGGGGCCACGGTAGGCCATGACGCCCGGAGAGTCCGGCCGCACCACCACAGCCGACGGCCGGCCTCGTTGAAGTCCGAAGGAGGCGGGCCGCCCTCCTCGTGCTCGGCAAGCGCCCTCTCACGCCGATTGATGAAGAAGCTTTCCCAAGTCGGGAAGTAGCTCGGGATGCCACCGGGGATTCCTCCGCCGCTCCGGCGTGAGCTCGAAGTAGTAGTGGTTCGTGATGGCCATCTCGCGCGCTACACCTAGAGGGACAGGAGGGACCGGTACGCCTCCGACGCTCAAGCAACCAGCCGGTCGGGACACCGGTAGCCCGGCGGGCAGGGGTAGTTCGACGCGCAAAGCGCCTCCGCCTCCCGGAGGGTTAGAGATACGATGGAAGCCATGGGACAGAGTGATGAGGTTTGCAGTATATGAGTCTAGATGTGATATGTAAATGGAGGCCAAGCCTACATATATATATAGTGAAAAAATTGGCGGGAGGACAGAGGCGGGAAGCAGTGGAAAGCGCGGGAAGAAAAATAGGCGGGAACGCAGTGGAAAGCGCGGGAAGAAAAATAGGCGGGAACGCAGTGGCACCGAAAACATTAGTCCCGGCTGGTGGGTACAACCGGGACGAAAGATCCTTTTTTTGTCACCTAACAAAACTGTCGGTGGGATAAAGACGTGTGGGTAACCTTTAGTCCCGGCTGGTGGGTACAACCGGGACGAAAGATCCTTTTTTTGTCATCTAACAAAACTGTCGGTGGGATAAGGACGTGTGGGTAACCTTTAGTCCCGGCTGGTGGGTACAACCGGGACTAAAGATCCTTTTTTGTCATCTAACAAAACCGTCGGTGGGATAAGGACGTGTGGGTAACCTTTAGTCCCGGCTGGTGGGTACAACCGGGACTAAAGATGTCGGCAGGATAAGAACGCATGGGTGGACGCACCGCTCGATGAGATAAAGCATGTAGCGCACGACGCCCTGTCGAGTAGAAGCGGTGCCGTGCCTATAAAAGGAGCATCGATACGGCTTGCCAAGCGCATCAACAAGCCGCAGCGAGATTCATTCCCATGGATTGGAAAATCTCCCGTGGCGCAGCTTCTCGAAGATGTTGTTGGTGCACACGCCCTACGGCATCTTCGGAAGCCGCGCCGGAATTTTTTCCCCGCAAGCCCGTGAACGACTACATCTCCTCTAACAGTTGTTGGGGAAAGGGTTGGGAAATCTCCCGTGGCGCAACTTCTCGAAGATGTCGTTGGTGCACAAGCCTTACGGCATCTTCGGAAGTTGCTCCTCGGAATTTTTTCCCTGCAAGCCCCCGAACGACTACATCTCCTCTAATAGTGTTGGGGAAAGGGTTGGGAAATCTCCCGTGGCGCAGTTTCTCGAAGATGTTGTTGGTGCACATGCCCTACGGCATCTTCGGAAACTGCGCTCGGAATTTTTCCCCCGCAAACCCGTGAACGACTACATCTCCTCTATATATATGGTACAAAAAGCCAACCACATCTCCACTTTTCATATCTTACATACGCTTAAATGATTACACAAAAATAAATGGGAAATTGATTGCCATGTTGAGATACTCATTTGTGCCATGGAGCATCTTCATCATTTAATCTTCTTCGGCCTTAACAATGGAGCATCTTCATCATTTAACTTGATGCTTGGATCAATGTTCACTCTGAAGGGTGGAATTTCATCAAACTTATTATAATCTTCTCGACATGTCTGTCTTGTCCTCCACTCCCACGATGTTTCTTTTTCCGTAAAGAACTATGTGGCGCTTTGGCTCATCGTTTGATGTATTTGTTTCCTTATGTTTCCTTTTTCTTGGTTTGCTAGACATATCCTTCACATAGAAAACTCTGGGCCACATCCTTGGCTAGGACGAATGGTTCGTCTCTATACCCAAGATTGTTGAGATCCACCGTTCTCATTCCATACAACTTGTCTACCCGAACCCCGCCTCCTGTTTTGTTGACCCATTTGCACCTAAACAAAGGGACCTTAAAAGAAGGTCCATACTCAAGTTCCCGGATATCCTCTATGTAACCATAATATGTGTCATTTGGGCCTTCATTCATTATTGCATCAAAGCGGACACCACTGTTTTGGTTGGTGCTCTTTTTATCTTGGGCGATCGTGTAAAATGTATTCCCATTTATCTCGTACCCTTGGAAAGTCACTACAGCCGAAGATGGTGTCTGGGCCAGCAAGTACAACTGATCTTCAATATCTTTGTTATTCAGGAGATGTTTTTGCAACCAACCGCCGAAAGTCGACATGTGTTCACGTCTAATCCAATCGTTCGACCGCCTCGGGTTCCGGGAGCGTAGAAAGTTCTTGTGGTCACCGATATACGGAGCCACCATGGTGGAACTTTGTAGAACCGTGTAGTGTGCTTGAGTCAAAGAAATCCCGTCCCTACATATCATTGATTTCCTTCCTAGCGTGCCTTTTCCACTTAGTCTCCCTTCATGCCGCGATTCAGGAACACCAATCGGCTTAAGGTCGGGAATAAAGTCAACACGTAATTCAATGACCTCCTCTCGTTCCATAGCCCTTGGAGATGCTTCCTTCCGGCCTAGCACGGTTATGAACATATTTCTTCAAGACTCCCATGAACCTCTCGAAGGGGAACATATTGTGTAGAAACACAGGACCGAGAATGGAAATCTCATCGACCGGGTGAACGAGGAGATGTGTCATAATATTGAAGAAGGATGGTGGGAACACCAGCTCAAAACTAACGAGACATTGGACCACATCATTCCGCAACCTCGGTAGAATTTCTGGGTTTATTACCTTCCGAGAAATTGCATTGAGGAATGCACATAGCTTCACAATGGGCAGTCGAACATTTTCCGGTAGAAGCCCCCTCAATGCAATCGGAAGCAACCGTGTCATTATCACGTGATGCTCATGAGACTTCAGTGTTCGGAATGTTTTCTTCTCCATATTTATTATTCCCTTTATATTGGAGGAGAAGCCGGACGGACCTTGATACCGCTAAGACATTCAAAAAATATTTCCTTCTCTCGCTTTTGTAAGAGCGTAGCTGGATAAATGACGTCCTTTAACTCTCTCATGCAGATTTTTGGGGTCTTTCCAACGTTGCCGGTCCTCCCGTGCTTCCGGTGTATCTTTTGTCTTCCCGTACACGCCCGTAAAGCCTAGCAGGTTCACGCAAAGATTCTTCGTCACGTGCATCACATCGATTGAAGAGCGGACTTCTAAGACTTTCCAATATTCTAGCTCCCAAAAAATAGATTTCTTCTTCCACATGGCCGCGTGTCCGTGCAGCAGTCATTCGGAATAGGACCGTCCGCCGGGACCCTTTCCAAATATTACATCTAGATCCTTGACCATACCAAATATATCAACACCATCACGATGGGGAGGCTTCCTCCGGTGATCAGCCTCACCGTCGTAATGCTTTCCTTTCTTTCTTACGGGATGGGTAATCCTAAGAAATCGACGATGCCCTGGCACACGACCTTCCGACCTTTTTCCAAATAATCACCTTCGAGCTCATGTAAACAGTGTGTGCATGCATTGTATCCCTTGTTTGACTGTCCCGAAATGTTACCAAGAGCAGGCCAGTCATTGATGGTTACGAAAAGCATCGCTCTTAGGTCAAATTCCTCCCCGCTTGTGCTCGTCCCACACACGTACACCCGCTAGGGACCACAGCTGTAGAAGTTCTTCGACTAATGGCTTCAGGTACACATCAATGTCGTTCCTGGTTGCTTCGGGCCTTGTATGAGCACCGGCATCATAATGAACTTCCGCTTCATGCACAACCAAGGAGGAAGGTTATATATACAAAGAGTCACAGAGCCAGGTGCTATGGCTGCAGCTCCGCTCTCCAAAAGGATTCATGCCATCCGTACTTAGACCAAACCTTAAGTTCCTTGCATCCTGTGCAAAGTTTGGGAACTCTCTATCGATTTTTCTCCATTGGGATCCATCAGCAGGGTGCCTCAACATCACGTCTTTCTTACGGTCTTCTTTGTGCCATCGCAACAACCTAGCGTGCTCTTTATTCCCGAACAAGCGTTTCAGCCGTGGTATTATAGGAGCATACCACATAACCTTGGCAGGAACCCTCTTCTTGGGGCGCTCGCCCTCAACATCACCAGGGTCATCTCGTCCGATCTTATACCGCAATGCGGTGCACACCGGACATGCATCCAAATTCTCGTACTCACCGCGGTAGAGGATGCAGTCATTAATGCATGCATGTATCTTTTGCACATCTAATCCTAGAGGGCGAGACAATCTTCTTCGCTTCGTACGTATCGGCGGGCAATTCGTTACCCCTTGGAAGCTTCCTCTTAATTATTGTCGACAACTTTCCAAATCCTGAGTCGATGACACCGTTCTCTCGCCTTCCATTGCAACAATTCCAGTAGTGCTGCCTAGCTTTTTATGGCCATCTTCGCAAGTTGGGTATAACAATTTGTTGTGATCTTCTATCATCTTGTCGAAGGCCAACATTTCCTTTTCAGTTTCACATTCTCTCCTTGCATCAGCAATGGCCCGGCCAAGATCATCATCAGCAGTGCTCATCTCGGTGCCTCTTGATCTTCTACTTCATTGTCTTCATTGCCTTCTGCAGTATCATCGTATTCGGGGAAATTGGGATAACCGTCATCATCCTCTTCCTCTTCTTCATTGTCTTCCATCATAACCCCTCTTTCTCCGTGCTTGGTCCAACAATAGTAACTCGGGCATGAAATCGGATCGCAGTAAGGTGGCCGTGAATGAGACTCGAGTGAGCGTAATTTACGATATTCTTGCAGTCCACACATGGACAATACATGAAGCCACCATGTTTGTTTGCCTCCGCCACGGCCATAAAATTATCCAGGCCCGCAGTGAACTCGTCAAACCGTCGGTCAATGTACATCCATTGCCGATTCATCTGCATGATATAATTAAGCTGATCAAAACCATTACGTAACATCACGATGTATATATACACATGCATTTTATCAATTGCGATGAAAAGGATAAAGTCGTTAACCTCGATGAAGAAGAAAAAAGCAAGTTAAGTGTGGCTTGATTTGTGTAAACTCAAGTGGCAAATCCTCTTAAGCATTTCATCGAACACCTCTTGTGCATGTGAAGAAGAGAGGAAAGCAATACACCCCTCTTGTGAAGATAGTGAAAAAATGGCTAAGTGTGGCTCACACTTGGGCAGGAGCAAGGTTATATAGCCGGAGGGGGCCTTGGACCCGGTTTGTCATACAAACCGGGACTAAAGGGTTCCCAGGCTGACACGGCCTGCCGCGCCCTGCGGGTGGACTCTTTGGACCCGGTTTGTATGACAAACCGGGTCCAAAGGCCGCTACGAGACAGACGCCAGGCGGGCGGGGTCGTCCCGGGCAGGAACGAACCGGTCCGATGCGGGCATTGGACCGGTTTGGCTCGAGCGAGCGACATTCTGCTGGACCAATGGCGCTCTTCTCCACTAGTGAAGCGCATCTCAACGTCCCGATCCCTGTCATGGAGCCATCCAGCCGCAAGTGGGGAGCAGCGGAGAAGAAGGTCAAAGACACCAACCTCTGCCCATGGCGTGGCTCACATTGCTCCTGGAATTATCCCACGAGCTCCCTCCCTGTCGCTGCCGGTGCTGACATGGATAGTTGTCCCTTTGCCCGTTTTTATTTGAAGAAAGTCAACCAAGGCAGGGTCGATCCAAGCTGTTATAATCTATCTATATATTCACCAAATTCAACGCCGTCTCAAGCGCGGATACGTGATGAGGCTGTGCTCTGTGTGGCTCTGTACAGTTCTTGGATATTTCCTCGATCAGAAGCGCATCCGTCGGCTACAAACTATCTGAAACTAGGATTGCAACAGCAGTGCTAGTTTCAACCGTGGCTGCTCGTCGAAAAATATTGAGGGGGTGCATTACGAGAGTTCTCCTTCAACTATGGGTATAAATTGGATGGTTAATTTATTCCTTGTATAAAATTTGGATGGTGCTTTTGTTCCTTTTAGATGCCAGCAAAATTGAAAGTTATATTATTTTTCTTAGCTCGAAACTAGCTCGAGATCGTTACAAGCTGAGTATGAACAAATTTTTACAGCTTGATCTTTAAGTCGACTCAGTATGAGCTCGCGCGAATATTTGTATGAGCTGAGCTAAGCTAGGTCTAACTCGCCCGAACTCGACTGTTTACAGGCTTGCAGCCCTATCCGTGTTCATTTCTTCAGATATTTCCTCGATCAGAACGTATCCGTCGGCTACAAACTATCTGAAGCTAGGATTGCAACAGCAGTGCTGGTTTCAACCGTGGCTGCTGGTCGAAAAATATCAAGGGGGTGCAATACAAGAGATCTCTTTCAACTCTAGGGGAGAGACGAAGAAAACTCCACAAATCCAACCAGACACCTCGATCCCTGGCGTTTATCAGGCAAAGTCAGACGCCGCGCTGTATGCATTGCTACACGAAGTCAGACTCCACGTTCTTTCGTTGCGAAAATCGGGTCAAATCTTGTTTAAATGAAATGGTCCATGCAGCCTGGAATGCATGTGGGCAGGCAGCCGGACAGGGACGCCTAAATTTACGTCCCAGACTTGAGTTCCTTGCGCAAGTTGATCGATCGGGTTGCGAGAGTTGAGTCGGCCGGCCGGTTGCAGTGGAGTGGTCGCCTTCACGTTGGGGCTGGTAGGGCACTTGAGATGTCTTGTTCTGCACAAGGAACGAATTGGACACACATTCATACGGCGGCACACAAGCTAAGACAAGGCGGGCCGTGGCAAACTGGAGGCTCAAATTTAAGCTCTCTCAGCTTTGCGGCGGGGCGCAGGTTCTAATCACTCCATGCGTGCCGACGTCGGCAATGTGCTGGTCAAACCCGTCCCCTCATGCTATGGACGGAAAGGTTTGCTTCATTTACAAGACAAGTAACCACTTCTTCTTCGAAATAGCCTTGCGCCCCGCTATATTAATATAGCATACGACCCGATACAACGAACGCGCTGGGGCCGCAGCACAACCAAGCCCAAAAGAAAAGAAAAAGAAAGAAAAGAAGAAAAAGTGCCGACACCGGCAGATCGACGAAAACGAAGATGACCCGCAACCGCTGCGCTCCGAGAAGTACCACCACGCTCCTAGCACGCCGAGGCACCGCATACCAAGCAACACCTTCACCAAGGAGACGACGATGACGCCGCCGTTGCCCGGACTAGTCCTAGGGTTTCCCGGTATGCGGAGGGGATTGGGGAGGAGGTACACCCGACGCCTTCGGGGAAGGAAAGGTGACACCCGTAGGCGTCACCGCGTCGGTGTCGAGCATGCCGACGGGGATTTCTCCCGACCACCAAACCGACCACCCCGTACGCTCCGACGTGCTCCACCTAACCCGCCGCCCACCCGCACACGCCACCACGGTCTTGTAGCCATCCTCGCCGCCTAACCGTGGTCACCGGAGCAAGGCCTAGACGAAGAAAAGGGATGCAGTGGGGACGGGGGTAGCAGCACCGCAGCCACGCGGGAGGGAACTGCCTCCACCGCTTTCGCGGTAGCCGACCGGACGAGGCTACGAGGCCGACCAGGCCCGAACTGGCCCGGCCGGACCCAAAAGGGCCCGTAAAGCCCCGCTGCTACGCTGCAGCTGGCCGGCCGAAGTGCCGCCGCCGCCCACCCACCGCCGCCCTTTCTTCTCTTCCTCCAGGGAGCGCCGCCGGCGTGCCAAGAGCAGAGCCACCACCTCCCACCAAATCTGGATCTGGTCGTGTTGCCCCTCCTTCCCACCTCATTTTCACCTCTTCATTTACCAAAATTAAGTTGGTAAACTTAATTTTCTTCATAGGTAAGTAATGGTGAAGCTTTCTTAGCTCAATACCCTACTCAATCTCAACTTTTTACCTCATCCAACACTCTAGGTCTCGCCGTATCGGTAACTTTGTTGGTTTTATGCTTTGTGTGTGACCGGTTCCGATCGTCTTGCACACACGTCACGTACACGTGTATGTGCACATATGTTATGTGCGAAGCTCGATGATATCATGTGTTGTGAGCATGCGCGAAAGCGTCACGTGCATGTGTGTTGTATGCGAAGCCTCCGGATCCACATGTGTTGTATATGCGAAGCCTCCACACATGTGTTGCATGTGTTTTTGTTTGCGAGGGATTTGAAATGCGATGGAGTTGCCAATATTTTGCCGAAACGTTGATTCATTTCCGTTTCGGCGAATGTTGGGCATACTACGCATATACATGTCCTATTTTTAGGGAAGGTCATGCCAAAATTTTCTTTTGGTATGCTAAGATATCCATTTTCTCTATATCCGCAGGCGACCATGGTCCGCATGATGAGCGAAGGCGTTGTGGCTAGGTTTTTGAAAGCCGCGACAACCGAGATGATTAGAAATAACCAAAAGGAGATAAGATGTCCGTGTCGAAGATGCAAGCTAACAAGCCTTATGGACCCTAAAGCCGATATGGTGCGGGACCACCTTCTCATGCGTGGTTTCATGGATGGCTATCGGTGGGAAGACGACGAAGATGATTATGAATTTGTCCATGGGAATTCAACAAGAAGTAAGGAAGGAGGTGATCAGGATGTAGAAGATCTCGGGCATGATCAGGATGTAGAAGATCCCGGAGATGATCATGATCACAATGTAGGAGATGGAGGTCATCATGACGATCATGAAGATGAAGACGATGGACCATCGTCGATGGACTGGGTGCAGGACCCTTATCTTCAAGAGCTGCTTCTCAATCAGACGAGTAACGCAAGAGCTGCCGCCCGATAGAAAGCCAAGATGGATCAACTGGAGGTAGACGCGGTTACTCCATTGTATGAAGGATGCAGGCCGGAGGATACCCGCCTAGAAGTAACGCTCATGGCTCTGGAGATGAAGGTAAAGCACAAAATGACCGACACATCCTTCAACGACAACATGTCATTCTGGCAGGAACGTCTTCCCAAAGGTAACACGTGTCCGACTAGTATCGAGGAGGCCAAGAAAATCGTGTGTCCTCTGGATTTACCGCATGTGAAATACCATGTGTGCTTGAACGATTGCATCATTTATCGGAACGAGCACGCGGGTGTACCATATGTCCGGAGTGCGGCGTCGGTCGGTACAAGAAGGGGAAGAAAGCTCCTCGGAAGGTGGTGTGGTACTTTCCGATCACTCCTCGTCTGCAGCGGTATTTCGCGGATCCTAAGCAAGCAAAGCTAATGCGCTGGCATGCGGAGATGAGGAAGGGAGAAGATGACGCAGATGATCCGAAGAAAAAGAAAAAGGACAGGATGTTGAGACACCCTTCGGATGCTAGCCAGTGGAATGCGTTGAACCTCGAGTACCCAGAATTTGGGGACGATCCTAGGAACATAAGGCTGGGCGCGAGCACCGATGGAGTCAATCCGTTTGGCAGCCGCAGCAGCACGCATAGCACCTGGCCCGTGTTTGTGTGGATGTACAACCTCCCCCCGGTTGTGCATGAAGAGGAAGTACATTCAAATGAGTATGCTAATTGAAGGGCCGAAACAACCAGGGAACGACATCAATCTGTATATGGGGCTTCTGAAAGAGGAGCTAGCCACGCTATGGGACACGCCTGCCAATACGTGGGACGCCGCCGCGGAAGAATGTTTCCCTATGAGAGCCGCACTGCTCACGACGGTGCACGACTTTCTCGGTTACGGATATGTCGCGGGGCAGGTGGTCCACGGATTCAATGCATGCGTAAGGTGCATGGACGACACAACGTACCGCCAGCTAGATAGAGATCCCGGGTCCTCGAAAACGGTGTTCATGGGACATCGAAGGTGGCTTCGCGAGGATGACGCATGGAGGAAACGCAAGGATCTGTTCGATGGTCAAGACGAACCCCGAAGATGGCCACGTACGAGAAGCGGCGAGCAAATAGACGAGCTATTGAAAAATTGGAAAGAGTGCCCACCGCCGGGAAAGAAGCGAAAGGCGCCGGAGCCGCTGCTTAAGGTATGGAAGACGAGGTCTGTTTTCTGGGACTTGCCGTACTCGGAAGATCCTCCGTGTGCCTCACAGCCTTGATGTCATGCACATCACGAAGAACGTGTGCGAGAGTCCGCTTGGTACCCTCCTCAACATGCCGGAGAAGACCAAAGATGGGCCGAAAGCAAGGTACGACTTGCAATCAATTGGGATCGGGGAGGAGCTTCACGCGGGACGCCCTAATGATGATGATGACGATGACGATGATGAGGCGGAGGACACGCAAAGTCGTCGCAAGGGCAAAAATGCCAAAAAGATTGAATATTACTGCCCCCGCGTACTTCACTCTAAGTCGAAGGAGATCGAGCAGTTTTTCGACCGTCTCCTAGGAGTAAAACTTCCTTACGGTTACGCGGGGAAGATAAGCGGGTACCTAGACAAAGCGAAGCAGAGGTTCGGCGGGATGAAGTCTCACGACCGTCACGTGCCGATGACGCGGATACTTCCGGTTGCAATCCGTGGGATCATGGACGCGCACGTCCGTGAAACGCTTTTGGCCTATGCAACTTTTTCGACGTCATCTCTCGGAAGTCCGTTGGCGTGAGGCAACTTAGAAGGCTACGAGGAAGAGATCGTGGTGATACCGTGCGAGCTTGAGATGTACTTCCCGCCCGCATTCTTCGACGTTATGGTGCATCTACCGGTACATATCGTGGAGGATATCATCCAACCGGGGCCGACGTTCTCGCACAAGCATGATGCCGTTCGAAAGGATGAATGGTGTCATCAAAGGGTACGTTCGCAACAGGGCACGTCCGGACGGAAGCATAGCCAAGGGCTTTCTCGACCGAAGAGTGCATCTCCTTACGCACGAGTTATCTAGAAATCGAGAACCCCGTTGGCCTGCCCGTAAACGAGCATCTCGGGAAGCTCGCTGGATGGGGTCACCGCGACGGTAGCCGCGAAATGCATGTCGACTTCAAGGGTCGAATCGCCGACTTTGAAAGAGCAAACCTAGTCGCGCTACAACACATAGACGTGGTCGATCCTTGGGTGGTAGAGCATAAAACCTTCATCGCAAAGACGTACAATGATCAGGGCCAACGAGAGGACGGACGGAGATATAATCAAAGAGCACAACTCAACCTTCACGCGGTGGTTCAAGGACAAGATGCCGACGTACCCTATAGACGAGGATTTTTCTCGCGGAAGAAAAACTCATATTCGCCTTGTTACGGGGCGCCGAACACAACCTGATGACATTTCAGGCGTACGATATCAACGGCTACACATTCTACACCGAGGAAAAGGACATGAAGAGCGATTATCGAACTCCGGGGTAACGATGGAGTCCTACACCGGTGACGTCAAGCGGAGATACTACGGAAAGATCGAGGAGATCCGGGAGCTGAGCTACGCCGGAGAGAATGTGCCGATGTTCCGTGTCAGGTGGGCCAAGAACGTCATAAAAGAAGACCGGCATTTCACCACCATGGTTATACCCGAAGCCAAATCCAAGACAGCGGGCGCAAAGGTCACCGCGAAATATGAGCCATGGGTACTAGCTTCCCAAGTGGACCAATGCTTCTTCATTACCGACCCGCAAAAGCCCAGCCGTGTTGTCGTGAGGAGAGGCAAAAGGAGCATCATCGGAATGGATGGAGCCGCCAACGAGCTAGACTTTGACCATTACGGCGACCCAAAGATGGAAGATGACGACGACGATGATGAAACACCATACACAACAAGAAGGAGGAGGACCACCCTACCTAAAGGCCGTCCATTCAGGAGAAGAAGTCAAGGAGTTCTGGGGCTAAATTATTCAACCGCGAGAAAGATGGGCAAGAAGATTGTGAAAAGATAATTATGTATCATTTTCTTGTATGAATAATGGATGTCATATTGTTAATCTACACATTGTACCGATCAAAATAGACATATAATTTATATTTTTGGATATTTTCTAGATTCTATAGTATTTTAAATATTCTACATAATTATAATTATTTATGCCTTTTATGTTGGTGTATTATGCTATTTTGGATGTTTATTATAGTGTTAAATCAATTTAAAAAGAAAAGGAAAAAAATGGGGCCGCCAGGGTTCGAACCTCGGCCGGCGGGGTTTGGCACAAACCAACCGAGGACGAGCCGAGTGCGGTACTAAGCGGGATATGTCAATCCCCCCCCCCCCGCGTTATTGTTTTGACCCAGACATAAAGAGGCAGTGGCGCACCCCTAGAGGTGCGCCATTGCTAAGCCTCATAGTGGCGCACCCCGAGAGGTGCGCTATTGCTAAGGCGTCAGGGGACTTAGAAATTTCCCCTTCTTCCCCCGTCCCGACCGGATCCCACCCGACCACCCCTCCCCTTCTTCCCCGAGCGACGCCGCCGTCCCTCGATCCGCCTCACGCTGCCACCCCTCCCCTTCTTCCTCTCCGCCGGCGACGCCCTGCGCCCATTCACCACCGCGCCCTCCCACCTTCTCCTCGGATCTCCGAAGCCACCCGCTCGCCCTCCATTCCCCACCGTGGCCGGATCGAGATTTCCCCACTTGCTCGCCGTACTCGCCGCAACACGTCGTGGAGCACCGGCAGGAGAAGCGCGCCTTCGACCGCTGACGCCGCCACGCCTTCGACCGCTGACGCCGCCGCAGAGGACCGCTGACGCCTTCGACCGCTGACGCCACCGCGCATCCTTCCCAGGTAGCCGCCGTGCTCCTCCCCTCCTTCTCCTCTGCTAGGTTAGTTGCTACTTCTGCTCGGTGCTCCCCCTCGAGCCGCCGCTACTCCTGCTGCTCGGTGCTTCCCCTCGAGAAGCAATTATGTGTGTTATCTGCTATCTTGTTCATGTGCTGGTGAGAAGCAAGTGTTGATTCACCTAAGTGTTGATGGAGTAGTACAGCAGCCACAAGCTTTTAATTCATCATGATTTGTTTAGTTGATCATGTCCTGACGCAATGTGCTTATATTTTGTTTGGGTTAGTGTTGTTTTCTTGATTTAACATGTTTAAATAGCTGATCAACGTGCTAGTAATTTTTTTTGGAATAGTTCCAAGTGTAGTACAGAAGAATCCGATTTGTGACCATGTTTCTAAATACACAATCTTGTTTCTAAAGTCTATTAAGTTGCTATGGTGTGCTTCATTTGAATCCATTAAAAATGCAACGTATTATGTTCTAACTTTGGATTATCCTTGAGTTTTTATTGAACTCGTGGGCTCTGTTTGGTCAACTTTATGAATGTCAAGATTAACCCTGTCAGCAATTATGTGAATTTCTTCTTTTAACACGAAATAAATTGAGAATCAGACCATTTGTAGCTCTAGCTTTGAATTATGGTTGAGATTTTATTGAACTTGTTGTTTAGTTGACTTGATGAATGTGAAGCTTAAACTTGATTTTTATTAAATATGGGCAGAACCTGGAGATCACTGGAGCTGGTCTGGACCAGTAGTTCACCAAAGTAGCTTAAACTTGATTTTTATTAAATCTGCCCGACTTGATGAATGAGAAATCTGCATCTAAGTTGTTTATGACCTGGAAGTCGTTTCTTTTTTCAACAGCGTGTTAGGCCTAGATGCTGAGAAGTGGGTTGGCGTGCATGCTAAAACTTAATTTGAGGATATAATTTTCCTTAGAGGAGCAATACTGCTAGCATTACATTAGGATAAGGTGAATATATGACTCTGTTTAAGGTATTTTACATTAATATATCAAGTATTGAGTGATTATTGAACTTGTATTCCACTATAAGAAAATAGGAGGAAAAGGTGAAACCATTCTTGAATGTGGGCATGTTCATATCTAGTTCTGTGGTTCTGTTCATACAAATAGCACACTTGCTTCATTTGGCTGATCAAAGAAATTCACGGTAAATATGTAGTTGGTGTTGTGTCTGTATTTGGCTGCTATAGTATATATCTTGCAAGGTTTTGTTTTGGAATGAACACCGTAAACTGCAGCATGAGGATTTCATCTGTATTCTAGGTACTATGTGCTTGCTAGGTTGCTTGCTTGCTGCTGCTGCTGCTATGTGCTTGCTAGGTTGCTGCTATGTGCTTGCTAGGTTGCTTGCTTGCTGCTGCTATGTTCTTGCTAGGCTGCTGCTGCTATATATGTGCTTGCTTGCTGCTGCTGCATCTAGGTTGCTTGCTTGCTTGCTGCTGCTAGGTTGTTAGGTGCAGGAATGCTCTCTGTAATTTTGATTTCACAAAAGGAGTTCACAGGAATGCAGCTAGTTCTTTGTAGTTTAGTTTTACCATTTATTTTGTTGCAGATGTAGCAAGCAAGGAAGGGGGAAAAGATGTTTTAGTTCATAAAAAGAACAAGTTCATTCTCTGGTTTAGTTCACACTAATTAGCAGTATACTGGAGTATACTGGACTTTGAAATTTAGTTCTCTGGTTTGAAATTTAGTTCTAACTGCTGATGCTAACAGTGTTCATTTTGATGTTTACAGCACTAGTTGTAGCAGCACCTGACCGCCACGCGCACCTTGGAGCAGCAGCTGGAGAAGCACGCCGCGCCGCCCTCGATCATCATAGCTTCTTTTTTTTAGAGGTGAGGTGCTGCTAGGTGCATGTGCTAGGTAACTCTTTTATTTTTAGAGTTCAAAGCTTACTGAATTTTTATTTTGAAAATTTGCAAGGCTTGGAGCAGGAGCAGGACAAGCACGGCGCCGTCGCCCTCGACTGCTAACGCCGCTGCAGAAGACCACCGCCGCATCCTCCAAGGTAGCCCTCTAATAAGCTTGCTGCTGTACATTTATTTGCTCTCTAATAAGCTTGATGTTCTTTTATTTCTGCTATAGTAGTTGCAAGTGTATCTCTTTTATTTCCAGAGTTCAAAGCTTACTGAATTTTTATTTTTATGTTTTGCAAGGCAGAGTTGAGCACTCGACCACCGGCCTCGCATCTTCCTCGTCCTAGAGCAACACGTCGCCTCTCCGTGACTCCCGCGACTCACGGTGAGCAACACCTTAGGTCTCTCGCTTGCCGGTGCTGGTGTGAGCTGCCGCCGGTGTTGGCTGCTAGCCGCTGCCGGGCTGATGTCGTCTGGTGTTAGCTCGCTGCTAGCTACTAGCTGTTGCTGCTTGTCGTTGATGCATGTCTGCTAGCTGCTAGCTCGTTGTTGCTGCTGCTCGTTGATGCATGGTGCTAGTTGCTCGCTGCTTGCTTGTCGTTGATGCATGCCGCTGCTTGCTCTGGATCCGTTGCTCGCTGCTTGCTTGCTGTTGGTACTCAGCTGGTGTATATGGTGTCATATTCTTGTACATGTGCCATGGTGCTCAGCTGGTGTATATGAGGAACAATTGTACATGTGCCATGGTGCTCAGCTGGTGTATATGGTGTCATTTTCTTGTGCAGGGATCGACGAGTTGCCCATTATCGCCGAAATGTTGATTCATTTCCGTTTCGGCGAAAATGGGGCACTCATATGTCCATAAATTAGCATAGGTCATGCCCAATTTTTCCGTGAAATCTTGCGCTAACTTTATGCATTTTTTCCTACTTAGTTCGAACATGGCCAACAACGAAGAGGCCGGCGGCAGCGGTAGCAAGCCATTCTGGATGCTAACCGATGAAATGGAGGTGATGGAGTCACAACCTCGCCGCGACGACGGCGAGGATGATGGCACCGATCCGGAGTACCGAGCGGACGATGCCGTATTGACCCGGAAACAAAGGAGCTCACCACCACTCCGGATGTGAAGCAGTTTGAGGCTCTTCTGGTAAGGAATGCACCCGCTTAATTAGCTCCTTTATGGTTGCATTCTTATTGATGAATCCAAATTTCTAAATGGTTCATGCATGTTCCTCCCGTAGGCTAAGGAGGTTGCTGCGGAAAGTGAAAAGGAAGCTAGTAGCAGCGCGGGGTCCACGAGCTCCTTGCAGTGTGCTCCCTTGGGACAACCCTTTAAATAGGGCGTTGAATGCCCACAAGAAGAGGGATCCATTGAGTAAGCCGACGTCGGCTGGTCGTGTGGTCGGCGAAGGATGCTCTATAAGTCGGGGAAAAAGGAGAAAAAGGCCACCATCGATGAGAAGGAGGTCGCACAGCTCAAGGCACAAGTTGCGCAGATCCCGACATTGGTCCAGGAGCAAGTGCGGCAACAAGTGCAACATATCGTGGAGACCCAACAGAGGACGCAACGACAGCAAGTGGAGGACCAAGTGGGCACGACGCTTAGCTCCATCATCCCTACCTTGGTTGCCGGTCTGGACGCGTGGTATAGGGGAGGAAAAAGGGGCCTCCCCGGTTCCCGGCTCACGGGCAGCAACTCCCACAACGTGGAGCCATCGGTGAGTCCGCAGGCGGCAACAATGGTGTCTCCGGCGGCGCCAACATTGGTGGCTCCCGCAGCGCCAACCTTGGTGGCTCCGGCGGCGCCAACCTTGGTGGCTCCGGCGGCGCCAACCTTGGTGGCTCCCGCGGCGCCAACCTTGGTGTCTCCCGCGGCGCCATTACTTCAGCTCAATGCACCCGTCGCTGCGGATAATACGCCGCCCGGCACCGCGCCAACAAGCGGCCACTCCATCGGTGGCACGCCGCCGCCGGCGGTGCCTCGACCTTAGCCGAGCCGGACGCCATCACGGTAACCAACCCTCGTCTCCGATGACTTCCATATCCTTGCCTTTGACTACGCTAGCCATCCCTAACGCCCTACATGTTTTCCGCAGGGTGCCGCCGCCGACGTCCCATGCACTCTCCTCGCATTTTGTGAACGGCGAGTTGATCGATGTTGCCAAGGCCAAAATCGTTCAAACGAGCAACCGCCGCTACACGGTGTACCCATGGCACCCGACGTGTATAGGATTCAACTCGGTTCGAGTGCTTAGTGGCTACGACGACGTGGTACCTCCCTTTCAACCCCATGGCGCCGACGCGGATGAGGTCCTTACCCTCCACCAATGCTTCAATTGGTCCATGGTTTGGCCAAAGAGCCGATTTGTTTGGGGGCGAGCGACACCACCCCACGGACAGCACCCCAAGCCATGCCGGCGCCAAGCCATGGCAAGACCACCCCAACGGTGCCGCCATCAGCCGACGAGGACATGCATATGGCACAGGATCCGAACGATGGTCCGGACGAGGACAGTACGTTCGCCAACCTAGACTGCAACTTCGATTTTGGGGTGATGGACTACGATCTCAGTAGCCAACCCTCTCAAGCTGCCGCCGAGGGGAAAACCTATTGCAACAAGCGGTGCCTATTCTGTTCTCGGAGACGCCTCCGACTGCCGACTTCACCGAGACTCAGCCGATAGCCGAGGTGAGAAGTGTTATCGGTCCTAACACACCGAAGAAGGCTTGCGAAGAGGAGAATGCAGTCCCGATAGAATATAAAGCCGAATGGACGGAAAAGAAAGAAGAAGGACGACAAGTCCGCCAGGCCAGCCGGCACCTATCCGTGCTCGGGACGGGCCACCGGTGCCCAAGAATATCGAGGCGAGGGTGCATGTGTCGGGTGAGCGGATGCTAATTCAAAGATTGTACGATGCCGCACCCGGTCCTATGCGATCTCTCGGTTGACGGTATTCAGTTTATGGAGGAGCGGCGTCTCGGGGAGAAAGATCATGGATACCCGAGTGTATATTGCCAAGGTGCCCTCGGGCCATGGCTTTGTCGATAGTGGCTTCGCGGAGAAGATCTTCCCTGCGGTATGATGACATCTTCGCTATGCTGAACAGCTTATCCGCCGCACTACACCTTCATTCGCCTATACTCGCTCAGCAAGGCGATGCGGATCATTAGACACAACATCCCGGACATCGCGATAGCCGACCCCTTCTACATGCGTGCCGTCCACTTGGCCACCGCCGGAGACCGGGCAGTCGCGAGTGGATACCTCAAAGACTTCTTTCTAGCGAACCAGGAGAAGTGTAACATCCTCCTCGCCTCGTATTTCCCGAGTAAGTCACCCCCTCACCGTACCGGTCTTAACTCGTGATTTTTTTAGATTTCAATCGTCATGTTCTTAAACATTATGTGTTCTACGCGGAGACAAAATCTGCACACTCATCTCCATAACCCCGAAACATTCCGTGGCCACATACCTCGATGCGGACGGTAAGTCAACCACGGACTACACGAATATCAAGGGCGTACTTGATGATGCTCTCAATGCCTACGTCAAAGCGAAAGGCAACATGCAGAGGCCAAATGTTAGGTACGGGAAGCATGTGTTCAAGCACCAAACAAAGTTTCCCCGCGTCAAGAAGCCGCCTTCTAGTAACAAGGATGCCTACTACGCCCTCTATCACATGGATAAGTTCATACGGGACCAGCAGCAGCTTACGCTACCTGAGCATCTCAGAGACTGGGCCAACAAATTGTCGCGGGTCCCTGACGACGGCATCAAGCAAGACTTCTTCCGCATCCAAGTAGAGTTTTGTGAAATCATCCATCAAGATGTCGTTAGAAGCGCGGGGGAGTTCTTCGCCGGCTATCAGCCGTCAAACAGTGACATAGACACAATGCTCCAAATGCAGGGTGACGACTACCGCTCATGGATGTGCTTGAAGAAAGGCGGCGGTTTTATCCACGCTCCGAGAAAGTCTTGATGTGCGAGCCTAGTTATGTAGTTGTGAACTAAAGACGAGCTTGTGTTGTAATAAACTTTATCCAGCACTTTACTTGCATGTCTGTTTAATTACTAGTTCGGCTATGTTTGTGAACTTATATATATGGCTTTGTCGTTTTCCGCACTTGATTTGGTCCTTAATTTTGTTTGCATATGCCGATGATTAGAATGGTTGGTCACTTGTACACTCTGGGGTGGAGCAAGCGAGCCTGGTGTGATGGCACAAATATCCATGTCTTGTGCATCCTACCCGGCCTCGCTTACTCCATCCCCGAATGTTAAAATTTGTTTTGACCAACAATGTATGAGGCCCTCGTCATTCCATTTGCTTTGGTTTTTCAGAATGCCGATGATTAGAATGGTTGGTCACTCGTACACTCCGTGAAGGCATCGCCGAGCCCGGTGTGATGACACAAATATCAATCTCTTGTGCATCCTACCTGGTCTCGCTGACTCCTTCACGGAATGTTAATATTTGTTTTGACCAACAATGTATGAGGCATATGCTCTTTCTTCCATTTTAGTGCCGATGATTAGAATGTTCCGTCAACTGTACACTCCGGGGTGTCGCCAGTGAGCCTGGTGTGATGGCACAAATATCAATCTCTTGTGCATCCTACCTGGCCTCACTGACGCCATCCCGGGATTTTCATATTTGTTTCGACCAACAATGTATGAGGCCCTTGTCATTCCATTTGCTTTGGTATCTCAAAATTCCGATGATTAGAATGTTTGGTCACCTATACACTTGGGGGAGGGGTCAGTGAACCTGGTGCGATGACACAAGTATCAATCTCTTGTGCATCCTTCTTGGTTTCGCTGACCCCTTCCCTAAATGTTAATATTTGTTCCGACCAACAATGTATGAGGCATATGCTCTTTCTTCCATTTTAGTGTCGATGATTAGAATGTTTGGTCAATCTGTACACTCCGGGGTGTCGCCGATGAGCCTGGTGTGATGGCACAAATATCAATCTCTTGTGCATCCTACCTGGCCTCACTGACGCCATCCCGGGATGTTCATATTTGTTTCGACCAACAATGTATGAGGCCCTTGTCATTCCATTTGCTTTGGTATCTCAAAATGCCGATGATTAGAATGTTGGTCACCTATACACTTGGGGGAGGGGTCAGTGAACCTGGTGCGATGACACAAGTATCAATCTCTTGTGCATCCTACTTGGTTTCACTGACTCCGTCCCTAAATGTTAATATTTGTTCCGACCAACAATGTATGAGGCATGCCTTTTAGTTCATACTACTTGGATCGTTTTTGAGTTTGCTCTTATTCGTTGCAAACATCTATGAGCGTGCACTAATGTTTCTTTGGCTTGTGCATATGTACGCAGATATGACGTGGTATGTCGTGTACAAGGGCAAGGTTCCCGGAGTCTACAACGACTGGGAGGAGTGTCGGAGACAGGTTCACCGTTTTAGCGGTAACAACTACAAAGGGTACACCACTAGAGCGGAGGCCGAAGACAGATACGTACGCTATCTGGCGGGAGAGAGGACGGAGCGGAGGAGGAACCGGATGAAGACCACTTTCATCGGGACGGTGCTAGTAGTGACTCTAGCTCTCTTCTATGTGATGCTAGTTTAGATGATCGACCTTGTGTAACCACTAGCTCATTTGACTTGTAACACCGTAACACTTGTCTAATATTTGAAATCTTGTGAATCATGGAGGCTAATGTGAAGGACTATGTATTGGTATACTGTGTCGTTGTATATATGTGTTATATATTCTGTATCTGTGTCTGTTATACTCGTGCTATACAACCTGTACAAATACATGCCGAAATACAAAAAATGAAAACGAACTACTAGTAGTGGCGCACTCATCGGATCATGAGTGGCGCACGACCACCAAGTAACGATGGCGCACCAGCCTGGACCCGGTGGCGCACAACCCTCCGATCACCTTCGAAACTACCGGTGGCGCACCAAAGCTGCCAGCGGTGGCGCACGTCCGAGATGCAACGGTGGCGCACCTAAACAGGCAGCAATGGCGCACCAGCTCGCCGTAACGGTGGCGCACCCAAGGAGGCAGCGGTGGCGCACCGACAGGCAGACGAGTAGTGGCGCACTGGCTGCCGAACAACGGTGGCGCACCCCTTTGGAGTAGTAGTGGCGCACCGGTGTACCTATCAATGGCGCACGGGGTAGTGCGCCACTATTACATAGGATAGTTGTGGCGCACCGAGCTGCGCCACTACTAAAACTTAGCAGTGGCGTGATAGTAGTGGCGCACCAGCAGTGCGCCACTGATGGGGAATAGTGGTGCGCCACTGAATAGCTTTTTCCTAGTAGTGCGGGCCAGCAGATTCAACGGCGAATCGGAGAAGGACGGACATCGAGCACGGCATCGGGCGCCAAATCCTCTCCTAGGAAGCCCAAAGATGAGCCTAAACTTGATCAGGATGTTAAAGCTTCATGTGCTTTATCTTCGTGCTTTGAACAACACAAGCAGAGGGATTAAAAGATGTGCCCTTGTAGACCAGAGAACCAATCGAGCTTATTGAGGGAGATGTCGACGACGCGCTCCCAGAGAGGCTCAGCCACGCAGCAAGCCCAAGCAGGAGCACCATCCTTGAAAGCCACTAGTCGTTGCTCACACATGGTGGCGAGAGACCCCGAACTCTTAAACCTAACCTAGACCTAAACCTAGACTAACCCTAGACTACTGTTTACAGGGGAGGGAACCTCACCCAACTAGTCACTGGCCATCACTGGAGAGGAGAGGGAAGGAGCCAACCAACCCTATATATATCTGGAAACAACCAGAGCGGGAAGGAGGGGGAGCGTTTGTGAGCCATGTCTAATATTGTAGTTTTTGCTCCTATTTGATTTCAACCTGATTGATGGTTATCAGCTTTCTCAATTTATGTTGGATGGTTATCAACTTTTTAGGTGGTTTGCGTGAGGTTGCCAGTCGCTGGTGGTGCTTATGCAATGTTGCGACACATGTGTTGAGGGTTTATAGGAGTAGCGTGTCGGGGGCATTGTCATGTTGTATGCCATGTCGGGCTTTTGCTTGTATACCTCTCATAAACAAGCGTGTTACGGTTTTCACCTGGTTTTCATCAATTAACTAGGCAGTATCATCTTCTTAATTAATTGGGGCCTTCGGCCCCTGTTTAAAAAAAATGTTTTTCTTCAACTATTGGTTTTCATCGTTGAACTTCCACATCAAGCAACTAAATACTATAGTTTAAGTAGGGGGCATATTGGTTTGGCTTTTCTATGCCAACACAATATCAAAGGTTGGTAATATATAAAGACATTCGAGCTATTAAAAATACATTACCCCAAAAGACCATGCCGGAGCGAATAGTGGCACGCAGCAACAACAGAGTTGCAAGAGAGGCTCTTCGATAGCAATGCATGGGTGCTTCCATTGATGGATACAAGCATCATGTCCGAGCAAACTCCAATAATGACTTTAATAAGTAAACGGGCGTGTAAACACCGTCATTCACAAGTACAACCACCTAGGGTTGGACCTTGAGATTTTTACCATAGAACTCGTTACTTGGTACTCGACAAGCACCACCAAACCGTTGTCGGTTTGTGTCGTCGCCTCCACTTGCTGGCCTCCCATCCATGGCATACTCATACGGAGATAACTGCTTGCCACCAGACCATCGTATGCACTGAGCATGAAGGAGTAAACATCATAGTTACACTTGCATATTAGAGGTTGCAAGAATTCCAACATGCATCTAATCTTAACGGAAGTGGCAGGATTTAGAGAGTGGTTGAAATACAACAAGGATCGTGCTCTCTAGTGGAGCAGACCACGCAATCAGATGCGTACGTCCATGATTCTAGCTAGCTGTTGGTTAAGAAAACAAGAGCGGCGCCGGCCCCAGGGCTCTGGGGCGACGTGGACGTAGTTGGGTGCGATTCTTACCATCCAAAATCAAACCCTTGATTAGGGAGAAGAGAGTCGATGTCGAGACGTCACGTCGAAGGGTGCCAATTTCTAAAGGGGAGGGAGAGGGAGAACACCAAATGGAGTGTCCAGATGGGATCGGGAGGGAGGTGGATGCATGCAATGTACTTGGGCGTGTGCGGGGGCCATAGCTTCCGACTGCGCGCGGCCACACCGGTCGCCGTCGCTTTCGCCGACGATGGCAACGCTCCAACCATCGAGTTCGATCGGGCATGCCATGCCATGTACGTGCGACACCAACACGAAAGCTAGCTGCCTATTACCATCGACTTATCATACCAACCCTATGCGCCGTAGGGTCACAGCGGTCGATCGGTAGATGGCCGCCTGCAGAGCCTCTCCTCGATGTTAAATTACTTTTTTTTTTTTTTTTTTGATATGGAACTCCACATTCCATTAACACACAGGCATAGCCAAATCGCTAGCCAGAATCACACTTACATCGTTTGGAACATCATCCAGCCACAGGAGGCCATTACCAACATTACTGGAGGCACCTAACGCCGCCATGGCATGTGCGGCTTTATTACAATCCCGACGACAATAAACGAAAGACACTGATGAAAAATTCAGTCTAGCAAACATCTTTGCATCTCTAATGAGGACACCAATTGGTGAGCGATCATAACCATCGCTGTTTAGAGCCTTCACCAGTGCCAGGCAGTCCGACTCCACGACAATGCGAGTCATGCCCCAGTTCATCGCTGCCGTCAGTCCCTGGATGCACGCTTCCGCCTCTGCATGGATGGCACTCTGTGGGAACTGCATCTGGCCTGCTCCTGCTCCTACTGCCTGTCCTTCATGGTCACGTATCATGAACCCCCATCCCCCGTTCAGCGGCTCAGCGGTAAACGCCCCATCGATGTTTACCTTCAGCTCATCTCTACATGGCCGTTTCCATTTCAAACTCTTCTCATTTTGACGAACTGTGTTCTCCTTGTTTACATAGTATTCAGCAAACTCCTTGGCCCATCTTCTGGAATTGAAAACCACCTCATCTAGAGGTCGCTCCGAATCCCCCGCATTCTTTCTGTTTCTGGCCGTCCACCATTGCCATAGCATAGCAATGATCAGCAATTTTTCTTGCTGATCCATCTGAAAGATGGTCATTAACATATCTTGTGCATTCGCACACGCTGTCAGCGACAGTCTTGTTTCCTCCAAATCGAGCTTGCGCCAGACTTGTTTCACCATCTTGCAATGCAAGAATAAATGACTTATTGATCATGCCCAAATCCAAATGGATGGGTAAACAGAAAATACATAGAATGATGGGTCAGTGCGTAACGTAGACACTAGTGTCTCTCGCCACTCATATACTAGAAAGCTTAAGCTGGTCTTTAAAAATGAAGAACGACAAGAACATGTGTGGCCGGGAAAACCTAATAACATATAGGCAAACATGCACGTATGGCATGCATTACTAGCTACTCTGTGCGCGTGTCCCCACCACGCAGTCCCTATCTTCCCAATTATTTAGGGCTTATCCTCTTCCCTGAAAACGAGTTTTGTTGAACTGTACGTTCCTGATTAAATGTCACCGGAAAATAACCGAGATATCACGGTCATATTCCCTCCGTTTTTATATACTCTCGTGTGTGAGACTCTCATGGACCCGTCTGATGCAATATTTCTCGATTAGTGTCAGCTGCTTTATATAGATGCAAAATACAATTTCTTTGCTAGTACTCTCTTTGTGCCACAATATAATTAAGACGTTTTAGGAAGTGCCACAATATAATTAAGACGTTTTAGGAAGCTATAACAGATTCCTAAAATGTCTTATGTTGTGACACAAAGAGAGTATATGGCTACTATCAGAACTAGTTGATACCTCGCGCGTTGCCATGGAAAAAATAGCATGCACTTTGCCTGAAAAAAATTGTGCATATGATTATACATGCGGCGTTGGTGCGGAAAATTAGCATGCATAAAAGAACAACTATGATATAGACAAATGAAAATAAGTCGTACATTACTGGACTCATCACATATCTATACTCTATTCTTTCTATAGAAAAATTCTGACCTGCAGTCTGCAACATGAAAGGGAAAAAATCGCATCTTGATGCATATTGGAAAAGAATTTGGCATCCATAAACAAAAAATGGTGTGGACGATGAGTTCACTATGATCCTCTTGTTGTCATGAACCTACACGGAAAAAAGGTAGGGTAAAAGGTTAGAGATCGGAAATTCAATTCGGCTCCCGGGTGCGTATGCTCCCTCTACAAAAAAATCATATTTTAAAATGTCAAAAAAATTGGACAAAAAATTCTACATGTACATCTCCATAATATATGAATGTTTGTCAAGTTTCACGAAAAAACAATATTTTTTGTTACCTATGTAAAAAGGTGAAAGTTTATCTTGTGAAAAGCATTATTTTTAGCACTGAATTTTGTCTTTTTTACACACGTCACATGATAAGTCGATTTTTTATGAAACGACTTTGTAAGCGCGTAGCACGTAAAGATGTACGTGCGGATTTTTTGTTTCAATTTTTTTGAAATTTAAAACATGTATAAGATGCATTTCAAAATATAGGGAGCATATGTACCCATGTTCCAAAACACCACTCCCGTTAGAGATGATCAAACATACGGTACGTAAAGGCTGAAACCGCGAATATGCCACGGAGATTTCTGTATCAATTTTTTTGTTGAGATTATGCTCAAGCCGATAAAACAAACGTGGCAGTCGGATATTGGTCACCAGGTCTCTCGTCGATGTTAAGCTTCATGCACTAGCCACTTGAACCAAAAGTCCGAACTGATGGAAAGGGCTAGGCAATCTACTTTATACAGGTCAACACCCCCTCTCACGTGTGACGGGAAGACGAGAAGACAAGTCAACACGTGTAGAGAGGCAAAGAGGCAGCGCCGGGACCACACGCCACACGGCAAGAGGCTGCGGGGGAATTTAGAATAAATTGTGAAAGCCAGGATTTGAACTCGAGACACCGGGCTACGATACCATGTTAAGCTTCATGCACTAGCCACTTGAACCAAAAGTCCGAACTGATGGAAAGGGCTAGGCAATCTACTTTATACACGTCAACAGTCGACCACATGCGGTGGCTCTTCACCGCTGCCTGTTATAGTTCACCACCTGCGTCTCGATTGCCTATTTCTCTCCAACCAGTACAATTTGGAACCTGTAGAAACTAACTCACATTAAGCAGTTTGTGGACTTATCGGTTCTTTGCTTACCTGATTCCCCACCGCTGCTACTCAGACAGCTTTTGCAAGACACTGTCCACAACTCCACATCCATTCACACAGCGTTACAGAAGCCACGGACGGCCGGATTAGCATCGGCATTCACCTGCAAATCATGCCACCGACGCGGACATGCATCAGGTGTATCTATGTGCATCCTGAGTCGTGCGCACCGCTCTGGGATGGGCACAACCACAGAATCATGAGATGGAGGCCTTGGGAGGCTGATGGTGGAGGAAGCAGATATTAAACGAAAGAGAGTGAGGCTAATGCAGGCAATAACTATTGGGAGGGGGAGGGGAAACGACGGCATGAATGCACCACGGTGAATGTTGGACTATCCCGCAACAAAAGAATTAGTTCTGGATTATTAAAAGGTCCATGTGCATCGGTTACGGATGGATTGAACCGAACAACCTTTCAAATGACAGCCAGTTCCTTTTATTAATCAGCGATTGTACCGGAAAGTGTACAATCTGTGTACGGGAAAGGAGGTGGCAATATGTGTACGCCAGGAAACCCAATCTAAGGGCCAAGGATAATTGGATGACGTGGATACTTTGCATGTTAAGCTTGCAAACATTAAAAGCACTTAATGGGTATCAACTTTATAGATATTATAGATAATTGCATCTACATAAGAGCAAGTATAATAAGTCCTAGTCAGCTGGCTATAAGGGTTAAAATAATATATTCATGCTTAGTTGGAGGAGAGAGAGGAGGAGAGAGAAGAGGAGTGGGCTCTCATGCAAGAGCCAGTTCTAGCACGTGCTCCTAGGCACTTTGTGAGAGTGAAATGTGGGCCATCCATTGATAAAGTAGTACATGATTATAGCTCACTATTATACATGTTGGCTCTATGTTAGCTACAAATGACATGGCACATGGCTTATAGCCAGCAGCTGGCTATACTATTAAACTTGCTCTAAGGCAACTAACATTAAGCGAGGAATATTGATTAGGTTTCTGCCTCGTGGGATAATGCTTAATAGTGCGAAATTTCATATATAATTAATCCCGCTATTTATTAGTTGGTTGTGTTTTCTGGTGCTCCCTCACTAGTAGAAAACATGGCTTTAGTCCAAAGCCCCCTAGGAGCTTTAGTCCCGTTTTAAAAAGGAACCGCATTAGTCCCGGTTCAAACGGCGGGGGCGACGGAACCCTTTAGTCCCGGTTCGTCTGGAGCCTTTAGTCCTGGTTGGTATTACCAATCAGGACTAAAAGGGTTGCGGCAGAGTGCACCAGGCCCCGAGCCCCTTTACCAACCGGGACTAAAGGGCCATCTCTATATAACCTACCCTGCCCAAGCTTGTGGGCCACACTTAGCTTTTTCCACTTCTTAGCACAAGAGGTGTATGTTGCTTTGCTCTCTCGTCTTATGCACAAGAGATGCTCGATGAAATTCCTAAGAGCATTTTCCACTTGAATTCACACAAAACAAGCCACACTTAAGATTTCTCCTATTTCCCCTTCTCGGTCGAGGTTAACAACTTTATCCTTTCATCCATCATTTTGTTGACGTCAGAAACCCCGTGGCGGGCAGAGACGGGCAACACGGTAGAGCCGGGAACAACTAGGGCTGCGGCTGGCCCCAGTCTCTCAGAGCGACGGCCCGCAAAGCCTCCTGGTCGCACGTCCGATGTTTATCACAAGGGCGTGCCACCTGACCTATACCCGGTCGGGAAGGTGTGGATGATGCCTCGCTTAGTTTCCTGCGGGGGCACACACGTAAACGTTAAATACGAGCCTCGATCGGCTCTCGGGTTATCTCGTGAATCGGCTCAAAGAGCCGATCCACCCATGATTCGGACGAGGTGTCCGAATATATGGTGGTCCCGCTTGATCAAGGTAAGGCTGATGAGATCTACGACGATTTGGGGCTTTCACCGCATAATCGGATCATCCTACTCACGATTGGGCCTCGCGCTCGCGCACGGTGACCGTAAGCCGATCCTAGACAGGGCCTAAAAACCAACACGAGGTTGATCCCCGGAACATCCTTTCTAGGGCTAGCAAACGCCACCCTACACGCCGCTGGATCCTCCAACCCTTTGTAAGGCCTAACTATTGCGGATGTTAAACTAATCCTTGATGAAACAAGGAGCAACCAGTAACAGATCAGATCTACTAAACTATGATCAAGCGGGTGCCGCCCCTACACCTAAGATAGGTGTAAGGGCGGCTAGACATGCGAGGGTTGCACTACGATAGCATGTAATATGAAGAACAATGCTAACCCTAACATATCTAAGATAACTACGTTGCTCGCCATCAAAAGGCTTCGGTACGAGCAACGCATGAACAACATGGGCAGGCTTGTGCTTGCCTAGATCGCAAGATGCGATCTAGGCGACATGGTGCTTACCGGTAGAAACCCTCGAGACGAAGGAGTTGGCGATGCGCCGAGATTTGTTTGTGGTTGAACGTTGGTTGTTGTTTATTCCATAAACCCTAGATACATATTTATAGTCCAGCGGACTTTCTAATGTGGGCGTGCACCAAACCGTGCACGAGTAAGGTTCTAACTTCTAAACTAAGATGCGATCTAATATGTTACAGATACACGGGCAATTAAGCCCAACTTGGTATAAAAGGCCGATTCACGTATTTCTTCTATATATATTCTTCGAGTCCATCTTGATCGCGGCCCACCTCTGACTCGGTCAAATTCGGTGATAACACATGCCCCCTCGGTTTTGGAAATGACATTTCCAAAATCATTATGCTCTTCTTTCGTCGGGTCACGTCGTGGCAGAGTAGAACTGCCGCAGAATCCTCATCATGATGCCTTGCCCCTTCCACTTCTCCACGTGGCCGCAAAACTCTCCTGTTGGGCAACATCTCCTCGAAGCTGCTTGTGGCATTGAATCTCTCTTATATCCCCTTTATTTAACCGTTCTAAACAGCTTGCGTCTCCTTCGTCCTCCTCGCATTAGCACCAAAAACCCTCTGTGCCGCCAATGTCTTCTTCCTCCTCCTCCGAGTTTTCCTACGGGTCCGACTCCTCCCGCGAGACGCCGCCGGAAATTCGTGCCCCGGAAGACTGGGACGAGGAGAGCCATGCCTCCTCCATTTGGTCTGAGGACGACAAGTCCTTGACCGGCGGGGATGAAGATATTCGGTTCCTCGCCGACGGGGAACCGGAGTCAAAAGCGAGGACGACCGGTTCTCCCGGGACGGCTGCCCCACCTCCGAAGAAGAGGGAGAAGAAGACGACGACGACGACTCCCTCGAGGGCTACCCGCCGGCGAAACGCCTCCGCATGTGGTGGGACGACGACGGCGAGCGACGACGAAGACGGGGATGAAGCCCCCGTGGAGGGCTACGGGAGTAGCGACGAGGAGCCCATCGGCGGCGGTGCCGATGAGAGTTCGAGGATGATGATGAGGGCGGTGATGGCCCGTAGATTAGGATCTAATAGTATAGGCCTAGCAGTAGTAGATTGGTCAATAGACCCTTCTTTTGTTCTTCCTTCCTTGAGCAATCGGCTCCCCATTGTAAGAAATCCCAATACTAATGAAGAATTCCCTTAACTTGATTTCGCCGATTTCTTTCATGCTGAGTTTGTCGACTGTTGGCCTAATCCATGCTTAGTGACTGATGGCAATGCATCAGTTTCACGATAATCCGCGAGACAGGCCAATTTAGCCATCCCTCCAAGCTAGCTAGCTCTGCCGATGACGATGGCACAGCCGATCTTAGTAAGCTGGCGACTTGATCTTTGAGCAGGCGACTTTAAAAGAGCCACGGAGCTCGTCTTGGACGCTCAAACTGATGACTCTGTAACAGAACACCACTCTCCAGACCAGTTGTGTCGTAGGGCTAGCCGATTCCAACCAAATCGGCTCCCCAGAGCAAAGACCTTTAGAGCGAGCTGCCCCCCGAGCCTTAATCAAGGCGAATCAGCCACATGTGCCGACATTAGCCTTAACTCATGACGTAGCCCCAAGGTGAACTGCCCCCCGAGCTTCTTCAATCTACTTCTTGCGCCTTGCAGATCAGATCGGTTCCTTCCTTACCCTGATTTGCACATCCAGGTTGCTCTTGGCGTTGTTCTTGAAGAGAGGATCCGAGCCCTTAAACCACTCCATTGAGGAGTTCTTCCATTAAAATCTCCCTTCGTGCTCCATTGACCCTCTGAACGTACCAGTTATTCCTCTTGAGTCGATGGCCATGCATCGGCTGTGCTCAAATTTTTTCGAATTTTTGAATTTTTTTTTTTACGGCCGACTTATGCATCGGCCCCCACACTCCAATACCCATCACCAAAGGATGAGCTACTTCTACTGCATATCCTCGTGTTTTATCCACCTGGGTGCCCCCCGCGAGCCGATTCTGTCAAGAGAATTGATGGTATCGGCTTTGTTGGATAATCATGTTGAACCCAGGCAGAATGGATGGTGAGGATAATTTTGGCCGATTGCTGGAATCGGCCTCCATGTTGCTTGTTCGATGAAGGTTTTGTAATGTCCCTTCATAAAAAATTTTGGGGCCGATCACAAGGATCAGCCTCGCCACGTTAGCTTATTGACGTGCTCTCGTTACTCGCTCAGGCCGGTAGATAAAACCAGCCCAATCTCTGATTTTACCCTGTTGGTGTGCTCGCTGTCGTCCACCTTGAGTGCATCGTATAATCGTGGAGCACTAAGCTTCGTCGGAAGAACGAGCACCATGTTTGTGCCAGCCGATGTTTCATCATCGGCTTTCCTTTGCTTGGGGCGCCACTCCATCTTCCGCGGACGACCCTCTTCATCCAGGGCTCGCTGAATCTTCGCAGCCAGATCAGGCCTTGCCTTCCTCAATGTATGCAAGTATAACCTCTCGGCTTCCTCCGGGCCGCGCAATCGGCCGAACCCTGCGTTTCGAGAACGGCCGAGTCCATCAGGGCACCACCTTGGCCGGTGGTACCTGTCTTCTTCTTCTTGTCCCTCGTTTTCTGAATCCTCGAGATCTTCCCATCGAGGGGACTCAGCGCGTTTGCTTTGTGGCGGGAGAGGCCCTAAGCGCTCGAACACGGACACGCTGGCTGCCTCCTTCTTCTTCCGGTTGCATTCTGGGCAATTGCCGATTGTTGGCAATCGGCTCATTCCTGAATCCCAGCAGTGCCTGAAGAAGGGACAATCCCAGTGCCTGTCCTCGTCGTCTCGCTCCCTTGCCTTTTCCTTGGCACAACGCTCGTGCTCCTCCTTATCGCGATTATGCCGACGATGTCTTCGGCTTCTCTAGCCGGACGATCTCTTTCATCATCATCGGCTGGACCGTCGGCGTTGGTCGTGCCGACTCACGTACTTGTTGAGGAGGTGATCGGAGAGAGGTCGCTGATATCTTATGTTCTTTACTTCTCCCTCCGTTACGTAGCGCTTGCCATCTTGGCGGAGCCGGTCGCGTGGAGCGGCTTCCTCTCGTGTCTTTGCTTCGTGAGAGCAGCTGCCCTCATCTCCATCCTTGCCGGCGTGGTGTCCGGATCCTACCATGTTGATGCTGAACGCGAGACCCGGGCGGCAACCCTCATGGTAAGTATATTCCACCATGTTAACGGCGGGGAAAGGGTGTGTGTCGACTTTCATGGCGTGCTGGTTAAAAATCAACCGTCCATTTTCTATCGCCATTTGGATCTGCTGCCGCCACACCCTGCAGGTCGTTGGTGGTGTGGGAGAACGTGTTATGCCATTTGCAGTATGGCTTTCCGTTCAGCTCTTGCACCGCGGGGAACTTGTGGCCTTCGGGTACCTTTATATGCTTCTCCGTGAGTAAGAGATCAAAAATCTGCTCCGTCTTGGTCACGTCGAAGTCGAACCCTTTTGGAGGGCCTTGTGGCTTCACCCATTTGCAGGTCACGGGGCCTGTCGCTCGAGTCCATTCAGCCACTGCTATCTCTCGATCTCCCGCGGCACCTTCATCCTCGTCTACCTCAACCAGGGTCACCGCACGCTTGAATTTGTCCTGGTAAACATCTGGGTGGCGCTGCTCATATGCTGACAGTTTCTGCACCATGTGCGCCAATGAAGGGTAGTCTGCTTGGGAGGCCACGTCCTTAATCGATGATGAGAGACCCACCACCACCAACTCGACTGCTTCTTTTTCACTTATATGAGCCGAAAAGCATCGGTTCCTAATGGTCCCGAAGCGCCGGACGTATTCGACACTTGTCTCCCCGCGCTTACGTCGTACTTGCGCTAGATCGGCAATACCAACGTCGGAAGCCCCCGAGTGATACTCGCTCATGGAACTGTTCTTCCAGCCGCTTCCAAGTCCGAATGGAGTTCGGTGGCAGCGATGTGTACCACCCGAAAGCCGATCCTGTGAGGGACTGTGCGAAGAACCTCACACGCAACTCGTCCGACGCCGAGATCGTGCCCGGCTGTGCCGGATATCGGCTCACATGCTCGATGGAGCTGGAACCATCCGATCCACTAAACTTTGTGAAGTCCAGGAGCCGATATTTGGGTGGTAGCGGGATCAGTTCGTAGTCGTTGGGGTACGGCTTGGTGTAGCCGAACGTCTTCCTTTTCGGCATCATGCCAAGCCGATCTTTCAGAATTGCACAAATCTGATCCGCTGTGATGGCTGAAGGTGTCGAACCCCGAAGATTCGCCGGGTGGCATACTTAACCAGCCATGCTTGCTTTTCCGGTTACGAGCCAACTGCGGGAGCTGGGCTCGGAGGTTTGTCGGAGTGGCGTACTTAGCTAGCCACGATTGCTTCTCGGGATCGGCTCCGACGTTCCTCCTGCCGTTCCGAGAGGCCCCCGATATTGCAGCCTGGTTCGAGAGTGCCCGGGTGTTGCGAGTCCGGTACGTACGCGCACGCGTATCCGTGCGGGATCTCCTTGGGTGCCTCGGGTAGGAATTGGTAGTCACTAGGATCACCACCAATCTTGTAGACGACGTATGCCGATGAGTTCGGCGGTTCCGGTGCTGCCCATGCGAACGGCTGGGGCCGGAGCGGCATCTCTCCCTTGAAAGTCCCCGAGCTGGTCCCGATGGAGAATACCGGTGGCTCATGATTTCTCGGACGACGCGCGAGCGACACGCTCCAAAGTGTTCACCGGGCTCTCGGAGTGGCGGTGCAGCGAATGAGCCACCATGTAGTTGATTTCTGCCGCAACGACCTGGTGCGTTCTTCGACGGGGCGGAAAGGTCCACTCCATCGAGTGCGCCTTCGAGTGTGAAACCCTTCCACCCGACGCCATGGGAGCGGGTTCGGTGGAAAGAGCCGATGAGTTCGGCTTCAAGGACCGCCTTGATTTCGTCATGTTTCTTCTTGAGCTCATCGGGCGAGATCCTCGTACTTGGCCGGAGTGTCTTCCGCCATCTCGGATGTGGATGGCGATGTTGCGGATGTCGAAGGTCGTCCCACCGGGCGTGCCAGAATGTGTTGACGTCAGAAACCCCCTGGCGGGCAGAGACGGGCAACACGGTAGAGCCGGGAACAACTAGGGCTGCGGCTGGCCCCGGTCCCTCGGAGCGACGGCCCGCAAAGCCTCCCTGGTCGCACGTCCGATGTTTATCACAAGGGCGTGCCACCCGACCTATACCCGGTCGGGAAGGTGTGGATGATGCCTCGCTTAGTTTCCTGCAGGGGCACACACGTAAACGTTAAATACGAGCCTCGATCGGCTCTCGGGTTATCTCGTGAATCGGCTCAAAGAGCCGATCCACCCATGATTCGGACGAGGTGTCCGAATATATGGTGGTCCTGCTTGATCAAGGTAAAGCCGATGAGATCTACGACGATTTGGGGCTTTCACCGCATAATCGGATCATCCTACTCACGATTGGGCCTCGCGCTCGCGCACGGTGACCGTAAGCCGATCCTAGACAGGGCCTAAAAACCAACACGAGGTTGATCCCCGGAACATCCTTTCTTGGGCTAGCAAACGCCACCCTACACGCCGCTGGATCCTCCAACCCTTTGTAAGGCCTAACTATTACGGATGTTAAACTAATCCTTGATGAAACAAGGAGCAACCGTAACGGATCAGATCTACTAAACTATGATCAAGCGGGGTGCCGCCCCTACACCTAAGATAGGTGTAAGGGCGGCTAGACATGCGAGGGTTGCACTACGATAGCATGTAATATGAAGAACAATGCTAACCCTAACATATCTAAGATAACTACGTTGCTCGCCATCAAAAAGGCTTCAGTACGAGCAACGCATGAACAACATGGGCAGGCTTGTGCTGCCTAGATCGGAAGATGCGATCTAGGCAGCATGGTGCTTACCGGTAGAAACCCTCGAGACGAAGGAGTTGGCGATGCGCCGAGATTTGTTTGTGGTTGAACGTTGGTTGTTGTTTATTCCATAAACCCTAGATACATATTTATAGTCCAGCGGATTTTCTAATGTGGGCGTGCACCAAACCGTGCACGAGTAAGGTTCTAACTTCTAAACTAAGATGCGATCTAATATGTTACAAATACACAGGCAATTAAGCCCAACTTGGTATAAAAGGCCGATTCACGTATTTCTTCTATATATATTCTTCGAGTCCATCTTGATCGCGGCCCACCTCTGACTCGGTCAAATTCTGGTGATAACACATTTATAAAATGCATGTGTGTATATATACACCGCTTCACTATTCATGATGTTCTGTAATGGTTTTTGATAAGCTTAATTATATAATGCATATGAATTGGCAATGGATGTACAGTGACCGACGCCATAACGAGTTCACTGCGGGCCTAAAAAAAATTATCGGTGTGGCTGAGGAAAACAAACGGGGTAGTTTTATGTGTTGTCCATGTGTTAACTGTCATAATAAGATAAATTACTCTTCCCTGAAAACCCTTCACACCCAGCTGATGCGGTCCGGTTTCATGCCCAACTACAATTGTTGGACCAAACACGGAGAAAGAGGGATTATGATAGAAGACAATGAAGAAGAAGAGGATGATGACAACTATCCCATGTTCCCTGAATACGATGATACTGCAACGGGGGAAACAGAAGATGAAGATGCATCAGAGATGAGCCTGCTAATGATCTTGGTCGGTCCATTGTTGATGCAAAGAGAGACCGTGAAACTAAAAAACAAAAGATTAAAGTTCGACCAGATGTTAGAGGATCACAACAAATTGTTGTACCCAACTTGCAAAGATGGCTAGAAGAAGCTAGGTAGCACACTGGAATTGTTGCAATGGAAGGCAGAGGATGGTGTGACTGAATCGGGATTTTAAAAGGTTCTAAAAATAATTAAGAAGCACCTTCCAAGGGGTAATGAATTGCCCGCTAGTACGTACGAAGCGAAGAAGGTTGTCTGCCCTCTAGGATTAGATGTGCAGAAGATAAATGCATGCATTAATAAATGCATCCTCTACCGCGGTGAGTACGAGAATTTGGATGCATGCCCGGTGTGCACTGCATTGCAGTATAAGATCAGACGAGATTACCCAGGTGATGTTGAGGGCAAGCGTCCCAGGAAGAGGGTTCCTGCCAAGGTTATGTAGTATGCTAATATAATACCATGACTGAACTTTTGATCAGAAATAAAAATCACGCCAGGTTGTTGCGATGGAACAAAGAAGACCGTAAGAAAGACGCAATGTTGGAACACCCCGTTGATGGGTCGCGGTGGAGAAAAATCGAGAGAAAGTTCCCGGACTTTGCAGATGACGCAAGAAACTTAAGGTTTGGTCTAAGTACAGATAGCATGAATCCTTTTGGGAAGCAGAGCTGCATTCATAGCATCTGGTATGTGACTCTATGTATCTATAATCTTCCTCCTTCGTTGTGCATGAAGCGGAAGTTCATTCTGACGTCAGTTCTCATCCAATTCCCGAAGCAACCCAGCAACAACATTGATGTGTACCTAAAGTCATTAGTTGAAGAACTTGTACAGTCGTGGCCTCGTGGGCCGTAAAAGGTGTACGTGTGTTGGATGAACACAAACATCAGGAATTTGACCTACGAGTGTTGTTGTTTGTAACCATCAATGATTGTCTTGCTCTTAGTAACCTTTCAGGACATACAAACAAGGGATACAGTGCATGCACACACTATTTAGATGAGACTGAAGGTATATATTTGGATAAATGTAAGAAGGTTGTGTACCTGTAGCATCATCAACTTTTCCGAACAAGCATGTCGTAAGAAAGAAAGGCAAGCGTTTCAAAGGTGAGGCAGATCACCGAAAGAAGCCTATCCACCGCACTGGTGAATATGTATTTGGTATGGTCCAGGATCTATAATATTTGGAAAGGGTCCTGGCGGACAATCTGTTTCGAGTGACGTTGCCGGAACACGCGCCCATGTGGAAGAAAAAATATATATTGGGAGCTACCCTATTGGAAAGTCCTAGAGGTCCGCGCTTCAATCGACGTGATGCACGTGACAAAGAATCTTTGCGTGAACTTGCTAGGCTTCTTAGGCGTGTATGGGAAGATAAAAGATACACCGGAATCACGGCAGGATCAACAACATATGAAGGAATGAGACATCATGCATCCAGAGAACGAGACGGATAAAGGACGTCATTACTCCAGCTACACTCTTACAAAAGATAAGAAGGAATTTTTTTTGAATGCCTGAGCAGAATCAAGGTCCCCTATGGCTTCTCGTCAAATATAAAGGGAATAATAAATATGGCAGAGAAAAAAATTCCAGAACCTAAAGTCTCATGACTGCCACATGATTATGATGCAATTGCTTCCGGTTGCATTGAGGGGGCTTTTACCAGAAAATGTTGGAGTACCCACTGTGAAGCTATGTGCATTCCTCAATGCAATTTCTCAGAAGGTAATTGATCCAGAAATTCTACCAAGGTTGCAGAATGATGTGGTCCAATGTCTTTTTAGTTTTGAGTTGGTGTTCCCACCATCCTTCTTCAATATTATGATTGTAAGGGTATTTTACCCTTATCCATTATTTTGGTAACAATGACACTGTGCTAGAGTATTTGACCTAATACATGTTTGTAAGGATAATCCCAGGTATTAGCCAAAGAGGAATAAATGGTGTATCAAAGGAACAAGAAGGCTAAAGGAGACCCCCACTTCGACAACAATCAAAAAGGGGTCTACGACATCCCGCCGATCGAGAGGCCGGTCGGACCGGCCCCTGCGCCGGCCAGTTCCGGTCTGCTGCCCGGTCGACCGGGCGCAGGGCCGGGCGCCCAGGCGCCAACCGTCCCCTGCACTGATGCCATCCGGGAGGGCTACCGGAAGACATGGAGCTGCCCCGGTCACGGCCCGGTCAGCGGTCCGGTTTGGACCGGGCACTTCCGGTCAGCCGCCCGGTCAGACCGGGTGCAGGACCGGGCGCCCTGGCACCAACCGGCTCTTGCGCTAATGCCTTCAGGGAGGAATACTGCGCGACACTTCACCGCTCCAGTCTCGATCCGGTCTGCCGCCCGGTTTGGACCGGCCGGTCCGGTCCCTGGCCCGGTCTGCCGGACCCTGCGCCGGACGGTCCGGTCTCTGGTCCGGTTGACCGGGGATCTCGGGGAGAAAGCTGAGGTGGCAAGTTGACAACGGCCACATTTCAAGTGACACTATATATACCCCTTCTTCTACCTCTGAAGGGGTAGGCACTACACTACAAGCTGTTCTTGAGCTCTCTCTCTCATACTCCATTGTTAGAAACACCAAAAGCCTCAGATCTCCCTCCTCCTCTACCCAAACTCAAATCCCTCCAGGGAAACGATAAAGGACGACCCGATCTACTGTTCTACCAAGCCAAATCTCATTCCCCCTTGTATTCATCAAGAATCTTGCTCTCTAGGGTTCCTTGGAAACCCTAGGTGGGAAAGAGTGGTCCGGAAGCATCCGGGCAGTGGATTTGCTCCTGACAAGATTATGAAGGTTTGGAGGCTACCTCAAAGTCTACCACAAGTGAGAGAGCTATTCTTTCGTGGCATAGGCTCCGGAGAATAGGGTGAGCCTTCGTGGCGTGAGGAATCCTTTGTGGGACCTCCACTCCTCCAAACGTGACGTACCTTCTTGCAAAGGAAGGGAACACGGGAATAAACCCTCGTCTCCGCGTGCTATCGGCTATCTCTAACCAAACTCCTTACTTGTGATATAACTGCCTGTGAGAGCCTTCGTGCTCGAGTTACTTATATCCTCATATAGGTTGTCTCACCTAGTTTGCATTAGGCTCACCTTTATATTCCGCAAAGCCTAATATTCCAAAGAAAGAATTAAAATTTGTAGAAACCTATTCACACCCCTCTAGGTTTACCATCTCTGAACTTTCAATTGGTATCAGAGCCTGGACTCTTATTAAGGGCTTCACAGCCTTAAGAGTGAGATGGATAAACTATTCGAGGGTCTGGATGAAGACTCTAACCTTTCGGTTAGAGAAGTGAAATCCAGATTCTTGGCATATGATGCCGAGAAAAAGAAAAAGGAGGATGAACTACAAAGCCAAATGGCACAAATGACTGCCATGCTTAAGAACTTGACTAGTGGGACTCCTAGTGGGGTTTCGGCCTCTCGGGAAAGTTTTCATGAAGTCAACCATGACTATCCCAAAAACACTTCACCCATGCCTCATATAAACCATAGTGGGAATGTTCCCCATTTTGATGGAACTCACTTTCCTTTTTGGAAATCTTCTATGGAATCTCATATTCGCAACTGCAGTGTGGAGTTATGGGAGATCATTCTTGATGGATACTGGAAGCCACAAGATCCCGCTCGGTTGACCTCCACGGAATTCTGCAGCCGTCAACTCAATGCCTCCGCACGTGACAAGATTAGGAGTGGCATCAACCGCAAGCTCCTTGATCAAGTCAATGACATTGACTCCGCTAAAGAGTTGTGGGATCGAATCGTAGTACTCCAAGAGGGAACCGATTTGATCCAATCAGCTCTTTACGAGTCCGCAAAGCAAGAGGGCACTATGTTCATGATTAGAGAAGGAGAATATGTGGCCGATGCCTATGCAAGGCTTGGTGCTCTTAGAGTGAAGGTCAAGGGTCTTGGAGTTGAGAAGTACAATGACGGCTTTGAGATGAATGAAGCATTCATAAAGTCCAAGGTCATTGCCATGATTGCAGTCAAGCAAGAAGACACCAACCTTGCACTCAACTTGCAAATCATTACCAAGAGTGTTGATCTGAACTCCGATGATCTTGTCTCCTATGTGGCAGCCAATGAGAACATGGCCAAGTCAGGAAAAAGGCTCATGGCAATGAACCGTGTTGATGAAGCCTCACACAACCATGAAGCCTCACACAACCTTGCCCTCAAAGCTAGAGATGACTATCGAAGAGAAGAAGTCTATGAAATTGAAGAAGATGAAGAGATGACTTCAACTAGTGACATTTCTACCGACTTTGCTTTCTTTGCCAAGAAGTACAAGGCAAAGTTTCCAATGCTCCTCAATGAGAAGAAGAAGAAGAATAAGAAGAAGAAGAAGAAGAAGAAGAAGAAGAAGAAGAGAACCTGCTACAACTGTGATGAAGATAGCCACTTTGCAAATGAGTGTCCTTATGAGAAAAGGGTAGACAAGCCAAAGTTCATCAAAGGGGCCAAGCCAAGATTGAAGCCAAACCCAATCAACGGTCGATACAAGAAGAACAAGGGAAGAGCCTTTGTTGGGGCCGAGTACTTGTCCGATGAAGAAGAGGAAGATGAGGAGAAGGAGGCCGGAGTGGCCGGTTTGGCTTTCTCCAAGCCCGGGTCACTCTTCACATATGACTACTCCAAGGATTACTCCACGGAGAATGATGTTGGTTCTTCCTTCATGGCAAGAACAACTCAAGATGATGACTCCGATGACTCTCCCTCCTCTACAATCGTTGGCTCTTGTCTAATGGCAAGAGAAACCAAGGTAATGGAGCCTCCACCTTCCTTATCTAGTGTTCTTGATGATGAAACTGAAAATCAAGAAGTAGAGTTAGCTATGCTTAAGGAACTTTACAAAGTAAGATGCACCCTTCGTGGTAATGCTCTTGTCAATTTTGATTTCTTGATGGACTCCCTCAAAGAAAAGGATGAGTCCATTGAGGAATTAGAATATCATTGGAATGAAAAAGAACGGAGATTCAATCTCCTAAGACAAGAGCTAAAAACCGAAAGGTGCATATCTCAAGGCCTTAAACAACAAATTGAAACATTTGAACTTGATAAAGTTAAGGACCTAGAAACTATTGAAAGGGCTCAATTATTGGCCCAAGAGCTCGATGCTTCAAAGAAGGAGCTTGAAGTTGCTCATGCTTCTCTCACAAGGGATCTTGACCACCTTGAAAGGGCTAACAAGCTTGTCAAGGATGAGCTCAAGAAACTTGGAGAGAACCATGACATACTTCAAGAAATCTACAAGAAAGCTCTTGGATCAATGAAGGATCCCATTGTTGTTGAAAAGGTTTCTAGTTCCTCCACCTCTTTTACTAGTGAGCATGCTAAGCTTGTTGAGGAACATGTTCGTTTACAAGAGGAACTATCTTTACATGTTGAGACCAATGCATATCTTGAATCTTTGGTGACCAAATATGCTCTTGACTATCATCCTAATGAATCTTCTTGTGAGCAAGCAACTATTCTTGAGTAAAATGTTAGGTTAACAAAGGAACTTGCAAAGTTCACCACCGCCAAGAATAAGATGGGATTGGATGACCTCTTGAGTAAGCAAAGTTCAACCAATCAAAAGTTTGGACTTGGATATGTTCCCAAGTCCTACAAGAAGAATAACTACAAGAAGGAGAAGCCCGCTCAAGAAAAGAACAAGAAGGTCACTAATGATGGCAAAGCCTCAAAGGGCAAAGCCACTAGTGGTGACCGCACGGGGCCAAACAATCACTATGCTTTATTTGTTGATTATTATGGTAATGTTTATGCTAACTATGTTGGCCCTCGTAATGGCTATGCTTATAGAGGGTACTCAATTTGGGTACCAAAAGATATTGTTGCCATTGCAAATGAACCCATTAATCAATGGGTTCCTAAATCCCCTACTTGATTTTGTAGGGGTATTCCTCCGGTGGTCCAAAATGGGTGTTTGATAGTGGATGCACCAATCATATGACCGGAGGAAGAGGTGTGCTTGACCAATTCATTGAAGATATAAACAAGAAGTCAAGCATCACCTTTGGTGACAATTCAAAGTGAAAGGTACTTGGGTATGGCAAGGTGGAAATCTCTAAGGACTTGTGCCTTGAGACGGTCATGCTTGTTGAGTCCCTTGGCTATAATTTGCTTTCTATATATCACCTTGCGGATGCCGGTTACAATTCATATTTTACTAATTATTGTGTGAAAGTCTTTAGGAGTGACAATCTCAAATTGGTCCTTGTTGGATATGTGGAGAACAACCTTTATGTGGTTGACCTCTCGAAAGAGAGCCCCTCTCCCTCCACATGTCTAATGGCGGCCAAACATGGCGAAGGTTGGTTGTGGCATCGCCGCCTAGGTCATCTTAACATGACAAATCCTAAACAACTCCTAAAGGGTGAGCACATTGTTGGACTAACCGGCATTTCTTTTGAGAAAGATCATGTATGCAGTGCATGTGTAGCCGGAAAGAAACTCAAGAAGAAACATCCTATCAAGAGCATCGTCACCACATCTAGGCCTTTGGAGCTCCTTCATTTGGATCTCTTTGGGCCATCACATTATGATACTCTTGGTGGGAGAAAGTATGGACTTGTCATTGTTGATGACTACTCAAGATACTCTTGGGTCTTTCTCCTTAAGTCTAAGGATGAGACCCATAGAGAGTTCATCACCTTCGCCAAGAAGGCTCAACGTATGTATGAATCCGAGATCAAGGCGATTAGGACCAACAATGGCACCGAGTTCAAGAACTACATGATACGTCCCCGACGTATCCATAATTTCTGTCGTTCCATGCTTGTTTTATGACAATACTTACATGTTTTGCTTGCACTTTATAATGTTTTTATGCGTTTTCCGGAACTAACCTATTAACAAGATGCCACGGTGCCGGTTCCTCGTTTTCTGCTGTTTTTGGTTCCGGAAAGGCTGTTCGGGCAATATTCTCGGAATTGGACGAAATCAACGCCAAACCTCCTATTTTCTCCGGAAGGCTCCAGAACACCGAAGAAGAGTCGGAGAGGGGCCGGGGGGCCACCACACCACATGGCGGCGCGGGCCAGGCCTAGGCCGCGCCGGCCTAGGGTGTGGCGCCCCCGAGTGCCCCCTGCGCCGCCTCTTCGCCTATAAAAGCCCTTTCGACCTAAAAACGCAGTACCAATTGACGAAACTCCGAGAAAGACTCCGGGCGCCGCCACCATCGCGAAACTCCAATTCGGGGACGAAGTCTCGTCCCGGCACCTCGCGGGACGGGGAAGTGCCCCGGAAGCCATCTCCATCAACGCCATCGCCTCCATCATGCTCCGTGAGTAGTTCCCCCATGGACTACGGGTTCTAGCTGTAGCTAGTTGGTATTCTCTCCCCTATGTACTTCAATACAATGATCTCATGAGCTGCCTTACATGATTGAGATTCATCTGATGTAATCGGTGTTGTGTTTGTCGGGATCCGATGGATTGTTACATTATGATTGTCTATCTACAAAGTTTATGAAGTTATCGTTGCTGCAATCTTGTTATGCTTAATGCTTGTCACTAGGGCCCGAGTGGCATGATCTTAGATTTGAGCTTTATATTATTGCTTAGATTGTATCTACAAGTTGTATGCACATGTCACTGTCCGGAACCAAAGGCCCCGAAGTGACGAAATCGGGACAACCGGAGGGGATGGTGGTGATGTGAGGGACACATGTTTTCACGGAGTGTTAATGCTTTGCTCCGGTGCTCTATTAAAAGGAGTACCTTAATATCCGAGTAGTTTCCCTTGAGGCCCGGCTGCCATCGGCCGGTAGGACAAAAGATGTTGTGCAAGTTTCTCATTGCGAGCACGTACGACTATTATTGGAAAACATGCCTACATGATTAATGATCTTGATATTCTCGTCTTAATGCTATTTCAATCCTATCAATTGCCCGATCGTAATTTGTTCACCCAACACTTGTTATTGGAGAGTTACCACTAGTGTAGATAGCTGGGAACCCCGGTCCATCTTTCATCATCATATACTCGTTCTACATGTCAACTATTTTCCGGTGCCATTGTTCTCATATTACTACTACTCTGCTGCTGTGTTACTCGTTACTATCTGCTCTCATATCATCGCTACTTTCACATCACCCCCGTTACTAGTGCTTTTCCGAGTGCAGCTGAATTGACAACTCGGTTGTTAAGGCTTATAAGTATTCTTTACCTCCCCTTGTGTCGAATCAATAAATTTGGGTTTTACTTCCCTCGAAGACCTGTTGCGATCCCCTATACTTGTGGGTCATCAAGACTATTTTCACGGCGCCGTTGCCGGGGAGGCATAGCTCTACTCATAAGTTCACCTGGGGAGTACACTCTACCTCTCTCGCTGTTTTTGTTTTACTTTATTTTGTTTTGCTTAGTTTACTTTTGTCTAGTTTATTTGTGCTTAGTTTATTTCTGTCTAGTATTATTTTGCTTAGTTTACTTTTGTCTAGTTTCTTTTTGTCTTGTTTTATTTGTCTCATATACCCAAAAATCCATAAAAATTTGAAAAACCAAAAAATTAAAAACTGCTGTTATGGGAGAACCAACAACCTACTTGGAGCTTATAGAATGTTATAATAATTACAGAGAATCAAGAACTGGTAGAATAATGAGTGCTATGATAGAGAAATTAAATACAATTGCTAGAATCTTGCTTAGACGCCATGATATAAACTGTTGCTCTCAACAGGATACTAAACATCTTAAATTTCAATGTGGCTTTAGTGAGGAATTTTTAATTACGAACTATAATCGGAATTGCTATATTCATTATGGGTTCGAAGAGGTAGAACAATTTGTCTTATTTATGGGAGCCTCCGAGATAGAATCCTTCATGGTTGAGAATTATGAAACTTGTGCTATTTGTAAGGACCTTAAAGATTATGTCTCTACTATCCTTAATTCTTGCATAGAATGCTACGGTAGGAATCCTTATATCCTTGATTATAAAGAGAGACACATTAATGCACAAGAATGCACTCACAATTTGCAGGAACCTGCGGAAGAAGAAATTGATGAACCTGAAAGCTCATTGGATGAAAAAGAGGAGGAAATTGATGAACCTGAAAACTCATTGGATGAAAAAGAAGAGGAGAGCGACGAACAAAAGGAGGAAGAATGGATTAGCTACCCATGCCAACCTTCTAATGAGAGTAACTCTTTATCTCTTACATTATTTGATTGTCCTCCATGCTTACCGAAAGAGGTTGAATGTTATGTTCCTGTGGATTCTCTCGAAATATTCCCTATGAGTAAAACTTGTGAGAATAATTATTCTACTGTTATATATGATAATCCATGCTACTTTGATAAATCTTATGATAATGCTTTGTTTGTGCCTGATGTCGAAATGCATGGTACTAAAGAATTTTGTTTGGCAAATGTCTATGATAAAGCTCTAGATGATGGTCCTATGTTACTTGATAATATTAATTGTACTACTAATGAAAATGGGATTGGAGAGTTCTTGACTTATTCTATGAGTCCCGTATCTATTGAGATTGATCAACTACCTTGTTATATTATTAATAAAAGTAAGTTTGAAAGTTTTAATTCCACTATTCTTGAACTTGATAAAAATTATGTGTTTGGAAATCATGAAAAGTATGCTGCATGTGATAGCTATATTGTTGAGTTTGTTCATGAAGCTACTGAAAATTATTATGAGAGAGGAAAATATGGTTGTAGAAATTTGCATGGTACTAAAACACCTCTCTATATGCTTAAAATTTTGAAGCTACACTTGTTTTATCTTTTTATGCTTGTCACTTTGTTCTTCATGAATTTATTTGTGTACAAGATTCCTTTGCATAGGAAGCATGTTAGACTTAAATGTGTTTTGGATTTGCCTCTTGATGCTCTCTTTTGCTTCAAATACTATTTCTTGCGAGTGCATCATTAAAACTGCTGAGCCTATCTTAATGGCTATAAAGAAAAGAACTTCTTGGGAGATAACCCATGTGTTATTTTGCTACAGTACTTTGTTTTATATTTGTGTCTTGGAAGTTGTTTACTACTGTAGCAACCTCTCCTTATCTTAGTTTTGTGTTTTGTTGTGCCAAGTGAAGCCTCTAATCGAAGGTTGATACTAGATTTGGATTACTGCGCAGAAACAGATTTCTTTGCTGTCACGAATGCTGGGTCTAATTCTCTGTAGGTAACTCAGAAAATTATGCCAATTTACGTGAGTGATCCTCGGATATGTACGCAACTTTCATTAGTTTTGAGTTTTCTGATTTGAGCAACGGAAGTATTTTATTAAAATTCGTCTTTACTGGCTGTTCTGTTTTGGCGGATTCTGTCTCTGTTTTTGCATTGTCTCTTGTGGACTTTAAGCGAGGTTTTCTAGACGTAGAGAGCTGTAGCTAATGTTTTATTGAGTTCTTGCAATGTGTCACTACAGGACCAAGGTGGATTCAAATTTTTTGAGTACTAACCCCTCTAATGAAGTTTATGAGAAGTTTGTTGTGAAGGAAGTTTTCAAGGGTCAAGAGAGGAGGATGATATATGATCAAGAAGAGTGAAAAGTCAAAGCTTGGGGATGCCCCCGTGGTTCATCCCTGCATATTTCAAGAAGACTCAAGCGTCTAAGCTTGGGGATGCCTAAGGCATCCCCTTCTTCATCAACTTATCAGGTTCCTCCCCTGAAACTATATTTTTATTCGGTCACATCATATGTGCTTTACTTGGAGCGTCTGTGTGTTTATTTTCGTTTTGTTTATTTGAATAAGATCGGATCCTAGCAATCCTTGATTGGGTGAGATACACGCTCCGCTTTTTCATATGAACACTTGTTCTTCGTTTTACTTTTAATGTTCAATGATAAAAGTTGGAAGCTACAATACTTATCTTTATTTGGTTGGGAAAAGAAAATGCCTCATATGTTGTGGATAATTTGACACTTGGCAATTGTTTTGAGCTCTCAAGTGGATCATAGTTTTTGCATGTAGTTTAAACCTATTAGTGGAGAACTACCGTAAAGCTTGTTAAAATTGGTTTGCATAATTGATCTCTCTTAAGGTCTAGATATTTTACTGGTAAAAGTGTTTGAGCAACAAGGAAGACGAGTGTAGAGTATTATAATGCTTGCGATATGTTCTTATGTAAGTTTTGTTGTATCGGTTCATACTTGTGTTTGCTTCAAACAACCTTGCTAGCCTAAGCCTTGTATCGAGAGGGATTACTTCTCATGCATCCAAAATCCTTGAGCCAACCACTATGCCAATTGTGTCCACCATACCTACCTACTATGTGGTATTTCCTGCCATTCCAAAGTAAATTGCTTGAGTGCTACCTTTAAATAATTCAAAATGCTTCTCAATTTGTGTTAATGTTTTATAGCTCATGAGGAAGTATGTGGTGTTTATCTTTCAATCTTGTTGGGCAACTTTCACCAATGGACTAGTGGCTTCATCCGCTTATCCAATAATTTTGCAAAAAGAGCTGGCAATGGGATTCCCAGTCCCAAATTAATTAACCAAAATAGACACTCCTTCATGGTATGAGATTGTTGGCAGGCACCCGAGGATTCGGTTAGCCATGGCTTGTGTAAGCAAAGGTTGGGGGGAGTGTCATCATAATGAAACTAAAATAAAAGGCACTCCTTCATGGTATGAGATTGTTGGCAGGCACCCGAGGATTCGGTTAGCCATGGTTTGTGAAAGAAAAGTTGGAAGGAGTGCCACCCAAAAATAAAAATAATTCATGGGAGCCGCTCTTTGAAGGTTTGTTTGGCAAGGGGGTTAGTGTACCCATTACCATTCGTTGACAACAACAAACACCTCTCAAAATTTTACTTTTTATGCTCTCTTTATGTTTTCAAAACCAAAGCTCTAGCACAAATATAGCAATCGATGCTTTCCTCTTTGAAGGACCATTCTTTTACTTTTATGTTGAGTCGAGTTACCTACTTCCTCCCACATTAGAAGCAAACACTTGTGTTAAGCTGTGCATTGATTCTTACATACTTGCATATTTGCATTCATCATATTACTTTGTGTTGACAATATCCATGAGATATGCATGTTGAAAGTTGAAAGCATCCGCTGAAACTTATATCTTCCTTTGTGTTGCTTCGATGCATTTACTTTGAATCTATTGCTTTATGAGTTAACTCTTATGCAAGAATTTTGATGCTTGTCTTGAAAGTACTCTTCATGAAAAGTTTTACTATATGTTATCTATTTGTTAGCAACTATAGATCATTGCCTTGAGTCACTTCATTCATTTCATATGCTTTGTAATAGTATGATCAAGGTTATGTAAGTAGCATGTCACTACGAAATTATTCTTTTTATCGTTTACCTGCTCGGGACGAGCAGGAACTAAGCTTGGGGATGCTTGATACGTCCCCGCCGTATCCATAATTTCTGTCGTTCCATGCTTGTTTTATGACAATACTTACATGTTTTGCTTGCACTTTATAATGTTTTTATGCGTTTTCCGGAACTAACCTATTAACAAGATGCCACAGTGCCAGTTCCTCGTTTTCTGCTGTTTTTGGTTCCGGAAAGGCTGTTCGGGCAATATTCTCGGAATTGGACGAAATCAACGCCAAACCTCCTATTTTCTCCGGAAGGCTCCGAACACCGAAGAAGAGTCGGAGAGGGGCCAGGGGGCCACCACACCACATGGCGGCGCGGGCCAGGCCTAGGCCGCGCCGGCCTAGGGTGTGGCGCCCCCGAGTGCCCCCTGCGCCGCCTCTTCGCCTATAAAAGCCCTTTCGACCTAAAAACGCGAGTACCAATTGACGAAACTCCGAGAAAGACTCCGGGGGCGCCGCCACCATCGCGAAACTCCAATTCGGGGACGAAGTCTCCGTCCCGGCACCCTGCCGGGACGGGGAAGTGCCCCGGAAGCCATCTCCATCAACGCCATCGCCTCCATCATGCTCCGTGAGTAGTTCCCCCATGGACTACGGGTTCTAGCTGTAGCTAGTTGGTATTCTCTCCCCTATGTACTTCAATACAATGATCTCATGAGCTGCCTTACATGATTGAGATTCATCCGATGTAATCGGTGTTGTGTTTGTCGGGATCCGATGGATTGTTACATTATGATTGTCTATCTACAAAGTTTATGAAGTTATCGTTGCTGCAATCTTGTTATGCTTAATGCTTGTCACTAGGGCCCGAGTGGCATGATCTCAGATTTGAGCTTTATATTATTGCTTAGATTGTATCTACAAGTTGTATGCACATGTCACTGTCCGGAACCAAAGGCCCCGAAGTGACAGAAATCGGGACAACCGGAGGGGATGGTGGTGATGTGAGGGACACATGTTTTCACGGAGTGTTAATGCTTTGCTCCGGTGCTCTATTAAAAGGAGTACCTTAATATCCGAGTAGTTTCCCTTGAGGCCCGGCTGCCACCTGGCTGGTAGGACAAAAGATGTTGTGCAAGTTTCTCATTGCGAGCACGTACGACTATTATTGGAAAACATGCCTACATGATTAATGATCTTGATATTCTGTCTTAATGCTATTTCAATCCTATTAATTGCCCGACTGTAATTTGTTCACCCAACACTTGTTATTGGAGAGTTACCACTAGTGTAGATAGCTGGGAACCCCGGTCCATCTTTCATCATCATATACTCGTTCTACATGTCAACTATTTTCTGGTGCCATTGTTCTCATATTACTACTACTCGCTGCACGTATTCATGTTACTCTATCGCTCTCATATCATCGCTACTTTCACATCACCCCTGTTACTAGTGCTTTTCCAGGTGCAGCTGAATTGACAACTCAGTTGTTAAGGCTTATAAGTATTCTTTACCTCCCCTTGTGTCGAATCAATAAATTTGGGTTTTACTTCCCTCGAAGACTGTTGCGATCCCCTATACTTGTGGGTCATCACTACACCATGCAAGAGTTTGTTGATGATGAGGGCATCAAGCATGAGTTTTCGGCGCCATACACCCCTCAACAAAATGGTGTTGTTGAAAGGAAGAACCGGACTATCATTGAGATGGCAAGAACCATGTTGAGTGAATTCAACTCACCCCACAAGTTATGGGGAGAAGCCATCTCTACGGTTGTCCACTACTCCAACCGGCTCTTCCTCCGCCCCCTCCATAACAAAACTCCATACGAGCTTCTCACAGGTAACAAGCCTAATGTCATGTACATTCGTGTCTTGGATGCAAATGTCTTGTTAAGAACAACAAAGGGAAGCTCGGTAAATTTGAAACTAGAACCATTGAGGGCACATTTGTTGGATATGCGGAGAACTCTCACGCCTTTAGATACTACAACAAGTCCACTGGGGCTATTGAAGTATCTTGTGACGTGGTGTTCTTGGAGGATAATGGCTCCCAAGTGGAGCAAGTTGTTCCATGTGTTGCAGGTAATGATGATCCTTCTAATGCCGTCAAGCTTATGGGCATTGGACACATCCGGCCCACAGAAGTTCATACTGATGATTGATGTCTACGGGTGCTTCTATTCTTGTAGACAGTGTTGGGCCTCCAAGAGCAGAGGTTTGTAGAACAGCAGCAAGTTTCCCTTAAGTGGATCACCCAAGGTTTATCGAACTCAGGGAGGAAGAGGTCAAAGATATCCCTCCCATGCAACCCTGCAACCACAAAGCAAGAAGTCTCTTGTGTCCCCAACACACCTAATAGGTGCACTAGTTCGGCGAAGAGATAGTGAAATACGGGTGGTATGAATAAGTATGAGCGAGTAGTAACGGCGCCGGAAAAGTGCTTGTCGGCGTGTGGTTGATGGTGGTAATATTGCGGGAAGTACAGATGCGGTAAAACAGTAAACAAGCAGCGATAGCAGATATTTAGGAACAAGGCCTAGGGATCATACTTTCACTAGTGGACACTCTCAACATTGATCACATAACAGAATAAATAGATAAATGCTAGACTCTACACTCTCTTGTTGGATGATGAACACCACTAACCGTGTAGGATTACACGAACCCTCAATGCCGGAGTTAACAAGCTCCACAATATTCGATGTTCATGTTTAAATAACCTTAGAGTGCATGACAGATCAACATAACCAAACCAAGTACTAACATAGCATGCACACTCGTCACCTTCACACTACGAAAGGAGGCATAGATCACATCAATACCATCATAGCAATAGTTAACTTCATAATCTACAAGAGATCACAATCATAGCCTACACCAAGTACTACACGATGCACACACTTGTCACCATTACACCGTGCGGGAGGAATAAACTACTTTAATAACATCACTAGAGTAGCACACGGATAAATTGCGATACAAAATACATTGCAATCATAAAGAGATATAAATAAGCACTTCACTATGCCATTCATAACAGTGAATAAGTATTCTATGAAATATAGCCTAAGAGACCCACACGGTGCACACCACTGTCACCTTTACACACGTGGGACAAGGAGTCTCCGGAGATCACATAAGTAAAATCCACTTGACTAGCATAATGACATCTAGATTACAAGCATCATCATATGAATCTCAATCATGTAAGGCAGCTCATGAGATTATTATATTGAAGTACATAGGAGAGAGATTAACCACATAGCTACCGATACAGCCCCGAGCCTTGATGGAGAACTACTCCCTCCTCATGGGAGACAGCAGCGGTGATGAAGATGGCGGTGGTGTCGATGGAGGAGCCTTCCGGGGGCACTTCCCCGTCCCGGCGGCGTGCCGGAACAGAGTACCCTGTCCCCCAGATCTTGGCTTCGCGATGGCGGCGGCTCTGGAAGGTTTTCTCTGGTTTCGTCGAACGTGATAGGGTTTTCGCGACGGAGACCTTAAGTAGGCGGAAGGGCAGCCTCGGAGGGGTCCTGGTGGGACCACACACTAGGCCGGCGCGGCCAGGGCTTGGGCCGCGCCGCCCTCTCGTGTCCCCACCTCGTGGCCCCACTTCTTTTCCCCTTCGGTCTTCTGGAAGCTTCGTGGAAAAATAGGACCCTGGGCATTGATTTCGTCCGATTCCGAGAATATTTCCTTACTAGGATTTCTGAAACCAAAAACAGCAGAAAACAGGAACTGGCACTTCGGCATCTCATCAATAAGTTAGTTCCGGAAAACGCATAATAATGACATAAAGTATGTATAAAACATGTAGATATCATCAATAATGTGGCATGGAACATAAGAAATTATCGATACGTCGGAGACGTATCAGCATCCCCAAGCTTAGTTCTCGCTCGTCCCGAGCGAGTAAACGATAACAAAGATAATTTACGGAGTGACATGCAATCATAACCTTGATCATACTATTGTAGGCATATGTAATGAATGCAGCGATCAAAACAATGGTAATGACATGAGTAAACAAATGAATCATAAAGCAAAGACTTTTCATGAATAGTACTTTCAAGACAAGCATCAATAAGTCTGGCATAAGAGTTAACTCATAAAGTAATAAATCAAAGTAAAGGTATTGAAGCAACATAAAGGAAGATTAAGTTTCAGCGGTTGCTTTCAACTTATAACATGTATATCTCATGGATATTGTCAATGTAAAGTAATATACAAGTGCAATATGCAAGTATGTAGGAATCAATGCACAGTTCACACAAGTGTTTGCTTCTTGAGGTGGAGAGAGATAGGTGAACTGACTCAACATAAAAGTAAAAGAAAGGTCCTTCGCAGAGGGAAGCATTGATTGCTATATTTGTGCTAGATCTTTGGTTTTGAAAACAAGAAACAATTTTGTCAACGGTAGTAATAAAGCATATGTATCATGTAAATTATATCTTACAAGTTGCAAGCCTCATGCATAGTATACTAATAGTGCCCGCACCTTGTCCTAATTAGCTTGGATTAACACTGATTATCATTGCATAGCATATGTTTCAACCAAGTGTCACAAAGGGGTACCTCTATGACGCATGTACAAAGGTCTAAGGAGAAAGCTCGCATTGGATTTCTCGCTTTTGATCATTCTCAACTTAGACATCCATACCGGGACAACATAGACATCAGATAATGGACTCCTCTTTAATGCATAAGCATTCAACAACAGTTAATATTCTCATAAGAGATTGAGGATTAATTGTCCACACTGAAACTTCCACCATGAATCATGGCTTTAGTTAGCGGCCCAATGTTCTTCTCTAACAGTATGCATACTCAAACCATTTGATTTGTGAGAACCGCCCTTACTTCAGACAAGACGAACATGCATAGCAACTCACATGATTATTCAACAAAGGTAAAGTTGATGGCGTCCCCAGAAACATGGTTACCGCTCAACAAGCAACTTAATAAGAGATAAAGTGCATAAGTACATATTCAAAACCACAATAGTTTTTAAGCTATTTGTCCCATGAGCTATATATTGCAAAGGTAAAGAATGGAAATTTTAAAGGTAGCACTCAAGCAATTTACTTTGGAATGGCGGAGAAATACCATGTAGTAGGTAGGTATGGTGGACACAAATGGCATAGTGGTTGGCTCAATGATTTTGGATGCATGAGAAGTATTCCCTCTCGATACAAGGTTTAGGCTAGCAAGGTTATTTGAAACAAACACAAGGATGAACCGGTGCAGCAAAACTCACATAAAAGACATATTGTAAACATTATAAGACTCTACACCGTCTTCCTTGTTGTTCAAACTCTTTACTAGAAATTATCTAGACCTTAGAGAGACCAATTATGCAAACCAAATTTTAGCAAGCTCTATGTATTTCTTCATTAATGGGTGCAAAGTATATGATGCAAGAGCTTAAACATGATCTATATGAGCACAATAATTGCCAAGTATCACATTATTCAAGACATTAAACCATTTACCACATGCGGCATTTTCTGTTTCCAACCATATAACAATTAACGAATCAGTTTCAACCTTCGCCATGAACATTATGAGTAAAGCCTAAGGACATATTTGTCCATATGCAACAGCGGAGCGTGTCTCTCTCCCACACAATGAATGCTAGGATCCATTTTATTCAAACAAAACAAAAACAAAAACAAACCGAGCGCTCCAAGCAAAGCACATAAGATATGATGGAATAAAAATATAGTTTCGGGGGAGGAACACTGATAATGTTGTCGATGAAGAAGGGGATGCCTTGGGCATCCCCAAGCTTAGACGCTTGAGTCTTCTTAAAATATGCAGGGGTGAACCACCGAGGGCATCCCCAAGCTTAGAGCTTTCACTCTTCTTGATCATAGTATATCATCCTCCTCTCTTGACCCTTGAAAACTTCCTCCACACCAAACTCAAAACAAACTCATTAGAGGGTTAGTGCATAACCAAAAATTCACATGTTCAGAGGTGACACAATCATTCTTAACACTTCTGGACATTTCTCAAAGCTACTTGAAGTTAATGGAACAAAGAAATCCATCCAACATAGCAAAAGAAGCAATACGAAATAAAAGGCAGAATCTGTCAAGACAGAACAGTCCGTAAAGACGAATTTTATTGAGGCACCAGACTTGCTCAAATGAAAATGCTCAAATTGAATGAAAGTTGCGTACATATCTGAGGATCACTCACGTAAATTGGCATAATTTTCTGATTTACCTACAGAGAATTAGACCCAGATTCGTGACAGCAAGAAATCTGTTTCTGCGCAGTAATCCAAATCTAGTATGAACCTTACTATCAAAGACTTTACTTGGCACAACAATGCAATAAAACTAAGATAAGGAAAGGTTGCTACAGTAGTAACAACTTCCAAGACTCAAAATAAAAAACAAAATTACTGTAGTAAAATAAACACATGGGTTATCTCCCAAGAAGTGCTTTCTTTATAGCCATTAAGATGGGCTCAGCGAGTTTTAATGATGCACTCGCAAGAGATAGTATTTGAAGCAAAAGAGAGCATCAAGAGGCAAATTCAAAACACATTTAAGCCTAACATGCTTCCTATGAAAAGGAATCTTGTAAATAAACAAGTTCATGAAGAGCAAAGTAACAAGCATAGGAAGATAGAACAAGTGTAACTTCAAAATTTTCAGCACATAGAGAGGTGTTTTAGTAACATGAAAATTTTCACAACCATATTTTCCTCTCTCATAATAACTTTCAGTAGTATCATGAGCAAACTCAACAATATAACTATCACATAAAGCATTCTTATCATGAGTCTCATGCATAAAATTAGTACTACTCCCAACATAAGCATAGTTATTCTTATTAATTGTAGTAGGAGCAAATTCAACAAAGTAGCTATCATTATTATTCTCATCAAGTGTAGGGGGCATAGTATAATCATAATAAAATTCACTCTCCATAGTAGGTGGCACCAAAAGACTACTATCATTATAATCATCATAAATAGGAGGCAAAGTATCATCAAAGAAAATTTTCTCCTCAATGCTTGGGGGACTAAAAAGATCATGAAAACCAACTTCCCCAAGCTTAGAACTTTCTATATCATTATCAACAATGGTGTTCAAAGCGTTCATACTAATATTACTACCAGCATGCAAATAAGGTTCCATAGGTTTTTTAATTTTCGCATCAAACCATCCATGTCTTAAATCAGGAAATAGAATAAGAAGCTCATTGTTGTCCATTATGCCAAACTAGTGTAAACAAGAAACAAAAAGATGCAATTGCAGGATCTAAAGGAAATAGCTTCGAGCACAGACACAACGGTAACATAAAAGTACTTAACCTGGGACCGGAGTATGAGTGCCTTTTACCTTTCCTCCCCGGCAACGGCGCCAGAAAAGTGCTTGATGTCTACGGGTGCTTCTATTCTTGTAGACAGTGTTGGGCCTCCAAGAGCGAGAGGTTTGTAGAACAGCGGCAAGTTTCCCTTAAGTGGATCACCCAAGGTTTATCGAACTCGGGGAGGAAGAGGTCAAAGATATCCCTACGATGCAACCACTGCAACCACAAAGCAAGAAGTCTCTTGTGTCCCTAACACACCTAATAGGTGCACTAGTTCGGCGAAGAGATAGTGAAATACAGGTGGTATGAATAAGTATGAGCGAGTAGTAACGGCGCCGAGAAAAGTGCTTGCTGGCGTGTGGTTGATGGTGGTAATATTGCGGGAAGTACGGATGCGGTAAAACGGTAAACAAGCAGCGATAGCGATATTTAGGAACAAGGCCTAGGGATCATACTTTCACTAGTGGACACTCTCAACATTGATCACATAACAGAATAAATAGATAAATGCTAGACTCTACACTCTCTTGTTGGATGATGAACACCACTAAGCGTGTAGGATTACACGAACCCTCAATGCCGGAGTTAACAAGCTCCACAATATTCGATGTTCATGTTTAAATAACCTTAGAGTGCATGACAGATCAACATAACCAAACCAAGTACTAACATAGCATGCACACTTGTCACCTTCACACTACGAAAGGAGGCATAGATCACATCAATACCATCATAGCAATAGTTAACTTCATAATCTACAAGAGATCACAATCATAGCCTACACCAAGTACTACACGATGCACACACTCGTCACCATTACACCGTGCGGGAGGAATAAACTACTTTAATAACATCACTAGAGTAGCACACGAGATAAATTGTGATACAAAACACATTGCAATCATAAAGAGATATAAATAAACACTTCACTATGCCATTCATAACGGTGAATAAGTATTACGTGAAATATAGCCTAAGAGACCCACACGGTGCACACACTCGTCACCTTTACACACGTGGGACAAGGAGTCTCTGGAGATCACATAAGTAAAATCCACTTGACTAGCATAATGACATCTAGATTACAAGCATCATCATATGAATCTCAATCATGTAAGGCAGCTCATGAGATTATTGTATTGAAGTACATAGGAGAGAGATTAACCACATAGCTACCGGTACGAGCCCCGAGCCTTGATGGAGAACTACTCCCTCCTCATGGGAGAGCTCGATGTCTACGTTCCCCCTCCTTTCCTGTAGACGGTGTTGGGCCTCCAAGTGCGAGAGGTTTGTAGAACGAGCAGCAAGTTTCCCTTAAGTGGATACCCAAGGTTTATCGAACTCGGGGAGGAAGAGGTCAAAGATATCCCTCTCATGCAACCCTGCAACCACAAAGCAAGAAGTCTCTTGTGTCCCCAACACACCTAATAGGTGCACTAGTTCGGCGAAGAGATAGTGAAATACGAGGTGGTATAAATAAGTATGAGCAGTAGCAACGGTGCCGAGAAAAGTGCTTGGCGTGTAGTTGATGGTGGTGGTATTGCGGCGATAGTAACGCATGATAGTACGGTAAACAAGCGGTAGTAACGCAGCGGTAGTAACGCGAGTAGTAGTAAACAAGCAGTAGTAACTCAGCGGTATTTAGGAACAAGGCCTAGGGATTACACTTTCACTAGTGGACACTCTCAACATTGATCACATAACGAGAATAGATAAATGCATACTCTACACTTTTGTTGGATGATGAACACATTGCGTAGGATTACACGAACCCTCAATGCCGGAGTTAACAAGCTCCACAATAATGCTCATGTTTTAGTAACCTTTAGTGTAAGATAGATCAACGAGACTAAACCAAGTACTAGCATAGCATGCACACTTGTCACCTTCATGCATATGTAGGAGGAATAGATCACATCAATATATCATAGCAATAGTTAACTTCATAATCTACAAGAGATCATAATCATAGCATAAACCAAGTACTAACACGGTGCACGCATCGTCACCTTTACACACGTGTAGGAGGAATAAAACTACTTTAATAACACATCACTAGAGTAGCACATAGATAGTAGTGATACAAACTCATATGAATCTCAATGAGATCATTGTATTGAAGTACATGGAAGAGAGATGAACCACATAGCTACCGGTACAGCCCCGAGCCTCGATGGAGAACTACTCCCTCCTCATGGGAGCGACGGCGGTGATGAAGATGGCGGTGGAGATGGCAGCGGTGTCGATGGAGAAGCCTTCCGGGGCACTTCCCCGCTCCGGCAGGGTGCCGGAACGGAGATCCTGTCCCCCGGATCTTGGCTTCGCGATGGCGGCGGCTACGGCAGGTTTACGTGGGTTTCGTCAATTGGTATCGGGTTTTCGATCCGGGGGCTTCTTATAGGCGAAGAGGCGGCGCGGGGGGTCACCGGGGTGCCCTCACCACCAGGTGGCGCGGCCGGGGCCTGGCCCGCGCCCGGGTGTGGTGTGGGGCCCCCACGGCCCATCTCTCGGCAGTTCTCGTGTGTTCGGAGGCTTCCGGGTAAAATAGGAACTTTGGCGTTGATTTCGTCCGATTCCGAGAATATTTCGTTACTAGGATTTCTGAAACCAAAAACAGCGGAAAACGGAAGCTGGCACTTCGGCATCTTGTTAATAGGTTAGTTCCGGAAAATGCACGAATATGACATAAAGTGTGCATAAAACATGTAGATAACATCAATAATGTGGCATGGAACACAAGAAATTATCGATACGTTGGAGACGTATCGGCATCCCCAAGCTTAGTTACTGCTCGTCCCGAGCGAGGTAAAACGATAACAAAGATAATTTACGGAGTGACATGCCATCATAAACTTGATCATACTATTTGTACAGCATATGTAGTGAATGCGGCGATCAAAACAATGGATATGACATGAGTAAACAAGTGAATCATATAGCAAAGACTTTTCATGAATAGCACTTCAAGACAAGCATCAATAAGTCTTGCATAAGAGTTAACTCATAAAGCAATAATTCAAAGTAAAGGTATTGAAGCAACACAAAAGAAGATTAAGTTTCAGCGGTTGCTTTCAACTTATAACATGTATATCTCATGGATAATTGTCAATGCAAAGCAATATAACAAATGCAATATGCAAATATGTAAGAATCAATGCACGAGTTCACACAAGTGTTTGCTTCTTGAGGTGGATAGAAATAGGTGAACTGACTCAACAATGAAAGTAAAAGAATGGTCCTCCATAGAGGAAAAGCATCGATTGCTATATTTGTGCTAGAGCTTTGATTTTGAAAACATGAAAAGAGCATAAAAATAAAGTTTTGAGAGGTGTATGTTGTTGTCAACGAATGGTAGCGGGTACTCTAACCCCCTTGCCGGACAAACCTTCAAAGAGCGGCTCCCATTTTATTTTATTTTTGGATGGCACTCCTTCCAACCTTTCTTTCACAAACCATGGCTAACCGAATCCTCGGGTGCACTGCCAACAATCTCATACCATGAAGGAGTGCCTTTTTATTTTAGTTTTATTATGATGACACTCCTCCCAACCTTTGCTTACACAAGCCATGGCTAACCGAATCCTTCGGGTGCCGTCCAACAATCACATACCATGGAGGAGTGTCTATTTTTGTTAATTAATTTGGGATCGGGAATCCCATTGCCAGCTCTTTTTGCAAAATTATTGGATAAGCGGATGTAGCCACTAGTCCATTGGTGAAAGTTGCCCAACAAGATTGAAAGATAAACACCACATACTTCCTCATGAGCTATAAAACATTGACACAAATAAGAGGTAATAAATTTTGAATTGTTTAAAGGTAGCACTCAAGCAATTTACTTTGGAATGGCGGAGAAATACCATGTAGTAGGTAGGTATGGTGGACACAAATGGCATAGTGTTGGCTCAAGTATTTGGATGCATGAGAAGTATTCCCTCTCGATACAAGGTTTAGGCTAGCAAGGTTGTTTGAGGCAAACACAAGGATGAACTAGTACAGCAAAACTCACATAAAAGACATATTACAAGCATTATAAGACTATACATTGTCTTCCTTGTTGTTCAAACACCTTACTAGAAATTATCTAGACCTTAGAGAGACCAATTATGCAAACCAAATTTTAGCATGCTCTATGTATTTCTTCATTAATAGGTGCAAAGTATATGATGCAAGAGCTTAAACATGAGCACAACAATTGCCAAGTATCACATTACCCAAGACATTATAGCAATTACTACATGTATCATTTTCCAATTCCAACCATATAACAATTTAACGAAGAGGAAACTTCGCCATGAATATTATGAGCTAAGAACACATGTGTTCATATGAACCAGCGGAGCGTGTCTCTCTCCCACACAAGCATGATGTAATCCAATTTATTCAAACAAAAACAAAAACAAAAGCACACGGACGCTCCAAGAAAAAGCACATAAGATGTGATGGAATAAAAATATAGTTTCGGGGAGGAACCCGATAATGTTGTCGATGAAGAAGGGGATGCCTTGGGCATCCCCAAGCTTAGACGCTTGAGTCTTCTTGATATATGCAGGGGTGAACCACCGGGGCATCCCCAAGCTTAGAGCTTTCACTCTCCTTGATCATAGTATATCATCCTCCTCTCTTGACCCTTGAAAACTTCCTCCACACCAAACTCGAAACAACTCGTTAGAGGGTTAGTGGACAATAAAAATTCACATGTTCAGAGGTGACACAATCATTCTTAACACTTCTGGACATTGCATAATGCTACTGGACATTAGTGGATCAAAGAAATTCATCCAACATAGCAAAAGAGGCAATGCGAAATAAAAGGCAGAATCTGTCAAAACAGAACAGTCCGTAAAGATGGATTTTATTAGGCCACCAGACCTGCTCAAACGAAAATGCTCAAATTGAATGAAAGTTGCGTACATATCTGAGGATCATGCACGTAAATTGGCATAATTTTCTGAGCTTCCTGCAGGGCAGTGGGCTCAGATTCGTGACAGCAAAGAAATCTGGAACTGCGCAGTAATCCAAATCTAGTACTTACTTTTCTATCAACGACTTTACTTGGCACAACAAAACACAAAACTAAGATAAGGAGAGGTTGCTACAGTAGTAAACAACTTCCAAGACACAAATATAAAACAAAGTACTGTAGCAAAATAACACATGGGTTATCTCCCAAGAAGTTCTTTTCTTTATAGCCATTAAGATGGGCTCAGCAGTTTTAATAATCCATTCGCGGGAAATAGTATTTGAAGCAAAAGAGAGCTTCAAGAGGCAAATTAAAAACACATTTAAGTCTAACATGCTTCCTATGCATAGGAATCTTGTAAATAAACAAGTTCATGAAGAGCAAAGTAACAAGCATAGCAAGATAAAACAAGTGTAGCATCAAAAATTTCAGCACATAGAGAGGTGTTTTAGTAACATGAAAATTTCTACAACCATATTTTCCTCTCTCATAATAACTTTCAGTAGCAACATGAGCAAACTCAACAATATAACTATCACATAAAGCATTCTTATCATGAGTCTCATGCATAAAATTATTACTCTCCACATAAGCATAATCAATTTTATTAGTTGTAGTGGGAGCAAATTCAACAAAGTAGGTATCATTATTATTCTCATCAAGTGTAGGAGGCATAGTATAATCACAACAAAGTTTACTCTCAGCAGTAAGTGGCACCAAAAGACCATTATCATTATCATCATCAGAAATAGGAGGCAAAGTATCATCAAAGAAAATTTTCTCCTCAATGCTTGGGGGACTAAAAATATCATGCAAACCAGCTTCCCCAAGCTTAGAACTTTCTATATTATTATCAACAATGGTGTTCGAAGCGTTCATACTAATATTACTACCAGCATGCAAAGAAGATTTCATAGGTTTTTCAATTTTCGCATCAAACAATCCATGTTTTAAATCAGGAAATAGAATAAGAAGCTCACTCTTGTACATTATGCCAAACTAGTGTAAACAAGAAACAACAAGATGCAATTGCAGGATCTAAAGGAAATAGCTTTGAGCACACACACAACGGCGCCAGAAAAATACTTTACCTGAGACCGTAGTATGAGAGCCTTTTACCTTTCCTCCCCGGCAACGGCGCCAGAAAAGTGCTTGATGTCTACGTTCCCCCTCCTTTCCTGTAGACAGTGTTGGGCCTCCAAGTGCAGAGGTTTGTAGAACAGCAGCAAGTTTCCCTTAAGTGGATACCCAAGGTTTATCGAACTCGGGGAGGAAGAGGTCAAAGATATCCCTCTCATGCAACCCTGCAACCACAAAGCAAGAAGTCTCTTGTGTCCCCAACACACCTAATAGGTGCACTAGTTCGGCGAAGAGATAGTGAAATACGGGTGGTATAAATAAGTATGAGCAGTAGCAACGGTGCCAGAAAAGTGCTTGGCGTGTAGTTGATGGTGGTGGTATTGCAGCAGTAGTAACGCAGTAGTACGGTAAACAAGCAGTAGTAACGCAGCAGTAGTAACGCAGTAGTAGTAAACAAGCAGTAGTAACTCAGCAGTATTTAGGAACAAGGCCTAGGGATTACACTTTCACTAGTGGACACTCTCAACATTGATCACATAACGAGAATAGATAAATGCATACTCTACACTTTTGTTGGATGATGAACACATTGCGTAGGATTACACGAACCCTCAATGCCGGAGTTAACAAGCTCCACAATAATGCTCATGTTTTAGTAACCTTTAGTGTAAGATAGATCAACGAGACTAAACCAAGTACTAGCATAGCATGCACACTGTCACCTTCATGCATATGTAGGAGGAATAGATCACATCAATATATCATAGCAATAGTTAACTTCATAATCTACAAGAGATCATAATCATAGCATAAACCAAGTACTAACACGGTGCACGCACTGTCACCTTTACACACGTGTAGGAGGAATAAAACTACTTTAATAACACATCACTAGAGTAGCACATAGATAGTAGTGATACAAACTCATATGAATCTCAATGAGATCATTGTATTGAAGTACATGGAAGAGAGATGAACCACATAGCTACCGGTACGGCCCCGAGCCTCGATGGAGAACTACTCCCTCCTCATGGGAGCAGACGGCGGTGATGAAGATGGCGGTGGAGATGGCAGCGGTGTCGATGGAGAAGCCTTCGGGGGCACTTCCCCGCTCCGGCGGGGTGCCGGAGCAGAGATCCTGTCCCCCGGATCTTGGCTTCGCGATGGCGGCGGCTGCGGCGAGGTTTCTGTGGGTTTCGTCAATTGGTATCGGGTTTTCTGATCCAGGGGCTTCTTATAGGCGAAGAGGCGGCGCAGGGGGGTCACCAGGGTGCCCTCACCACCAGGTGGCGCGGCCAGGGCCTGGCCCGCGCCCAGGTGTGGTGTGGGGCCCCCCTGGCCCATCTCTGGCAGTTCTCGTGTGTTCTGGAGGCTTCCGGGTAAAATAGGAACTTTGGCGTTGATTTCGTCCGATTCCGAGAATATTTCGTTACTAGGATTTCTGAAACCAAAAACAGCGAGAAAACGAGAGCCGGCACTTCGGCATCTTGTTAATAGGTTAGTTCCGGAAAATGCACGAATATGACATAAAGTGTGCATAAAACATGTAGATAACATCAATAATGTGGCATGGAACACAAGAAATTATCGATACGTTGGAGACGTATCGGAGACGACGAGCGGTGATGAAGATGGCGGTGGTGTCGATGGAGGAGCCTTCCGGGGGCACTTCCCCGTCCCGGCGGCGTGCCGGAACGGAGACTCTGCCCCCGGATCTTGGCTTCGCGATGGCGGCGGCTCCGGAAGGTTTTCTGCGGTTTCGTCGAACGTGATAGGGTTTTCGCGACGGAGACCTTAAGTAGGCGGAAGGGCAGCCTCGGAGGGTCTCGGTGGGACCACATACTAGGCCGGCGCGGCCAGGGCTTGGGCCGCGCCGCCCTACTGTGTCCCCACATCGTGGCCCCACTTCTTTTCCCCTTCGGTCTTCTGGAAGCTTCGTGGAAAAATAGGACCCTCGGCATTGATTTCGTCCGATTCCGAGAATATTTCCTTACTAGGATTTCTGAAACCAAAAACAGCAGAAAACAGGAACTGGCACTTCGGCATCTCGTCAATAAGTTAGTTCCAGAAAACGCATAATAATGACATAAAGTATGTATAAAACATGTAGATATCATCAATAATGTGGCATGGAACATAAGAAATTATCGATACGTCGGAGACGTATCAATGATCGAAGTGATGAAGTAGAAGTATCAAGCACAACTCAAGTGGAGCCTATAGCTCAACTCAATCCGAACCATCAAATGCAACTCAAGAACCATCCTCCACTCAAGTTGAGTCACATTCCGAAGAGCAAGAAGAAAGTCCTCATTCCACTGAGCAAGACCATGATGATGATCAAGAAACATCCTCAACTCATGATCAAGTACTAGCAAGAGATGAGTTCATTGATCATGAAGGAACCATTCGGAAGATCAAGGCCGCTACAAGGGCAAGTGACATGAAAGTAGATCAAGTCCTTGGTAGCATCTCAAAAGGAGTGGTAACTCGTAGACACCATGCATTACTTATCACTTATTGTCAACACCATGCTTTTGTGTCTAGTTTTGAACCACTCAAGGTACATGAAGCCTTGGTTGATCCGGATTGGGTAATTGTCATGCAAGAAAAATTGGAGTGTTTCACTCGTAATGAAGTATGGTCTCTAGTTGAGAGACCCAAGGATCATAGCATCAATGTTATTGGGACCAAATGGGTATTCAAGAACAAGCAAGATGAGAATGGCATTGTCATACGAAACAAAGCAAGGTTAGTGGCGCAAGGGTTTGCCCAAATAGAAGGTATGGATTTTGAGGATACCTTTGCGCCGGTAGACCGTCTTGAAGCTATTCTCCTTTTGCTTGCATTTGCATCTTTCCACAATTTCAAACTATATCAAATGGATGTGAAAAGTGCATTTTTGAATGGTCCCCTAAAATAAACCGCTTATGTGGCTCAACCCCCGAGTTTCGAAGACCCACGCCGACTCAACCACGTGTATTTACTCCATAAGGCACTCTACGGTCTCAAGCAAGCTCCACGTGCTTGGTATGAGTTCCTTAGGGATTTCTTACTACATGATGGGTTTTGCATGGGTACGGTCGATTCCACCCTTTTCACCAAACAGGTTAAAGGGGTGGCTTATTTATATGTCAAATATATGTTGATGATATTATCTTTGGTGGAACTAACCCCAATCATAACAAAGCTTTTGAGCTATTGATGACTAGGAAATTTGAGATGTCCATGATGGGAGAGTTGAAGTTCTTCCTAGGCTTCCAAGTGAAGCAACTTGCAAAAGGCACCTTCATCTCTCAAGAAAAGTATGTGAAGGACATGCTCAAGAAGTTCAACATGACCAATGCAAGCCCAATGAAGACACCCATGCCCGTAAAGGGGCAACTTGGCTCATGTGATGGTGAGAAGGATGTGTATATAAAGGTATACCGCTCCATTATAGGATCCTTGCTCTACCTTTGTGCCTCTAGGCCGGATATCATGCTAAGTGTAGGGATGTGTGCTCGTTTTCAATCTGCTCCTAAGGAGAGCCATTTGATGGTGGTCAAACGGATTCTAAGATACCTTGTTCTCACTCCTACTCTCGGGCTATGGTATCCAAAGGGGTCAACCTTTGAACTCATTGGCTATTCGGATTCCGATTGGGCCGGTGATAAGGTTGACCGGAAGTCTACCTCCGGGGCTTGCCAATTTATTGGCCGGTCATTGGTGAGTTGGTCATCCAAGGAACAAAACTCCACCGCTTTATCCACCGCCGAAGCTGAATATATATCTGCGGCATCTTGTTGCACTCAGTTGTTATGGATGAAGCAAACCTTGAAAGACCAAGGTGTGTCTCTTGGTACGGTGCCTCTTCTATGTGACAACGAAAGTGCAATAAAGATCGCCAATAACCCGGTTCAACATTGTCGCACCAAACACATTGACATTCGCCATCACTTCCTACGTGACCATGTTGCCAATGAGGACATTGATCTCACTCATGTGGGGACAACATACCAATTGGCGGATATTTTCACTAAGCCTTTGGATGAAGCCCTGTTTGTTAACTTGAGAGGAGAACTTGGTATTATTGATCCTAAAAACTTAGATTGAATAACTTCTTGCACTATATTCTTGCATTTATCTTGCTATCTAGCTTAGAGGCACATCACATATGGGGATAGTCATCTTACCATATCTTGGTATGATGCATACCTATGTGTGCAACATAAATAGACCCAATGTCATTATATGGACCCAAGCATGTCTCTTCGAGGTCTCATGACATTTGCGCTTTCAAATAGGGGGAGTAATCCCCCGCCCCTCATTAAGCCTCAATTGCAACTTGATTCGCCCATACAAGGCTAAATGATCTTATTGCAAAAATCACTTCAAAATGACTTATGATTCTTGATATCTATTTCGAATCATGCCCATTGTTGCTATTTACATCTTGTTTGGATTTCACTCCAATGGGTATGCCTAGAGAACTTTGTGTTTCCAACCCCATGTCTATGCTCATCTCATCATCGTCTATCTATCTATATGTACATGTCATCATCTGAGCATTCATACACATTTACACAAAGAATAGGGGCAAAACGAGGCAAAACAAGATGAAACGGGGCAAAACACTCTGGCCGGTCTCTGGCCCGGTTGGACCGGCCTCTGCGCCGAGCCGTCCGGCGCCTGGCCCGGTCAACCGGGCGGCAAACCGGCCGTGCGGCTGGTTAAGTGGGGAGGAGGTTACCCCTTGGGGGTCTTCTTTCTCACTTCCCCCCTCCACCATACACACCATTGCCCCTGCCTCCGTCATCCCCACCTCTTACTAGGGCCTTCCCACCACTAGAAACCTCTCAAACTTCACCAAATCATAGATCGGGACACTTACATCATCTTCACCAAGGGATTTGGTCCCTCTCAAGCTACTTTGGGAGATCTTGGGGATTTGGCTCTCAAGCCCTACCTAGGTGTTCTTCTTGTTCCCTTGAGCAAGGAGGACCATGTCTTTGGGTAAATTGTTCTCCCTTTCCCTCTTACTCTAAGTCCTCCTCACACATTGCATATTCTTGAGGAAAAGTTGAGAAACATAGGGTTAGGGTTAGGGTTTGTAAGTCCTCATGCCATTAGAGTGGCTCACACCACTATGCACATATTCCACTCTATTGCTATAGTATATGTTCAAGTTTATGAGTTTTTGCATGATTTTGTGGTGGAATTTCTGGGCAAAATCTCACAATTCGACAGAACCCGGCCCCAGGCCCGGTCAACCGGCCGCTCAACCGGCCGGTCCGGCGCGTGGCCCGGTCAACCGGATGGGAAACCGGCCAGCCCGGTCTCTCGTCCGGTTGGACCGGACCGTACGCCGGGTCGCCCAGTTTTTCGCACAACTCCGTCAAAACACTTGAATATATGCTATGCTTTTTGGCCTCCCTATTTCCTGATGACATGTACACTTACCCCACTGCTATCCTCGCTCCATTTGCTTATTCACAGGTGATTCAAGTGATCGTGGCACCTCCCCCAAGCGAGCAAGGCATGCGAGGCCTGCAGGGTGCCGTACTAGCCTTCGCGTACCTCCTAGAGCACCTCAAGATACTGGACTAGGGAGTTCCGCTGGAGGTAGAGGCAAGAAAGTTGGCCACAAAAAGAAAGACAAGCATGCAGCTGACAGGGATGATCTTATTGAGAGTGTGCCACAATTCAATGTGGGCACATCACAGCTTGGTGATTGGAGAAGTGTTAGGGAGGAAAATCCGTATCGCTTTGAGGAACAGACTTACACTGGTGGGGACAGGTTTTTCTGGACCAAAACTCAAGCAAGCCTATGGGAAGATTTCTACAACACTAGAGAGTGTATGAAGAATGGTGCCATTGTGATGCCCAAGGACATCAACAAGGAAGAGCTTGCCTTGCATGAAGCCACCAAGTACCGCTTTGTGGTTGATACCTTGAAGAATATGGGGATGTATGATCTTGTGTGCTTGAAGCCCGATGATGAACAGAGAGAAGGCCACTATTGTCCCCTTCTTGTCCGTCAATTCCATTGCACAGTATTCTTCCATGATGATTATGATCGCAATATGACTTGGATGACTGGCAAAGAGAAGTACTCATGCAACTATTCTCAGTTCTGTGAGGCCTTGGGTTTTGGTGGTGGCCGTGCTCGTGGGTTCAAGATTCATTCTCAGGATAAGTTCACTAGAGGTGACATTTCCTTCTGCTATCCGTCACAACCTACGGCTGGTCCTCTCACTATCTTTGGGATGTATTACTCATATATTGTGCTTGCCAAGATGTTCCGAGAGAATCTCATCAGCAAGTCAGGAGACACCAGTGAATGCAGGAACTACCACCTGAATCTAATGTACTATTGCCGTCCTGAGAACATAAGGGCAATTGATGGTTGTGATCTCATTTACTGTGAACTGAGGTGTTCTGTTCTAGGCCGCATGACTCCCAACTATGCTCAGTACGTTCAACGGCTCATCAACAAGGTGGTACCTTCTCCCCACAACAAGCAAGATCAAATGATCAAGATGGAACCATTCAAGTTCCCCATTCAGGACACTCGTCCGGAAATCCCAGCCATGATGCCCTCTGAGCGCCGTTCCAAGGAACGACATGATCCTGCAGCTAGCTCCAGCTACTCGAGGCGCCCCAAGCGTGGTGCCTCTCGCTTCTTCTCCAGCTTGTGGCAGATGTGTAAGAATACCAATGATGTTGCACATCAAAATCTTGCCTTGAACCAGGAGACAAGGAGGCGCCAAAATGAGTTCATGACTGCAAGGAATGCCCCTGTTCCTCCTTCTGGCCCTGAGATGGAGCATGTGGTTGCACTAGCTTGGGAGATGCCTCCCATTACTGATGAGATGTTCCAGAACTTTGACCTCTCTATGTATGCTCATGGTGGTCTTCCTCCTAGGCCTGCTCGTGCCCCTGCTGATGCTGCTGATGACGATGAAGCGAATGAAGGTGATGAGGATGATGATGACGAGCGTGATGGCGAGAACTCTACATCCAATGGGACCGAGTTCTACTGATGGGAGCGCTAGCATCCCTACTCTTTTCTTCGCCTTTTTGGTGTTCCGATGCCAAAGGGGGAGAAGATAGTAGAGTCTAGGATCACGGGGTTCTTTGGTTGGCACAAGCCATGGTTGTTACTTTATTTGCTTCTTATTTGGCTTGTGCTTATTTGATTTGCTTTCTCAAGAACCATTTGCTACTTTCAATAATTCGTGTATGGACGAGTATTTGTATGCTTAATCACTCTATTAGGATGATCATGCTTTATGCTTATATATCTTGATATACATGTTCATACCATGCTTGTTTCCTAAAGATATTGGGGGAGCTTCTCATATTCCACAAATGGTGCACTTTGCATTCAAACGCAAATTCTCCAAGTGCACACATTATGGGGGAGCTGTCGTAATATCTTATATGGAATCAAGGTTTAGAGCTTATCATAATATCTATATGTGACCCTAGCTCGGTTTGTCATCGTATACCAAAAAGGGGGAGATTGTAAGGGTATTTTACCCTTATCCATTATTTTGATAACAATGACACCGTGCTAGAGTATTTGGCCTAATACATGTTTGTAAGGATAATCCCAGGTATTAGCCAAATAGGCATAAATGGTGTATCAAAGGAACAAGAAGGCTAAAGGAGACCCCCCACTTCGACAACAATCAAAAGGGGTCTACGACATCCTCGCGGTCGAGGCCCGGTCGGACCGGCCCATGCGCCGGTCGGTTCCGGTCTGCCGCCCGGTCGACCGGGCGCAGGGCCGAGCGCCCCGGCGCCAACCGGCCCCTGCGCTCATGCCATCCGGGAGGGCTACTAGAAGACACGGAGCTGCCCCCGGTCTCGGTCCGGTCTGCCGCCCGGTTTGGACCGGAGGGTCCGGTCCCTGGCCCGGTCGGACCGGGTGCATGACCGGGCGCCCCGGCGCCAACCGGGCTCTGCGCTGATGCCAACCGGAAGGAGTACTGCGCAACACTTCTACGCTCCGGTCTCAGTCCGGTCTGCCGCCCGGTTTGGACCGGCGGGTCCGGTCCCTGGCCCGGTCGGACCGGGCCCTGCGCCGGACGCTCCGGTCTGTGGTCCGGTTGACCGGGAATCTCGAGGAGAAAGCTGAGGTGGCAAGTTGACAACGGCCATATTTCAAGTGACACTATATATACCCCTTCTCCTACCTTTGAAGGGGTAGGCACTACACTACAAGTTGTTCTTGAGCTCTCTCTCTCATACTCCATTGCTAGAAACACCAAAAGCCTCAGATCTCCTCCTCCTCCACCCAAACTCAAATCCCTCCGGGGAAACGATAGAGGAGGACCCGATCTACTGTTCTACCAAGCCAAATCTCATTCCCCCTTGTATTCATCAAGAAGCTTGCTCTCTAGGGTTCCTTGGAAACCCTAGGTGGGCAAGAGTGGTCCGGGAGCATCCGGGCTGTGGATTTGCTCCTGACAAGATTGTGAAGGTTTGGAGGCTACCTCAAAGTTTACCACAAGTGAGAGAGCTATTCCTTCGTGGGATAGGTGATACGTCTCCGACGTATCGATAATTTCTTATGTTCCATGCCACATTATTGATGTTATCTACATGTTTTATGCACACTTTATGTCATATTCGTGCATTTTCTGGAACTAACCTATTAACAAGATGCCGAAGTGCCGATTGCTGTTTTCTCGCTGTTTTTGGTTTCAGAAATCCTAGTAAGGAAATATTCTCGGAATTGGACGAAATCAAAGCCCAGGGGCCTATTTTTCCACGAAGCTTCCTGAAGTCCGAAGACGAGACGAAGAGGGGCCACGGGGTGGCCAAACCCTAGGGCGGCGCGGCCCCACCCCTGGCCGCGCCGGCCTATGGTGTGGGCCCCCGTGCCGCCTCTTGACTTGCCCTTCCGCCTACTTAAAGCCTCCGTGACGAAACCCCCGGTACCGAGAGCCACGATACGGAAAACCTTCCAGAGACGCCGTCGCCGCCGATCCCATCTCGGGGGATCCAGGAGATCGCCTCCGGCCCCCTGCCGGAGAGGGGAATCATCCCCCGGAGGACTCTACGCCGCCATGGTCGCCTCCGGTGTGATGTGTGAGTAGTCTACCCCTGGACTATGGGTCCATAGCAGTAGCTAGATGGTTGTCTTCTCCCCATTGTGCTATCATTGTCGGATCTTGTGAGCTGCCTATCATGATCAAGATCATCTATATGTAATTCTATATGTTGCGTTTGTTGGGATCCGATGAATAGAGAATACTTGTTATGTTGATTATCAAAGTTATGCTTATGTGTTGTTTATGATCTTGCATGCTCTCCAGTTACTAGTAGATGCTCCGGCCAAGTAGATGCTTGTAACTCCAAGAGGGAGTACTTATGCTCGATAGTGGGTTCATGCTCGCATTGACACCTGGGACGGTGACGAGAAAGTTCTAAGGTTGTGTTGTGCTGTTGCCACTAGGGATAAAACATTGATGCTATGTCTAAGGATGTAGTTGTTGATTACATTACGCACCATACTTAATGCAATTGTCTGTTGCTTGCAACTTCATACTGGAGGGGGTTCGGATGATAACCTGAAGGTGGACTTTTTAGGCATAGATGCAGTTGGATGGCGGTCTATGTACTTTGTCGTAATGCCCAATTAAATCTCACTATACTCATCATGATATGTATGTGCATTGTCATGCTCTCTTTATTTGTCAATTGCCCAAGCTGTAATTTGTTCACCCAACATGCTCGTTCGTCTTATGGGAGAGACACCTCTAGTGAGCTGTGGACCCCGGTCCAATTCTCTTTACTTGAAATACAAATCTACTGCAATACTTGTTTTCTTGTTTTCTCTGCAAACAATCATCTTCCACACAATACGGTTAATCCTTTGTTACAGCAAGCCGGTGAGATTGACAACCTCACTTGTTTCGTTGGGGCAAAGTACTTTGGTTGTGTTGTGCGGGTTCCACGTTGGCGCCGGAATCCCGGTGTTGCGCCGCACTACATTTCGCCGCCATCAACCTTCAACGTGCTTCTTGACTCCTACTCGGTCCGATTAAACCTTGGTTTCTTGCGAGGGAAACTTGCCGTTGTGCGCATCACACCTTCCTCTTGGGGTTCCCAACGGACGCGTGTCGAACGAAAAGACAATACGTCAACCACGCGCATCAAGCAAATTTACGGCGCCGTTGCCGGGGAGATCAAGACACGCTGCAAGGGGAGTCTCCACTTCTCAATCTCTTTACTTTGTTTTTGTCTTGCTTAGTTTTATTTACTACTTTGTTTGCTGCACTAAATCAAAATACAAAAAAATTAGTTGCTAGTTTTACTTTATTTGCTATCTTGTTTGCTATATCAAAAATACAAAAAATTAGTTTACTTGCATTTACTTTATCTAGTTTGCTTTATTTACTGTTGCTAAAATGGCCAACGCTGAAAATACTAAGTTGTGTGACTTCACAACCACAAATAATAATGATCCCATTGCTTTAGATTATAATGGTTTGAATTTTGATGATTGCCACATCTCTGAAGTTATAAAGTTCTTGCAAAAACTTGCTAAAAGTCCTAATGCTAGTGCTATAAATTTGGCTTTCACGCATCATATTACAAATGCTCTCATAAAAGCTAGAGAAGAGAAACTAGAGCGCAAAGCCTCTATTCCTAAAAAGCTAGAGGACGGTTGGGAGCCCATCATTAAGATGAAGGTTAAAGATTTTGATTGTAATGCTTTATGTGATCTTGGTGCAAGTATTTCTGTTATGCCTAAGAAAATTTATAATATGCTTGACTTGCCACCGCTGAAAAATTGTTATTTGGATGTTAATCTTGCTGATCATTCTACAAAGAAACCTTTGGGTAAAGTTGATAATGTTCGCATTACCGTTAACAATAATCTTGTTCCCGTTGATTTTGTTGTCTTGGATATTGAATGCAATGCATCTTGTCCCATTATATTGGGAAGACCTTTTCTTCGAACTGTTGGTGCTATTATTGATATGAGGGAAGGTAATATAAAATATCAATTTCCTCTCAAGAAAGGTATGGAACACTTCCCTAGAAAGAGAATAAAGGTACCTTATGATTCTATTATTAGAACAAATTATGATGTTGATGCTTCATGTCTCGATGTTACTTGATACACACTTTCTGCGCCTAGCTGAAAGGCGTTAAAGAAAAGCGCTTATGGGAGACAACCCATGTTTTTACCTACAGTACTTTGTTTTTATTTTGTGTCTTGGAAGTTGTTTACTACTGTAGCAACCTCTCCTTATCTTAGTTTTGTGTTTTGTTGTGCCAAGTTAAGCCGTTGATAGAAAAGTAAGTACTAGATTTGGATTACTGCGCAGTTCCAGATTTCTTTGCTGTCACGAATCTGGGTCCACCTCCCTGTAGGTAGCTCAGAAAATTATGCCAATTTACGTGCATGATCCTCAGATATGTACTCAACTTTCATTCAATTTGAGCATTTTCATTTGAGCAAGTCTGGTGCCATTTTAAAATTCGTCAATACAAACTGTTCTGTTTTGACAGATTCTGCCTTTTATTTCGCGTTGCCTCTTTCGCTATGTTGGATGAATTTCTTTGATCCACTAATATCCAGTAGCATTATGCAATGTCCAGAAGTGTTAAAAATGATTGTGTCACCTCTGAATATGTCAATTTATATTGTGCACTAACCCTCTAATGAGTTGTTTCGAGTTTGGTGTGGAGAAAGTTTTCAAGGATCAAGAGAGGAGTATGATGCAACATGATTAAGGAGAGTGAAAGCTCTAAGCTTGGGGATGCACCCGGTGGTTCACCCCTGCATATATCAAGAAGACTCAAGCGTCTAAGCTTGGGTATGCCCAAGGCATCCCCTTCTTCATCGACAACATTATCAGGTTCCTCCCCTGAAACTATATTTTTATTCCATCACATCTTATGTGCTTTTTCTTGGAGCGTCGGTTTGTTTTTGTTTTTTGTTTTGTTTGAATAAAATGGATCCTAGCATTCACTTTATGGGAGAGATACACGCTCCGCTGTAGCATATGGACAAGTATGTCCTTGGTTTCTACTCATAGTATTCATGGCGAAGTTTCTCCTTCGTTAAATTGTTATATGGTTGGAATTGGAAAATGATACATGTAGTAATTGCTATAAATGTCTTGGGTAATGTGATACTTGGCAATTGTTGTGCTCATGTTTAAGCTCTTGCATCATATGCTTTGCACCCATTAATGAAGAAATACATAGAGCATGCTAAAATTTGGTTTGCATATTTGGTTTCTCTAAGGTCTAGATAATTTCTAGTATTGAGTTTGAACAACAAGGAAGACGGTGTAGAGTCTTATAATGTTTTCAATATGTCTTTTATGTGAGTTTTGCTGCACCGGTTCATCCTTGTGTTTGTTTCAAATAAGCCTTGCTAGCCTAAACCTTGTATCGAGAGGGAATACTTCTCATGCATCCAAAATACTTGAGCCAACCACTATGCCATTTGTGTCCACCATACCTACCTATACTACATGGTATTTTCCCGCCATTCCAAAGTAAATTGCTTGAGTGCTACCTTTAAAATTCCATCATTCACCTTTGCAATATATAGCTCATGGGACAAATAGCTTAAAAACTATTGTGGTATTGAATATGTAATTATGCACTTTATCTCTTATTAAGTTGCTTGTTGTGCGATAACCATGTTCATCTGGGAACGCCATCAACTCATTGTTGAATTTCATGTGAGTTGCTATGCATGTTCGTCTTGTCCGAAGTAAGGGCGATCTACACTGAGTTGAATGGTTTGAGCATGCATATTGTGAGAGAAGAACATTGGGCCGCTAACTAAAGCCATGATCCATGGTGGAAGTTTCAGTTTTGGACAAATATCCTCAAGTCTCTAATGAGAAAAGAATTAATTGTTGTTGAATGCTAAAGCATTAAAAGAGGAGTCCATTATCTGTTGTCTATGTTGTCCCGGTATGGATGTGTAAGTTGAGAATAATCAAAAGCGAGAAATCCAAATGCGAGCTTTCTCCTTAGACCTTTGTACAGGCGGCATAGAGGTACCCCTTTGTGAAACTTGGTTAAAGCATATGTATTGCGGTGATAATCCAGGTAGTCCAAGCTAATTAGGACAAGGTGCGGGCACTATTGATACACTATGCATGAGGCTTGCAACTTATAAGATATAATTTACATGATGCATATGCTTTATTACTACCGTTGACAAAATTGTTTCATGTTTTCAAAATCAAAGCTCTAGCACAAATATAGCAATCGATGCTTTTCCTCTATGAGGACCATTCTTTTACTTTCAATGTTGAGTCAGTTCACCTATTTCTCTCCACCTCAAGAAGCAAACACTTGTGTGAACTCGTGCATTGATTCCTACATACTTGCTTATTGCACTTATTATATTACTCTATGTTGACAATATCCATGAGATATACATGTTACAAGTTGAAAGCAACCGCTGAAACTTAATCTTCTTTTGTGTTGCTTCAATACCTTTACTTTGAATTATTGCTTTATGAGTTAACTCTTATGCAAGACTTATTGATGCTTGTCTTGAAGTGCTATTCATGAAAAGTCTTTGCTTTATGATTCACTTGTTTACTCATGACATACACATTGTTTTGATCGCTGCATTCACTACATATGCTTTACAAATAGTATGATCAAGATTATGATGGCATGTCACTCCGAAATAATGCGTGTTATCGTTTTACCCGCTCGGGACGAGCGAGAACTAAGCTTGGGGATGCTGATACGTCTCCGACGTATCGATAATTTCTTATGTTCCATGCCACATTATTGATGTTATCTACATGTTTTATGCACACTTTATGTCATATTCGTGCATTTTACGGAACTAACCTATTAACAAGATGCCGAAGTGCCGATTGCTGTTTTCTCGCTGTTTTTGGTTTCAGAAATCCTAGTAAGGAAATATTCTCGGAATTGGACGAAATCAAAGCCCAGGGGCCTATTTTTCCACGAAGCTTCCGAAGTCCGAAGACGAGACGAAGAGGGGCCACGGGGTGGCCAAACCCTAGGCGGCGCGGCCCCACCCCGGCCGCGCCGGCCTATGGTGTGGGCCCCCGTGCCGCCTCTTGACTTGCCCTTCCGCCTACTTAAAGCCTCCGTGACGAAACCCCCGGCACCGAGAGCCACGATACGGAAAACCTTCCGGAGACGCCGTCGCCGCCGATCCCATCTCGGGGGATCCGAGAGATCGCCTCCGGCACCCTCGCCGGAGAGGGGAATCATCCCCCGGAGGACTCTACGCCGCCATGGTCGCCTCCGGTGTGATGTGTGAGTAGTCTACCCCTGGACTATGGGTCCATAGCAGTAGCTAGATGGTTGTCTTCTCCCCATTGTGCTATCATTGTCGGATCTTGTGAGCTGCCTATCATGATCAAGATCATCTATATGTAATTCTATATGTTGCGTTTGTTGGGATCCGATGAATAGAGAATACTTGTTATGTTGATTATCAAAGTTATGCTTATGTGTTGTTTATGATCTTGCATGCTCTCCGTTACTAGTAGATGCTCCGGCCAAGTAGATGCTTGTAACTCCAAGAGGGAGTACTTATGCTCGATAGTGGGTTCATGCCTGCATTGACACCGGGACGATGTGACGAAAGTTCTAAGGTTGTGTTGTGTTGTTGCCACTAGGGATAAAACATTGATGCTATGTCTAAGGATGTAGTTGTTGATTACATTACGCACCATACTTAATGCAATTGTCTCGTTGCTTGCAACTTAATACTGGAGGGGGTTCGGATGATAACCTGAAGGTGGACTTTTTAGGCATAGATGCGGTTGGATGGCGGTCTATGTACTTTGTCGTAATGCCCAATTAAATCTCACTATACTCATCATGATATGTATGTGCATTGTCATGCTCTCTTTATTTGTCAATTGCCCAACCGTAATTTGTTCACCCAACATGCTGTTCGTCTTATGGGAGAGACACCTCTAGTGAACTGTGGACCCCGGTCCAATTCTCTTTACTGAAATACAAATCTACTCGCAATACTTGTTTTACTTGTTTTCTCTGCAAACAATCATCTTACACACAATACGGTTAATCCTTTGTTACAGCAAGCCGGTGAGATTGACAACCTCACTGTTTCGTTGGGGCAAAGTACTTTGGTTGTGTTGTGCAGGTTCCACGTTGGCACCGGAATCCCTGGTGTTGCGCCGCACTACATTTCGCCGCCATCAACCTTCAACGTGCTTCTTGACTCCTACTGGTCCGATTAAACCTTGGTTTCTTACTGAGGGAAACTTGCCGCTGTGCGCATCACACCTTCCTCTTGGGGTTCCCAACGGACGCGTGTCGAACGAAAAGACAATACGTCAACCACGCGCATCAATAGGCTCCAGAGAATAGGGTGAGCCTTCGTGGTGTGGGGAATCCTTCGTGGGACCTCCACCCCTCCAAACGTGACGTACCTTCTTGCAAAGGAAGGGAACACGGGAATAAACCCTCGTCTCTGTGTGCTATCGGTTATCTCTAACCGAACTCCTTACTTGTGATATAACTGCCTGTGAGAGCCTTCGTGCTCGAGTTACTTGTATCCTCATATAGGTTGTCTCACCTAGTTTGCATTAAGCTCACCTTATATTCCGCAAAGCCTAATATTGCAAAGAAATAATTAAAATATGTAGAAACCTATTCACCCCCCTCCCTCTAGGTTTACCATCTCTGAACTTTCAATGATGCATCTCCCGGGT
>NC_061510.1:102200680-102294938 GCF_022539505.1 Lolium rigidum
AATTTAATTAGAGGACCGCAAGGCACCCCTGGGCTGCTCGATGCACAATTAAGTGTCGTTGGCCTATACATAGGGTTTAATTAGGGTTTAGGGTTAGCTAGGGCAGAGGGTTAGGGTCGTTAGGGTTAGGGTTTAGGGTCTAGGGTTTAGGGTTTAGTGTTTAGGGTGTTTAGGGTTTAGGGATTAGGGATTGGGGATTTAGGGTTTTAGGGTTGTTTAAGGTTTAGGGATCGTCGATCGAGTGCGCACACACATTATTAGATCGAGGCACCCGCGCCTTTACGCATAAAGTGCATGCGTATATATGTGTGTTTTTTGGGCCACCAACGATATATAGATGATCGAGAGAGAGATTGAAATCCCCAAGAATATGTTCAAATATACATTTAAATATATGCACGAATGCATTGTAGGCCATGCATGCACACTAATTATATATATATTATGAGGCAACTTAATCAAATGTGTTTTCATTCGAGAGAACTTGTCAAAATTCAAGTTAATTAATTTATCACGATAATTATATAATTAATTAATGAATCTCGGGGATATGTTATACAACATGATCGATATAGGCCATGTATATTTTAATTGGTGTTAATCTACGGTTTGCTAGCTAGCTGCTATATATATATAGAGCATGTTTTTATTAGATCGGGTTATATAGCTAGCTAGTATAGTTTAGGGTTATGTGTTTTAATTAAGTAGGGTTGATTGGCTAGGGTTAGTTTTACATATATATGGTTTAGGGTTAATGCATGGCACATTTAATTTAATTAGAGGACCGCGAGGCACCCCTGGCCTGCTCGATGCACAATTAAGTGTCGTTGGCCTATACATAGAGTTTAATTAGGGTTTAGGGTTAGGGTTAGGGTTAGGGTTAGGGTTTAGGGTCTAGGGTTTAGTGTTTAGGGTGTTTAGGTTTAGGGATTAGGGATTAGAGATTTAAGGTTTTAGGGTTGTTTAAGGTTTAGGGATCATCGATCGAGTGCGCACACACATTATTAGAGGCACCCGTGCCTTTACGCATAAATTGCATGCATATATATGTGTGTTTTTTGGCCACCAACGATATATAGATGATCGAGAGAGAGAGATTGAAATCCCCAAGAATATGTTCAAATATACATTAAAATATATGCACGAATGCATGGTAGGCCATGCATGCACACTAATTATATATATATTATGAGGCAACTTAATCAAATGTGTTTTCATTCGAGAGAACTTGTCAAAATTAGAGTTAATTAATTTATCACGATAATTATATAATTAATTAGTGAATCTCAGGGATATGTTATACAACATGATCGATATAGGCCATGTATATATTAATTGGTGTTAATCTACGGTTTGCTAGCTAGCTGCTATATATAGAGCATGTTTTTATTAGATCGGGTTATAGCTAGTATACTTTAGGGTTATGTGTTTTCATTAAGTAGGGTTGATTAGCTATGGTTAGTTACATATATATGGTTTAGGGTTAATGCATGGCACATTTAATTTAATTAGAGGACCGCGAGGCACCCCTGGCCTGCTTGATGCACAATTAAGTGTCGTTGGCCTATATATAGGGTTTAATTAGGGTTAGGGTTAGGGTTTAGGGTATAGGGTTTAGTGTTTAGGGTGTTTAGGGTTTAGGGATTAGGGATTAGGGTTTCAGGGTTGTATAAGGTTTAGGGATCATCGATCGAGTGCGCACACACATTATTAGAGGCACCCACGCCTTTGCGCATAAAGTGCATGCGTATAGTTTAGGGTTATTTGTTTTAATTAAGTAGGGTTTGATCAGCTAGGGTTAGTTACATATATATGGTTTAGGGTTAATGCATGGCACATTACATATAGTTTAAATCTCAAGAATGTTTATACATGATAGGCCATATGTGCAAAGGAATTTTTTTCCCTGTGAACTTGTCAAAATTCAAGTTTATCAGTGCCAATGGAAACTAGTCCAAAAAATTACATAGAGGACCAAAAGTACTAGACAATAACTAATAGAACCTGCAACTTTACAAAAAGGACCCCAAAACATATAGAAGAAAATCAATCGAGTCCTTCTCGACCGCACATCGATCTCTCGCTCCGCATCCTTTCCAAAGAACTCCGTCGCCGGGGACGCACCACTTGGGACGGTGTCGCCGGTAGTCGCCAGGACGAAGGAGAAGAAGGGCCTCAAGCAACGGCATATTGGCTCCGAAAAGGGCCGCCGAAAGGCCAAGATGTGCACGGGCAAGACGGATGACGCCGTCGTATGCCCCGAGCTTGTGAACTTTAGCAGCTTGACTTCCCCATTGGCCGGATCCGAAGCACCGACCAAAGCAAGCCTCACCGTTAGCGCCATCACATTGATGGCACCAGATCAGGGTTTGGCCGGCAAGATCCGCCGGATTCACCATAGGCCGGATCTCGAAGCCGATGACGAGATCCCCGACTCCATTGCGCCATTCACGCTCATGGGAAACACCGGATCTAAGCTTACAACAACACTAACTCCCTCGGATCCAAATTAGCTGACTCAACTTTGCTTATCTAAATATGGATGTATCCACACATATTTTTACTCTAGATACATACACGTCTAAGGAAAGTTGAATCAATTAATTTAGTTCGGAGGGTGTACAATATACAGAGAGAAGTCGGCCTCGTCTCCGGCCATCGAGGCCACCGGAGAGAAGGGGGAGAGGAGCCGGGGGAGTGGGAGAGACTCGAGAGAGAAAGAGAAGAGGAAGAAATGAGAGCTCCCTGGGGAAGAACATTATTTTTGTCGTTCTGCTCGTAGCTTGAAACTGAAAATTTCGGCCGCGCGCCAAATCATCCCGCCGCATCCATTCGAAAATCCCGTGACCAGTTTTACCCTTTTAACCTTGGTCCGGAAGCTACAACCCACCGACCATGGAGGGCTCATTCGGTAACAATGAAATATCTTGCCTAGATCCCGAACCCTCCCCACAGGCCCACACCCACCCACCAACCATTCGCCCCATTAGCTCAAAAATACTCTCACACGCCAAAGCTCTGACTCTCTACAGTACTAGATCTGCTTCGCCGCCGGCATACTCCTCCACGGCGTAGCCTTGATCGTGTTGGCTGTCCACCCAACCGATCCGCTCCCCCGCCGCCCTCGTCACCGACGGATCCGCTTCACCGCCGACCTCGCCACCGACGGATCCGCTTCACCGCCGACCTCGCCACCGACTACCTCGCCGCAGCCGGCTGTATCAACTTCACCGAATACCTTGCCGACCAACCGGATCCGCTTCACTAACGCCCGCTTCTACCGAAACGAGGTCGATTCATCGTCTCCCCGTTCGCCGCCGCTGGAATGCAAGTTGCCACCCCCGTCCACCCCGCCGCAGCCTTGGTTAGTACGCTGGCCCGTTAGATCGCGGTGTTTCTTTAGCCATGTTTTGTGTAGTTATTTGCGGATCTCATATGCCGTTAACTTTCTTGATGTGTTGCTTCGCATGAAGTTTGTTTAAATATTGTACAAGTACAAAAGCATTATCCGGTCGCTACCATCCCGTTCATTCTATCGACACCTGTGTGCATCCACATATTTATAGCCTTGTAGCCATTCATTTGCCGCTAACTGTTTTTGTACTCGCATGCTATTGTCGCACCGCTTTTATAGTCATGCTATGGGCATTTCCAATCTGCTTGTTCTTATACCACGTCATTAGCTCACCGCTAGCTATTTTCTCGTGTCTGCGCTATTCTCACACTCGCTTTTATAATCATGCTATGTGCATTTCCAATCTGCTTGCTCTTATACCTCGTCTTTAGCTTATATAGTTATTGCTGCGTGCATGTCTGGTCTTTGTATTATCGTAGACTGACTTGTCAATGTTATTTTTCCTAGGGTTTGATCATGCGAACCACTTATTAGAACATCCAACATTAACAGCGGGGACGCTAGGGAAGGTTGGAATCTGAGTTCTTGGTTGGTAATTTTGGTAGTTTAGTTCGTTATTATCTATAACCTATATGCATTGTTCCTTATGCAAGAGATTAACACTTGGAACCCTGCCATAGCAATGCCATTCATGCTTTACTATGTTTCTGCCTATTTGATATGCTTGTCTTGGAGAAACTGCGAAGGTGATTTGAAACTGACATTTGGTCATTCTTAATGCCAGTTTACTTTATGTGGAAAACCTTGGCATTACCCTACTCTAAATCTGAATGTCTGAAATTTGTATCTCATGCAAAGCAACATCTAGTTGGTTTTAATCTGATATCTTGTAAATATTGGCTTATTCATTTGGCAGCTTGATGTCTACGGGTGCTTCTATTCTTGTAGACAGTGTTGCGCCTCCAAGAGCAGAGGTTTGTAGAACAGCAGCAAGTTTCCCTTAAGTGGATTACCCAAGGTTTATCGAACTCAGGGAGGAAGAGGTCAAAGATATCCCTCTCATGCAACCCTGCAACCACAAAGCAAGAAGTCTCTTGTGTCCCCAACACACCTAATAGGTGCACTAGTTCGGCGAAGAGATAGTGAAATACAAGTGGTATGAATGAATATGAGCAGTAGTACGGCGCCGTAAAATAGCTTATCGGCGTGCGATTGATGGTAGTAATATTGCAGGAAGTAAACATGCAGTGAGTAACGCAAGAAAAACAGTAAACAAGCAAGCGATAGCGTATTTAGGAACAAGGCCTAGGGATTAGACTTTCACTAGTGGACACTCTCAACTTTGATCACATAACAGAATAGATAAATGCATACTCTACACTCTCTTGTTGGATGATGAACACATTGCGTAGGATTACACGAACCCTCAATGCCGGAGTTAACAAGCTCCACAATTCAATGTTCATATTTAAATAACCTTAGAGTGTAAGATAGATCAATACGACTAAACCAAGTACTAACGTAGCATGCACACTCGTCACCTTCATGCTTATGTAGGAGGAATAATACACATCAATACTATCATAGCAATAGTTTACTTCGCAATCTACAAGAGATCATGATCATAGCATAAACCAAGTACTAACACGGATGCACACACGGTCACCATTACATCGTGCAGGAGGAATAAAACTACTTTAATAACATTGCTAGAGTAGCACATAGATAAATTGTGATACAAAACACATTGCAATCATAAAGAGATATAAATAAGCACTTCACTACGCCATTCATAACAGTGAATAAGTATTCTCGTGAAATATAGCCTAAGAGACCCACACGGTGCACACACCTGTCACCTTTACACACGTGGGACAAGGAGTCTCCGGAGATCACATAAGTAAAACTCACTTGACTAGCATAATGACATCTAGATTACAAGCATCATCATATGAATCTCAATCATGTAAGGCAGCTCATGAGATTATTGTATTGAAGTACATAGGAGAGAGATGAACCACATAGCTACCGGTACAGCCCCGAGCCTCGATGGAGAACTACTCCCTCTTCATGGGAGCAGCAGCGGTGATGAAGATGGCGGTGGAGATGGCAGCGGTGTCGATGGAGAAGCCTTCCGGGGCACTTCCCCGTCCGGCGAGGTGCCGGAACGAGACTCCTGTCCCCCGGATCTTGGCTTCGCGATGGCGGCGGCTCCGGAACTTTTCTCGTACCGTGGCTTTCTCCGTAAGGGTTTTCGATGCGTGGGGCTTTATATAGGCGAAAGGGCAGCGTCGGAAGGTCGAAGGGCGACGACACCATAGGCTGGCGCGGCCGTGGCCTGTGCCGCGCCACCCTATCATCTGGGGCCCACATGGCCCTCCTCTGGCGGCTCTCGGGTGTTCTGGATGCTTCCGGGCAAAATAGGAACCTATGCGTTGATTTCGTCCAATTCCGAGAATATTTCGTTACTAGGATTTCTGAAACCAAAAACAGCAGAAAACAGGAACTAGCACTTCGGCATCTTGTTAATAGGTTAGTTCCGTAAAATGCACGAATATGACATAAAGTGTGCATAAAACATGTAGATATCATCAATAAAGTAGCATGGAACATAAGAAATTATCGATACGTCGGAGACGTATCAGCATCCCCAAGCTTAGTTCGCTCGTCCCGGCAGGTAAAACGATAACAAAGATAATTTCTGAAGTGACATGCCATCATAACCTTGATCATACTATTTGTAAACATATGTAATGAATGCAGCGATCAAACCAATGGTAATTACATGAGTAAACAAGTGAATCATAAAGCAAAGACTTTTCATGAATAGTACTTTCAAGACAAGCATCAATAAGTCTTGCATAAGAGTTAACTCATAAAGCAATAAATCAAAGTAAAGGTGTTGAAGCAACACAAAGGAAGATTAAGTTTCAGCAGTTGCTTTCAACTTGTAACATGTATATCTCATGGATATTGTCAACATAAAGTAATATAACAAGTGCAATATGCAAGTATGTAGGAATCAATGCACAGTTCACACAAGTGTTTGCTTCTTGTTATTGCGCGTGTCTTCGTTCCCCTTCTCTGTTTCTCCAGAAAAGCGAAGAGGGAGGCGACTCTTTTTCCACCATCGACGGCCGGCGAGCCCGGGGGCTCTCCTCTCATCCGTTCGCCGCTCCGGTGACGGGAGGACGGGGAGCCCTCGGCTTCGCTTCAGGCCCGTAGATAGGAGTAGGACTAGTCTTCCCTGTGGGCGCCGTCGTGGTGGTGGAGGCGGCGTCGAGGGGAAATAAGGTTGCCGCAGCTCGTTCCCCACCTCGGCGGTGTTCTTCGAGCGGCGCCGGAGAGCTTGCAGCCTTGTAGATCTCGCCGGTCCGGTGGCCTCGGCGAGGTAGGGTTTCCTGGGTATGGTCGGCGAGGCGGCCGCGGCGACCATGCCCGAGGATTTTGTCCTCTCGGACTCGTCTCCGTCACGGCGGCGCGTGCTCCTGCGTCGGCCGGGAGTTCTCGGAGGTCCGTACATGAGTCCGCTGTCCGGGTCGTCTTCTTCGAGGGCGGCGATGGCGGCTTTGGCGGATGGATGGTTGGCCCGGAGCTGGTTTCGGCGGATGGCGGCAGGCGGCTCTTCCGCGCTTCCTCGACGCGCGTCGACGAAGGCACCGGAGGCGGGCTCCGTGAAGCTCGGGGCGTCCCCGGCCGACATGCCCCAACGGCAAGGTCCCGCCGCCGGCGGGCCACTATTGAGGCTCTTAAAGCGTAAGTGCCGCGATGGGGCTTCCCGGAGCTGGGCGGCTGGCATCCGTCGCTTTTCTTCTCTCTGTCGGCGCTTCGGCGGCGGCGGAGGTCGGGATCGGCGGTCGACGGTGGTGTGCACAGGGCCTCTAAAGGGCTTCGTTGTAATATTTTCTTTTTCCAGGGGCCTTTGTGCTTTTTCTCTGGGACACCTGTCCATCTGGATCTTTCCAGGTTGGGTCCGCGTGTGTGTGCTGTACTCGTGTATGCTTGGCTGAATGAGTGAACACGTGGTCTTTTCTCAAAAAAAAAAAGTGTTTGCTTCTTAAGGTGGAGAGAGATAGGTAAACTGACTCAACAATAAAAGTAAAAGAATGGTCCTTCAAAGAGGAAAGCATCGATTGCTATATTTGTGCTAGAGCTTTTATTTTGAAAACATAAAGAGAACATAAAAATAAAGTTTTGAGAGGTGTTTGTTGTTGTCAACGAATGGTAGTGGGCACTCTAACCCCCTTGCCAGACAAACCTTCAAAGAGCGGCTCTCATTTTATTTTATTTTTGGGTGGCACTCCTTCCAACCTTTCTTTCACAAACCATGGCTAACCGAATCCTCGGTGCCTCGCCAACAATCTCATACCATGAAGGAGTGCCTTTTTATTTTAGTTTTATTATGATGACACTCCTCCCCACCTTTGCTTTCTCAAGCCATGGCTAACTGAATCCTTCGGGTGCCGTCCAACAATCACATACCATGGAGGAGTGTCTATTTTTGTTAATTAATTTGGGACTCGGGAATCCCATTGCCGACTCTTTTTGCAAAATTATTGGATAAGCGGATGAAGCCACTAGTCCATTGGTGAAAGTTGCCCAACAAGATTGAAAGATAAACACCACATACTTCCTCATGAGCTATTAAACATTGACACAAATAAGAGGTAATAACTTTTGAATTGTTTAAAGGTAGCACTCAAGCAATTTACTTTGGAATGGCGGAGAAATACCATGTAGTAGGTAGGTATGGTGGACACAAATGTCATAGTGGTTGGCTCAAGGATTTTGGATGCATGAGAAGTATTCCCTCTCGATACAAGGCTTAGGCTAGCAAGGTTATTTCAAGCAAACTCAAGGATGAACCGGTGCAGCAAAACTCACATAAAAGACATATTGTAAACATTATAAGACTCTACACCGTCTTCCTTGTTGTTCAAACTCAATACTAGAAATTATCTAGACCTTAGAGAGACCAATTATGCAAACCAAATTTTAGCAAGCTCTATGTATTTCTTCATTAATGGGTGCAAAGTATATGATGCAAGAGCTTAAACATGAGAACAACAATTGCCAAGTATCACATTATCCAAGACATTTTACCAATTACTACATGTAGCATTTTTTAATTCCAACCATATAACAATTTAACGAAGAGAAAACTTCGCCATGAATATTATGAGCTAAGAACACATGTGTTCATACGAACCAGCGGAGCGTGTCTCTCTCCCACACAAGGATGAACTTATTCAGAGAACTAAGATAACAAAACAAAAATAAAAGCACACACAGTACGCTCCAAGTAAAGTACATAAGATGTGACCGAATAAAAATATAGTTTCAAGAGAAGGAACCTCGATACTTTGTCGATGAAGAAGGGGATGCCTTGGGCATCCCCAAGCTTAGACGCTTGAGTCTTCTTGAAATATGCAGGGGTGAACCACGGGGGCATCCCCAAGCTTAGAGCTTTCACTCCTCTTGATCATAGTATATCATACTCCTCTCTTGACCCTTGAAAACTTCCTTCACACCAAACTTCAAGCAAACTCATTAGAGGGTTAGTGCATAATCAAAAATTCACATGTTCAGAGGTGACACAATCATTCTTTACACTTCTGGACATTGCATAAAGCTACTGGACATTAATGGATCAAATAAATTCATCCAACATAGCAAAAGAGGCAATGCGAAATAAAAGGCAGAATCTGTCAAAAACAGAACAGTCCGTAAAGACGAATTTTCAAATGGCACCAGACTTTCTCAAATGGAAAAACTCAAAACTAATGAAAGTTGCGTACATATCTGAGGATCACGCTCGTAAATTGGCAGATTTTTTCGAATTTTCTACAGAGACTTGTGCCAGAATTCGTGACAGGCAGCAATGCTGTTTCTGCGCAGCGATCCCAAATATAACATCAACTTTAACATAGAAACTTTACTTGGCACAAAAACATGATAAGGAGAGGTTGCTACAGTAGTAAACAACTTCCAAGACACAAATATAAAACAAAGTACTGTAGTAAAAAAACACATGGGTTATCTCCCAAGAAGTTCTTTCTTTATAGCCATTAAGATGGGCTCGGCAGCTTTAGTGATGCATTCGCAAAAATAGAAGTTGAAGCAAAAGAGAGCATCAAGAGGCAAATTCAAAACACATTTAAGTCTAACATGCTTCCTATGCATAGGAATCTTGTAAATAAACAAGTTCATGAAGAGCAAAGTAACAAGCATAGGAAGATAAAACAAGTGTAGCTTCAAAAATTTCAGCACATAGAGAGGTGTTTTAGTAACATGAAAAATTTTACAACCATATTTTCCTCTCTCATAATAATTTTCAGTAGCATCATGAGCAAACTCAACAATATAACTATCACATAAAGCATTCTTATCATGAGTCTCATGCATAAAATAATTACTACTCCCAACATAAGCATAGTCATTCTTATTAATTGTAGTGGGAGCAAATTCAACAAAGTAGCTATCATTATTATTCTCATCAAGTGTAGGAGGCACAGTATAATCACAATAAAATTTACTCTCCATAGTAGGTGGCACCAAAAGACCACTATCATTATAATCATCATAAATAGGAGGCAAAGTATCATCAAAGAAAATTTTCTCCTCAATGCTTGGGGGACTAAAAATATCATGCTCATCAAAACCAGCTTCCCCAAGCTTAGAATTTTCCATATCATTAACAACAATGGTGTTCAAAGCATTCATATTAATATGTTCCATGGGTTTTTTAATTTTCGCATCAAACCATCCATGTCTTAAATCAGGAAATAGAGTAAAAAGGTCATTGTTGTCCATTATGCCTAACTAGTGTAAACAAGAAACCAAATGTCGCAATTGCGAGTCTAAAGGAAATAGCTTCGAGCACACACACAATGGCGCCGGAAAAGTACTCGTTACTCGGAACCGGAGTATGAGTGCCTTTTACCTTTCCTCCCCGGCAACGGCGCCGTAAAAGTGCTTGATGTCTACGGGTGCTTCTATTCTTGTAGACAGTGTTGGGCCTCCAAGAGCAGAGGTTTGTAGAACAGCAGCAAGTTTCCCTTAAGTGGATTACCCAAGGTTTATCGAACTCGGGGAGGAAGAGGTCAAAGATATCCCTCTCATGCAACCACTGCAACCACAAAGCAAGAAGTCTCTTGTGTCCCCAACACACCTAATAGGTGCACTAGTTCGGCGAAGAGATAGTGAAATACAAGTGGTATGAATGAATATGAGCAGTAGTACGGCGCCAGAAAATAGCTTACTGGCGTGCAGTTGATGGTAGTAATATTGCAGGAAGTAAACATGCAGTAGTAACGCAGTAAAACAGTAAACAAGCAGCGATAGCAGTATTTAGGAACAAGGCCTAGGGATTAGACTTTCACTAGTGGACACTCTCAACTTTGATCACATAACAGAATAGATAAATGCATACTCTACACTCTCTTGTTGGATGATGAACACATTGCGTAGGATTACACGAACCCTCAATGCCGGAGTTAACAAGCTCCACAATTCAATGTTCATATTTAAATAACCTTAGAGTGTAAGATAGATCAATACGACTAAACCAAGTACTAACGTAGCATGCACACTGTCACCTTCATGCTTATGTAGGAGGAATAATACACATCAATACTATCATAGCAATAGTTTACTTCGCAATCTACAAGAGATCATGATCATAGCATAAACCAAGTACTAACACGGATGCACACACTGTCACCATTACATCGTGCGGGGAGGAATAAAACTACTTTAATAACATTGCTAGAGTAGCACATAGATAAATTGTGATACAAAACACATTGCAATCATAAAGAGATATAAATAAGCACTTCACTACGCCATTCATAACGGTGAATAAGTATTCTGTGAAATATAGCCTAAGAGACCCACACGGTGCACACACTCGTCACCTTTACACACGTGGGACAAGGAGTCTCCGGAGATCACATAAGTAAAACTCACTTGACTAGCATAATGACATCTAGATTACAAGCATCATCATATGAATCTCAATCATGTAAGGCAGCTCATGAGATTATTGTATTGAAGTACATAGGAGAGAGATGAACCACATAGCTACCGGTACGGCCCCGAGCCTCGATGGAGAACTACTCCTCTTCATGGGAGCAGCAGCGGTAATGAAGATGGCGGTGGAGATGGCGGCGGTGTCGATGGAGAAGCCTTCCGGGGGCACTTCCCCGTCCGGCAGGTGCCGGAACGGAGACTCCTGTCCCCCGGATCTTGGCTTCGCGATGGCGGCGGCTCGGGAACTTTTCTCGTACCGTGGCTTTCTCCGTAGGGGTTTTCGATGCGGGGGCTTTATATAGGCGAAAGGGCAGCGTCGGAAGGTCGAAGGGGCGACGACACCATAGGCTGGCGCGGCCGGGGCCCGAGCCGCGCCACCCTATCATCCGGGGCCCACATGGCCCTCCTCCGCGCGGCTCTCGGGTGTTCCGGATGCTTCCGGGCAAAATAGGAACCTAGGCGTTGATTTCGTCCAATTCCGAGAATATTTCATTACTAGGATTTCTGAAACCAAAAACAGCAGAAAACAGGAACTAGCACTTCGGCATCTTGTTAATAGGTTAGTTCCAGAAAATGCACGAATATGACATAAAGTGTGCATAAAACATGTAGATATCATCAATAAAGTAGCATGGAACATAAGAAATTATCGATACGTCGGAGACGTATCACAGCTCAAGTTTTTTGTTATTTGAAACCAGATGACTTGGTCTTAAATGTGATATCTAAACACAGATTAAGGACAATGGAGCAGGAGGATTAGCATTTCACTTGATGGCTGAACCTAAAATGACAGGCATGTTGACCATGACTAGTGCATGCAAGAGAAGGACCTGCGACGTAACCAGTATGTGCTTAGTACATGCATCTTATCTTATCTTGTGCTTATTTCTGCTACATTCTGTTATCTGATCTCTACATTGCGTAATACATGTTTGAATAGTTAATTGTTGTAACTATGTTTGCAATGTTACCAGAATGCAGTTTTAATGAAGCAGTCATCATTAGAAGATAGTCGCCAAAAAAGGATCTGTAGCGACCTGTGCAACATTATGATGTAAGTTTGTGCTTAGTACAAGTTCCATACATTGTCTTATTTATGCAACTTGTTATTATCTTATATCTACATTGCATAATAAATGTTTGCATAGTTCATCGTTTAACTCTTTTTGCATTATTATCGAATGCGGTTGTGATGAAGCAATCTTCATTAGAAGTGAGGCCCACAAAAAGTTCCGATATTTCTTCGATGCATCTTCTCATAGCCGTCAACCTAGACCATTGCTTTCATCAAACAAGTAAATATCTCAAGGTCGTACTTTATAAAAGACATGGTATTGCTGCTTTAAGATCTGTAGCTGATATGTCGACAAAGAGTACACAAGATTCAATCAAGGCGATTGCCAAATGTCAACGTGTTATTGATGATGCTAATAGAAGTTCTCAATGATTCTATGTAATTTTTTTATTTGGGCACATTAATTGCCTTGTAATTTTCCTACTTGTTTTATTTGTGTATGTAATTGTGTGTATCATTGATATCAGATTTTAGGCTCATGAAATTTAATGCAAGTTGACTAGTCAAACAAGTAGGGCACTACAACATGATTGGGCCGGCCCACTTACGTAGTGTGGGACCCACTTTCATTTTGGGCCGGCCCACTTCTTTAGTAGGCCGGCCCGGTTACACGATAGTGGGATCCACATGCTTATTGGGCCGGCCCACTATCTTGTTGGGCCAGCCCATTTGCTATATGGTGGTCCCACGTGGTAAATGGGCCGGCCCTTTAACGAGAAGGTGGGACCCACTGTGTTTTTTGCCCGGCCCACTATCTTGTTGGGCCGGCCCACTTGCTATATGGTGGACCCCACATACTAAATGGGCCGGCCTTTTAACTGGAAAGTGGGACCCACCTGTGTTTTTGGCCCGGCCCACTATCTTGTTGGGCCGGCCCATTTGCTATATGGTGGACCCCACATACTAAATGGGCCGGCCTTTTAACAGGAAGGTGGGACCCACCCGTGCTTTTGGCCGGCCCACTATCTTGTTGGGCCGGCCCACTTGCTATATGGTGGACCCCACACACCAAATGGGCCGGCCCTTTAACGGAAAGTGGGACCCACTGTGTTTTTGGCCCGGCCCACTATCTTGTTGGGCCGGCCCACTTGCTATATGGTGGACCCCACATACTAAATGGGCCGACCCTTTAACTGGAAAGTGGGATCCACCTGTGTTTTTGGCCCGGCCCACTTGCTACATGGTGGACCCCACACACTAAATGGGCCGGCCCTTTAACAAGAAAGTGGGACCCACCTGTGTTTTGGCCCGGCCCACTTGCTTCTTGGGCCGGCCCGATTCGCTGTAAGGTGGACCCCACATGTTAAATGGGCCGGCCCATTTAAGTTTTGACCAGATCAACCTTAGAGGTTAGGCCCGGCCCACGTAACTAATGGACCAGCCCGGCTATATAGTTGACCGGGTCAAACTATGTCGACTGGCCGGCCCGCTAAGACGTGGCGAGGCCTCGTGTGGGCGTACCATCTACCACGGGGTTTCACCGGTTAACGCCGTTAACCGCCGGCTAACGGCGTACTGCCACGTGTCGGCTTGCATGACGTCGGCGGTCAACGGGCTCCCGAAACACTTGCGCAACGGTCCGATTTTCCGTGGCGGAAGGGCGCCCAAGCGCGACGGACCGAAAAAACGTCGTTGGACTTTGCCTGACGCAGTTTCCACAACAGAACCCATATCGTCGGGTTAGGCCCATAGGCGACGAAAAATACCCCTTAGCGGACGATTTTGAGACGTTGTCTACCATAACTTTTCTTGTAGTGTAGGTAAACGATAACAACAATAATTTCTGAAGTGACATGCTACCAACATAATCTTGATCAACATTATTGTAAAGCATATGAGATGAATGGAGTGATTCGAAGCAATAGATTGCTAACAAAAGATAATGACTAAACAACTGAATCATATAGCAAAACTTTTCATGAATAGTACTTTCAAGACAAGTATCAAAAAGACTTGCATAAGAGCTAACTCATAAAGCAATAGATTCAAAGTAGAAGGCATTGAAGCAACACAAAGGATGATTAAGTTTCAGCAATTGCTTTCAGCGCACACAGTTGACACAAGTGTTTGCTTCTAAGATAGAAAGAAGTAGGTAAACTGACTCAACATAAAGTAAAAGAAAGGCCCTTCGCAGAGGGAAGCATGGATTACTATTTTTGTGCTAGAGCTTTTATTTTGAAAACATAGAAACAATTTTGTCAACGGTAGTAATAATTCATATGTGTTATGCATAAAACTTCCTACAAGTTGCAAGCCTCATGCATCGAATACCAATAGTGCCCGCACCTTGTCCTAATTAGCTTGTATTTACATGGATTATCATTGCATAACATATGTTTCAACCAAGTGTCACAAAGGGGTACCTCTATGCCGCCTATACAAAGGTCCAAGGAGATAGATCGCATTTGATTTCTCATTTTTTATAGATCTCAACTTAGGACATCCACACTGGGACAACATAGAAAACAGATAATGGACTCCTCTTTAATGCATAAGCATTCAACAACAGTTAATATTCTCATAAGAGATTGAGGATGATTGTCCAAACTGAAAACTTCCACCATGATACATGGCTTTCGTTAGCGGCCCAATGTTCTTCTCTAACAATATGCATACTCAAACCATTTGATCATGATAAATCACCCTTACTTCAGACAAGTTGAACATGCATAGCAACTCACATGATATTCAACAAAGGTGTAAAAAGTTGATGGCGTCCCCAGAAACATGGTTACCGCTCAACAAGCAACTTATAAGAGCTAAGATACATAGCAACATATTCATCACCACAATAGTTTTTAAGCTATTTACCCATGAGCTATATATTGCAAAGATAAAGGAATGAAATTTTAAAGGTAGCACTCAAGTAATTTACTTTGGAATGGCAGAAAATACCACATAGTAGGTAGATATGGTGGACACAAATGGCATGGGTTTTGGCTCAAGATGTTTGGATGCACGAGAAGCATTTCCTCTCAGTACAAGGCTTTGGCTAGCAAGGTTGTTTGAAGCAAACACAAGTATGAACAGGTACAACAAAACTTACACAAGAACATATTGCAAGCATTATAAGACTCTACACTGTCTTCCTTGTTGTTCAAACACTTTTACCGAGAAAATATCTAGACCTTAGAGAGATCAATCATGCAAACCAAATTTCAACAAGCTCTACTGGTAGTTCTCCACTAATAGATTTAAACTACATGATGCAAGAGCTTAAACATGATCTATGAGAGCTCAAAACAATTGCCAAGTATCAAATTATTCAAGACCATATGAAGCATTTTCTGATTCCAACCAAATAGCAATCAACGAAGCAGTTTTCAGCCTTTGCCATGAACATTAAAGCATAACTAAGAACACAAGTGTTCACATAAAAAAGCGGAGCGTGTATATCTCCAATACAAGGATTGTGGGATCCGAATTTATTCAAACAAAAACAAAAATAAAAGCAAAAAGACGCTCCAAGTAAAGAACATAAGATGTGATGGAATAAAAATATAGTTTCACTAGAAGTGACCTGATAAGTTGTCGATGAAGAAGGGGATGCCTTGGGCATCCCCAAGCTTAGATGCCTGAGTCTTCTTGAAATATGCAGGGATGAACCAAGGGGGTGATACGTCTCCAACGTATCTATAATTTCTGATGTTCCATGCTTGTTTTATGACAATACCTACATGTTTTGTTCATACTTTATATCGTTTTGATGCATTTTCCGGAACTAACCTATTGACGAGATGCCGAAGTGCCAGTTCCTGTTTTTTTCTGTTTTTGGTTTCAGAAATCCTAGTAAGGAAATATTCTCGGAATCGGACGAAATCAACGCCCAGCATCCTATTTTCCCACGAAGCTTCCATAACACCCGAGAGCCGCCAGAGGGGAGCCCTGGGGGCCCCACACACCAGGCTGGCGCGGCCAGGGTGTGGGCCGCGCCCCCTGTTGTGTCACTGCCCCGTAGCCCTTCCGACTCCGCCTCTTCGCCTATAAGAAGCCCCCTGACCTAAATCTTCGATACGAATAAGCCACGGTACGAGAAACCTTCCAGAGCCGCCGCCATCGCGAAGCCAAGATCTGGGGGACAGGAGTCTCTGTTCCGGCACGCCGCCGAGACGGGGAAGTGCCCCCGGAAGGCTCCTCCATCGACACCACCGCCATCTTCATCACCGCTGTTGCTCCCATGAGGAGGGAGTAGTTCTCCATCGAGGCTCGGGGCTGTATCGGTAGCTATGTGGTTCATCTCTCTCCTATGTACTTCAATACAATAATCTCATGAGCTGCCTTACATGATTGAGATTCATATGATGATGCTTGTAATATAGATGTCATTATGCTAGTCAAGTGGATTTTACTTATGTGATCTCCGGAGACTCCTTGTCCCACGTGTGTAAAGGTGACAGTGTGTGCACCGTGTGGGTCTCTTAGGCTATATTTCACAGAATACTTACTCACTGTTATGAATGGCATAGTGAAGTGCTTATTTATATCCCTTTATGATTGCAATGTGTTTTGTATCGCTACTAGTCTATGTGCTACTCATCTAAAGGTATAATAGATGCCCCCCATAGGGGGCCTCACAACGATTTGAGCACGTGAACCGTCAGATCTTTTCATCGGTGCATCTCAGCCGTTCGTTTTGTGCACTCCTCTCACTAGCTAACCCCATGCAATGACCGATTGTTACCCGCCTCCGGCTACATATGGCCCCCACCTTTGCCGGCCCCACATGCTAGCCACTGCGGCTGAAATCTCTGTCGGTGCGCACTGGAGTTGGGCAGTGGATCTCCACCCGTAGGGGTATTTTCAGTCTTTCGCACCTACCATATAAAAACGAGATCGACTGACGGAAACCCTAGCCACCTTGCCCAATCGATGTGCGCTCTCACAATCCCCTCACTCCTCTGCGATTCTCTCGCCTCGGAGCTCGGTCGCCAACGAGCGCTTGAGGCGGAGGCCGCCGCTGTCGTGCACGACAAGGAGGCGAGCGGGGAGGGCGCCTCGCTCTTCTCTCACTAGCTAACCCCATGCAATGGCCGATTGTTGCCCGCCTCCGGCTACATATGGGCCCCATCTTTGCCGGCCCCGCATGTTAGCCACTGCGGCTGGAATCTCTGTCGGTGCGCACTAGAGTTGGGCAGTGGATCTCCACCCGTAGGGGTATTTTCAGTCTTTCGCACCTTCCATATAAAAACGAGATCGACTGACGGAAACCCTAGCCGCATTGGCCAATCGATGTGTGCTCTCACAATCCCCTCACTCCTCTGCGATTCTCTCGCCTCGGAGCTCGGTCGCCAACGAGCGCTTGAGGCGGAGGCCGCCGCTGTCGTGCATGACAAGGAGGCGAGCGGGGAGGGCGCCTCGCTCTCCTCTCACTAGCTAACCCCATGCAATGGCCAATTGTTACCCGCCTCCGGCTACATATGGGCCCCACCTTTGCCTGCCCCACATGTTAGCCACTGCGGCTGGAATCTCTGTCGGTGCGCACTGGAGTTGGGCAGTGGATCTCCACCCGTAGGGGTATTTTCAGTCTTTCGCACCTACCATATAAAAACGAGATCGACTGACGAAAACCCTAGCCGCCTTGCCCAATCGATGTGCGCTCTCACAATCCCCTCACTCCTCTGCGATTCTCTTGCCTCGGAGCTCGGTCGCCAACGAGCGCTTGAGGCGGAGGCCACCGCTGTCGTGCACGACAAGGAGGCGAGCGGGGAGGGCGCCTCGCTCTCCTCTCACTAGCTAACCCCATGCAATGGCCGATTGTTACCCGCCTCCGGCTACATATGGGCCCCACCTTTGCCGGCCCCGCATGTTAGCCACTGCGGCTGGAATCTCTGTCGGTGCACATTGGAGTTGGGCAATGGATCTCCACCTGTAGGGGTATTTTCAGTCTTTCGCACCTGCCATATAAAAACGAGATCGACTGACGGAAACCCTAGCCGCCTTGCCCAATCGAAGTGCGCTCTCACAATCCCCTCACTCCTCTGCGATTCTCTCGCCTCGGAGCTCAGTCGCCAACGAGCGCTTGAGGCGGAGGCCACCGCTGTCGTACACGACAAGGAGGCGAGCGGGGAGGGCGCCTCGCCCCGGAGCTCGGTCGCCAGCGAGCTCTTGAGGCGGAGGCCGCCGTTGCCACGCACATCCTCCTCTCCCAATCGTCGGTGTCCCTAGCCCAGAGCTCGGCGTTGTCCCCGTCTTCTTCGGCAAACGAGGTCGGGCTGCAGACCTTCGGCTCGTGCTGCTCCGCGCGAGCAGCAATGGCACGAGAAGAGGCCCAGCCACAGGCACACCCCAGCGGTGGCGCGGGTAGGCCCCTCTTTTTTCGTGCTTCCTCCTCCTCGCCATTCTTCCTCCCTCCGTCCTCTGTGATTTCTCCCCTAAGTCGTCCCTCCCCTGCAGCTCCCAAATCCTAGACATGAAGTGTTTGAATTTGAATCATGTCTGATGTGTGTAGACATGAAATTGTTTTCAATGGCTTCTCAGTTCTGAAATCAGGTCCACTTTTGATCTATTGTTATGATATTTTTGTTGTGTTGTGAACATTTTGAGTAGCTCTCACGGAACAACTTATCTCACACTTTACACTGTTGGGCCCTCTCTCATGATGACTTTAAAAGTAATTATGTTAGACGGCTGCCTCTTGAGAGTGCTATTAAATTATTGTTTAGATAAAAAGGATTAGAGGTACATTATATTTTCATATGGTTTGTATTGTAAAGACATGTCGTGATACTACTAATACACATAATATTTTACCCAATGATTGACTATGTGAAAGTTTGGGTGGTGTGTGGATTGATAAGACTTACTTCTCACTATTACACCATCAGTTCATATAAATGTTTAGTACATTCCTCTATTTTTGTGGTAGTATATAAGAGTTTGCTACTTCGTGATTTTGTTATCTCAATTTCACCTTGATTGACTTTGTTTTGTAAAAGTTAAAAATATATTATCATTTAGCTACGTAATTTTTATCATTATTATACTACCTGTAATTTGGCCCTAATTTCACAGGATCGTGTGCCAAGGCGCACATTTAAATCTAGTGTGATGTTATTAAAGTAGTCTATTCCTCCTGCATGGTGTAATGGTGACAGTGTGTGCATCGTGTGGTTCTTGTCGTAGATTATGATCATAATCTCTTGTAGGTTATGGAGTTGATTATCGCTATGATAGTATTGATGTGATCTATTCCCCCTTCATAGTGTAATGGTGACAGTGTGTATGCTATGTTAGTACTCGGTTTATTTTGCAAAGATCTATTATGCTCTAAGGTTACTTAAATATGAATGCTGAATGTTGTGGCGCTTGTTAACTCCGGCTTGAGGGAGCTCTTGTAGCCCTACACAATGAATGGTGTTTGTCATCCAACAAAAGAGTGTATGTAGCACAAATGAGAGAAGTTATTATTTATTATGCGATCAATGTTGAGAGTGTCCGCTAGTGAAAGTATGATCCTTAGGCCTTGTTTCCAATACTGCAAACACCGTTTATTTACTGTTCTGTTGCATGTTTACTCGCTGCCATATTTTATTCAGATTACTATTACCACTCATATACATCCATACTACTTGTATTTCACTATCTCTTCGCCGAACTAGTGCACCTATACATCTGACAAGTGTATTAGGTGTGTTGGGGACACAAGAGACTTCTTGTATCGTGTTTGCAGGGTTGCTTGAGAGGGATATCTTTGACCTCTTCCTCCCTGAGTTCGATAAACCTTGGGTGATCCACTTAAGGGAAAACTTGCTGCTGTTCTACAAACCTCTGCTCTTGGAGGCCCAACACTGTCTACAAGAATAGAAGCACTCGTAGACATCAAGCTATTTTCTGGCGCCGTTGCCGGGGAGGAAAGGTAAAAGGTACTCACACTCCGGATCTCGGCTACTAAGTTATTTTCCGGCGCCATTGTAAGTACTCGAAGCTATTTCCTTTAGATCCTGCAATTGCATCTTTTGGTTTCTTGTTTACACTAGTTAGGCATAATGGAAAGTAACAATGAGCTTCTTATTATATTTCCTGAGTTAAGACATGGATTGTTTGCTGCGAAAATTAGAAAACCTATGAAATCTTATTTGCATGCTAGTAGCAATGATATTAGTATGAACGCTTTGAACACCATTGTTGCTAATGATATGGAAAATTCTAAGCTTGGGGAAGCTGGTTTTGATGAGCATGATATTTTTAGTCCCCCAAGCATTGAGGAGAAAATTTACTTTGATGATACTTTGCCTCCTATTTATGATGATTATAATGATAGTGGTCTTTTGGTGCCGCCTACTATGGAGAGTAAATTTTATTATGATTATACTATGCCTCCTACACTTAATGAGAATAATAATGATAGCTACTTTATTTAATTTGCTCCCACTACAACTAATAAAATTGATTATGCTTATGTGGAGAGTAATAATTTTATGCATGTGGCTCATGACAAGAATGTTTCATGTGATAGTTATATTGTTGAGTTTGTTCATGATGCTACTGAAAGTTATTATGAGAGAGGGAAACATGGTTATATGCATATTAATAATATTAAGTTTCCCCTCTTTATGTTGAGAATCTTGAAATTGCGCTTGTGTTGCTTTTCTATGCTTACCACTTTGTTCTTCATGAATTTATTTGTGTACAAGATTCCTTTTCATAGGAAGTGGGTTAGGCTTAAATGTGTTCTGAATTTGCTTCTTGATGTTCTCTTTTGCTTCAATTCTTCTTTCTTGCGAGAGCATCATCATTAAAATTGCTGAGCCCATCTTAATGGCTATAAAGAAAGAACTTCTTGGAAGATAACCCATGTGTTTATTTTACTACAGAAATTTTTGTTTTATATTTGAGTTTTGGAATTTGTTTACTACTGTAGCAACCTCTCCTTATCATGTTTTTGTGCCAAGTAAAGTCTCTATGGTAAAGTTGATGCTAGATTTGGATTGCTGCGCAGAAACAGATTTGCTGTCTGTCACGAATTCGCGCAGAAGTCTCTGTAGGTAACTCAGAAAAATCTGCAAATTTACGTGTGTGATCCTCAGATATGTACGCAACTTTCATTAGTTTTGAGTTTTTCCATTTGAGCAAGTTAAGTGCCCCTGCCAGATTCGTCTTTACGGACTGTTCTGTTTTTGACAGATTCTGCCTTTTATTTCGCATTGCCGCTTTTGCTATGTTGAATGGGTTTCTTTGTTCCATTAACTTTCAGAAGTTTTGTGCAATGTCCAGAAGTGTTAAGAATGATTGTGTCACCTCTGAACATGTGAATTTTGATTATGCACTAACCCTCTAATGAGTTTGCTTGAAGTTTGGTGTGGAGGAAGTTTTCAAGGGTCAATAGAAGAGGATGATATACTATGATCAAGAAGAGTGAAAGGTCTAAGCTTGGGGATGCCCCGGTGGTTCATCCCTGCATATTTTAAGAAGACTCAAGCATCTAAGCTTGGGGATGCCCAAGGCATCCCCTTCTTCATCGACAATTTATCAGGTCACTTCTAGTGAAACTATATTTTTATTCCGTCACATCTTATGTACTTTACTTGGAGCGTCTTTGTGCTTTTATTTTCATTTTGTTATTTTCATTCTCTGAATAAGTTCATCCTTGTGTGGGAGAGAGACACACTCCGCTTTTTCATATGAACACTAGTGTTCTTCATTCATGCTTTTAATGTTCAAGGGCGAAAGTTGATCGCTTCACTTGTTGCTCTTTGGTTGGAATCAGAAAATGCTTCATATGGTCTTGAATAATTTTATACTTGGCAATTGTTTTGAGCTCTCATAGATCATGTTTACTCATGCACCATGTAGTTTAAACCTACTAATGGAGAACTACTGTAGAGCTTGTTGAAATTTGGTTTGCATGATTGGTCTCTCTAAGGTCTAGATATTTTCTGGTAAAGTGTTTGAGCAACAAGGAAGATAGTGTAGAGTCTTATAATGCTTGCAATATGTTCTTATGTAAGTTTTGTTGTACCGGTTCATACTTGTGTTTGCTTCAAACAACCTTGCTAGCCCAAACCTTGTACTGAGAGGAAATGCTTCTCGTGCATCCAAAAACCTTGAGCCAAAACCCATGCCATTTGTGTCCACCATATCTACCTACTATGTGGTATTTCCTGCCATTCCAAGTAAATACTTCATGTGCTACCTTTAAACAATTCAAAAGTTATTATCTCTTATTTGTGTCAATGTTTTATAGCTCATGAGGAAGTATGTGGTGTTTTATCTTTCGATCTTGTCATTTACTTCTGACAGACTTTCACAATGGACTAGTGGCTCATCCGCTTATCCAATAATTTTGCAAAAGGAGCTGGCAATGGGGTTCCCAGCCCCAATTAATTAACTTGCATTAATAATTCTCTTCACATGTTTTGCTCTGATCTATCAGTAAGCAACTTAAATTTGCAAATAGACACTCCTCCATGGTATGTGAATGTTGGAAGGCACCCGAGGATTCGGTTAGCCATGGCTTGTGTAAGCAAAAGGTTGGGGGAGTGTCATCTACTAAATAAAACTAAAGTACATGTGTAAACAAAAGAGAAGAGGGATGATCTACCTTGCTGGTAGAGATAACGTCCTTCATGGGAGCCGCTCTTGAAAGTCTGGTTGATAAGGTAGTTAGAGTACCCATTACCATTCGTTGACAACAACAAACACCTCTCAAAATTTTACTTTTATGCTCTCTATATGATTTCAAAACTTGAAAAGCTCTAGCACATGATTTAATCCCTGCTTCCCTCTGCGAAGGGCCTATCTTTTAGTTTATGTAGAGTCAGTTTACCTATTTCCTTCCACCTTAGAAGCAAACACTTCTGTCAACTGTGCATTTATTCTTACATACTTGCTTATTTGCATTCATCATATTACTCTATGTTGACAATATCCATGAGATATGCATGTTGAAAGTTGAAAGCAACTACTGAAACTTATATCTTCCTTTGTGTTGCTTCGATGCCTTTACTTTGAATTTATTGCTTCATGAGTTAACTCTTATGCAAGACTTATTGATGCTTGTCTTGAAAGTACTATTCATGAAAAGTTTTGCTATATGTCATCTATTTGTCAAACTATAGATATTGCTTTGAATCACTCCATTCATGTCATATGCTTTACAATAATGTTGATCAAGATTATGATGGTAGCATGTCACCTCAAAAATTATTTGTGTTATCGTTTACCTACTCGAGGGCGAGTAGGAACTAAGCTTGGGGATGCTGTTACGTCTCCAACGTATCTATAATTTCTGATGTTCCATGCTTGTTTTATGACAATACCTACATGTTTTGTTCATACTTTATATCGTTTTGATGCATTTTCCGGAACTAACCTATTGACGAGATGTCGAAGTGCCAGCTCTCGTTTTCTGCTGTTTTTGGTTTCAGAAATCCTAGTAAGGAAATATTCTCGGAATCGGACGAAATCAACGCCCAGCATCCTATTTTCCCACGAAGCTTCCAGAACACCCGAGAGCCGCCAGAGGGGAGCCCTGGGGGCCCCACACACCAAGCTGGCGCGGCCAGGGTGTGGGCCACGCCCCCCTGTTGTGTCACCGCCCCGTAGCCCTTCTGACTCCGCCTCTTTGCCTATAAGAAGTCCCCTGACCTAAATCTTCGATACGAATAAGCCACGGTACGAGAAACCTTCCAGAGCCGCCGCCATCGCGAAGCCAAGATCTGGGGGACAGGAGTCTCTGTTTCGGCATGCCGCCGGGACGGGGAAGTGCCCCCGGAAGGCTCCTCCATCGACACCACCGCCATCTTCATCACCGCTGCTGCTCCCATGAGGAGGGAGTAGTTCTCCATCGAGGCTCGGGGGCTCGTACCGGTAGCTATGTGGTTCATCTCTCTCCTATGTACTTCAATACAATAATCTCATGAGCTGCCTTACATGATTGAGATTCATATGATGATGCTTGTAATCTAGATGTCATTATGCTAGTCAAGTGGATTTTACTTATGTGATCTCCGGAGACTCCTTGTCCCACGTGTGTAAAGGTGACAGTGTGTGCACCGTGTGGGTCTCTTAGGCTATATTTCACAGAATACTTATTCACTGTTATGAATGGCATAGTGAAGTGCTTATTTATATCCCTTTATGATTGCAATGTGTTTTGTATCGCTACTAGTCTATGTGCTACTCATGTGATGTTATTAAAGTAGTCTATTCCTCCTGCATGGTGTAATGGTGACAGTGTGTGCATCGTGTGGTTCTTGTCGTTGATTATGATCATAATCTCTTGTAGGTTATGGAGTTGATTATCGCTATGATAGTATTGATGTGATCTATTCCCCCTTCATAGTGTAATGGTGACAGTGTGTATGCTATGTTAGTACTCGGTTTATTTTGCAAAGATCTATTATGCTCTAAGGTTACTTAAATATGAATGTTGAATGTTGTGGCGCTTGTTAACTCCGGCTTGAGGGAGCTCTTGTAGCCCTACACAATGAATGGTGTTTGTCATCCAACAAAAGAGTGTATGTAGCACAAATGAGAGAAGTTATTATTTATTATGCGATCAATGTTGAGAGTATCCACTAGTGAAAGTATGATCCTTAGGCCTTGTTTCCAATACTCGCAAACACCGTTTATTTATCGATTCGTTGCATGTTTACTCGCTGCCATATTTTATTCAGATTACTATTACCACTCATATACATCCATACTACTTGTATTTCACTATCTCTTCGTCGAACTAGTGCACCTATACATCCGACAAGTGTATTGGGTGTGTTGCGGACACAAGAGACTTCTTGTATCGTGATTGCAGGGTTGCTTGAGAGGGATATCTTTGACCTCTTCCTCCCTGAGTTCGATAAACCTTGGGTGATCCACTTAATTAAGGGAAAACTTGCTGCTGTTCTACAAACCTCTGCTCTTGGAGGCCCAACACTATCTACAAGAATAGAAGCACTCGTAGACATCAGGGGGCATCCCCAAGCTTAGACTTTTCACTCTTCTTGATCATATTGTATCATCCTCTTCTCTTGACCCTTGAAAACTTCCTCCACACCAAACTTTAAGCAAACTCATTAGAGGGTTAGTGCATGATAAAAAATTCACATATTCAGAGGTGACATAATCATTCTTAACACTTCTGGACATTGCACAAAGCTACTAAAAGTTAATGGAACAAAGAAATCCATTCAACATAGCAAAAGAGGCAATGCGAAATAAAAAGGCAGAATCTGTCAAAACAGAATAGTCCGTAAAGACGAATTTTTCTGAGGCACTTAACTTGCTCAGGAGGAAAAACTCAAAACTAATGAAAGTTGCGTACATATCTGAGGATCACGCACGTAAATTGGCAGATTTTTTTTGATTCTTCTACAGAGAGATCTACGCAAATTCGTGACAGACAGCAAATCTGTTTCTGCGCAGTAATCCAAATCTAGTATCAACCTTACTATAGAGACTTTACTTGGCACAAAAACATGATAAGGAGAGGTTGCTACGGTAGTAACAACTTCCATGACTCAATCAATACAGTAGTAAAAAATAAAACCATGGGTTATTGATGCGCGTAGATGTACACGTCCGTTGGGAACCCCAAGAGGAAGGTATGATGCGCACAGTGGCAAGTTTTCCCTCAGAAAGAAACCAAGGTTTAATCGAACCAGGGAGGAGCCAAGAAGCACGTTGAAGGTTGATGGTGGCGAAATGTGATGCGGCGCAACAACAGGGATTCCGGCGCCAACGTGGAACCTGCACAACACAACCAAAGTACTTTGCCCCAACGAAACGCAGTGAGGTTGTCAATCTCACCGGCTTGCTGTAACAAAGGATTAACCGTATTGTGTGGAAGATGATTGTTTGCGAAGAAAACAGTAAAGAACAATTGCAGTAGATTGTATGCGATGTAAAGAATAGGACCGGGGTCCACAGTTCACTAGAGGTGTCTCTCCCATAAGTGTTATCACCGGATTTTGGCCAATCAGGAGATGGGCCATAAGTAAAGATGGGCTTGAAAGATACACGCGTGAAGCATCTTTGAAGCGGCCTTGCACGAAGAGTTTGGGCTTAATTGCCCGTGTATCTGTAATATAGTAGATCGTATCTTAGTTTAGATTAAAAGATAGAGTTTAACTCGTGCACGGTTAGGTGTACGTCCCGAATTAGAAAGTCCCTTGGACTATAAATATGTATCTAGGGTTATCGGAAAAGGAGGACAATCACGTTCACAACAAACACAAATCAGACGCATCGCCACCCCTTCTTTCGAGGGTTTCTCCCGGGTAAGCATCATGCTTGCCTAGATCGCATCTTGCGATCTAGGCAAGCACTAACGTTATGTCGTTTACCTTGTGTTGCTCGTCTTTGAAGCGTTGTTGATGGCGAGTAGCACTACTTATCGTAGATGTTTTGGGGCTTGCATAGATGCTTTTCTTACGCATATCCGCTTAGGCACGTGCTAGTCCCTCAATATCTAGCTGCCCTTACACCTATCCGGGTGTAAAGGGCAGCATCTTGCTTGTTCGTTACTTAGTAGATCCGATCTGTTATAGTTGCTCCTTGTTCTTCAAGGATTAGTTTAATATCCGTATGGTTAGGCCTTGCAAACGGGTTGAACGATCCGGTAGTGCTGTTGGGGGGATGACCCCCGGTATGCCAAAGGCATGCCAAACCGGATGGTCTATTCATCAAGATACCGGTTTAATATTTATACCGGAACTCAAAGATAGGAATCTGGCTAAGTAAGCTAAGCCGGTATCCCCAAGAGGGGTATACCGGAACCGGGAAGGAAAGATACCGGAGACACTGGAAGGAAGAGCATGTCGAGCTGGCTGGTCAAAGATTCCGTCGGGAGCTAAAAGACAAGGATGAGCTAAGCAAAGTAGCTTTAAACGAAGGCACGAAGATAAAGAAGAGGATGACGGCCAAAGAAGCCGGAGGACGTCGGCCTCCTGTTTAAAGAAGACCCCGGTGTCATCTATGATTAAAGTAGCTTTATAAAGTATCTTTGTAAAGTAGTTTGTCTAGTCAAAGATCCCATTAGGGTTTCTTGTCCTGTAAGCCACCCTCTCCCTATATAAGGAGAGGGGGCAGCCTCTTTCATACGCGCGGAGCAATAGAGAAGATAGAGAGAGAACCTTGTAAGCTTGAACCTGTAACTTTGTGGAGATCAATGAAAATGGTGATCTAGAGCGAGTTCTTCCTTGTGTCTTTCTTCTTCAACCTCGGCCTTTGCCAAGTTCTTGAGGAAACCATCCAGGAAGTTCGTCTCATCTAGTCACAAACCCTCCCCCGAATCCTCTAGCGTCCATTCGGCCCCAAGATAAGCCATCCTATGGCATCTGTTTGTTCCCCACGGCACGACGAGTTGGCGCCCAGCAGTGGGGCATGAAGTGGCGCTTGCTGGAGTTCATATTCGGGCGGGCATCCTCGACATCAACGGCGAGCGCACGGTGTCCGCGCTCGTGCAACGCATCTACAACATGGACTTCATCAACGACAACGCAGGCTGCTTCGCCAACGGTGGCAAGTTCCCGCAGAACGGCCGCACCATCGAGTTCGGCAGCATCCGCGTCTATTTCGGCACCATTCCCGTGCGCCAGCGCCTCTCGCCGGTGTTGGTGGCGCCGGATCCGCCAAGATGGCTGTGTGCTATCCGCGCCGCCGGCAGCGTGGAGGTCATGATGGCTGGTGCGGTCAACACCGGCAAGGGAGCTGTGGAGGAAGGAAATGAACGTGCGGCATCAACCCGCCCGGCAAAACCGCCGCTGGAGCGTGGCGCCGGCGTCGCGGGAGCATCGTCGGCACCACCGGCAACACCTCTTCAAGCGGCGATGCACACGCTGGCCACGCCCATCGCGCGAGAACATCGACCGGCAAAGGCTCGGGGAGGAGCTGGAGGCCACGCGCAAGGCCCTGCTTACCGGTGGCGCCGACATCATCCGGGCGCAGCGCGAGCTGAACCTAACCCTACGTGAGTACAACGCTGCCCATGGCTTTGCTTCAGTTAGTGCTCATGCTGCTAGGATACCGGAAAACCGGCTTAAGGCTCGCAATCTAGATCAGGATTTGCGCAAAGAAGTTCTTACCGGCAAAAGTGCATACGTATCTGTAAGCATCGTAGAAAAGCCTAAGTACAGTAGCCCGGATAAAACTATAAAAGCCGCTAAAGCTGCAGTAGAACTATGTGAATCACTTTCCGGTGACGAGTTGGCAAAGCAGCAAGAGCGTGTGAAAGAGCTGCTGAAAACCATTGAGCAGCAAAATGCTGAGCAGCTAGCTAAGCTGAACGAGGCAGTGGCCTCAAAATCCGCGCGTTCAACAAAGAATGCCGGAAGCAAGTCCCAGGGGCAGGCATCGTCCCCCCATCCGGACAAAAGAAGGGAAAGAGAAAAGAATGCACGGCAGATGATTGTGTATGATCCGGTTCTTGCCGGAAAGCAAAAAGCCGGGCAACATGATGCCGGTAGAAAAAGCCAAGGGGCGGATCGGGGCTACGCCAAGGGAGGCTATGCCGGAAACAATCATGCCGGTAGATATGAAACCGGGCAAAATTATCGAGCCGCAAGAGTGGCATATGTGGATGAAGAAATGCCACCACCGGAGTGCCGGCGAGGCAAGAGCCGCGGAACCGGAAGGATATGACGAATCAGATTCCGAGGTGGAACGAACAAGAGTCCACCGGAACCCTTTGGGGGAACGCACTGGGGAAAGATGTTTGCCGGACCGGGATGCGAGGCACGGGTTGGACAGGGTACATCTTTCCGCAATAGTTGAATGTGAGGGACCTCCTGGCCCAAGGTGTTTTGGCCCACGGATCATGAGAGAAGAACCACTCGGTGCGCAATTTCCGGTTGCCCGGGACACGAGAACGTATGATGGTACGACCAAGCCGGAAGAGCTGGTGGCAGATTATGTCACAGCTGTTTACGTGGCTGGTGGTGGAGTAAACCGGCGTTGGGCGGTAAGAATCATACCGTCCTACCTCGTAGGTCCTGCAAGGATTTGGCTTAACAATTTGCCGGCAGGAAGCATTAACGGATGGTTGGATTTTGAGGAAGCATTTGTGAACAACTTCAGCAGTACTTACAAAAGGCCAAACCGGCCCCAGCAACTTGCGCTGTGCCAACAGCGTGCGGGAGAAACAGACCGGGATTATCTCACCCGGTGGAACTCAATGAGAAACACATGTGAAGGAGTGATTGAGGCACAAGCCATTGCTTGGTTCGAGTCAAGGATGCCGGAGAGGATCACCTTTGTGGCAAAGGCTGCGAGAGAAGCATGCCAACAACCTTGGCGGAAATGATACGTGTGGCGGATAGCTATGCATTGGGAGACCCAATGCAGCCGGCGATGCAAGCTGAGCCAGAGCAGTCAAATCCGCCTCAACAGCAATACCGGGACAACCAGAACAACAAAAGAAGGGAAGATTTCCCGGATCGAAGATACGCACCACAGCAAGTTGCTGTCGTGCAAGAAAATTATGACGCCAGCGGCAGTCAGAGACAGAAAACCGGATCGCAGCCATGGGCGGGTCCTAAGAAGCAGTGGGTTGAGAAGAAACCACAGGGCCGGAAAAAGAATTGGCAAGAGCACAGTGAAATACACCATGGAAGCCGCCATGGACCAACCTTGCCGGTGGCACACGCCGAACCCGGATCACCCGTCAAACCATCTGACGAAGGATTGTTCTTGGACCAAGTACTTGATGCAAAAGGGTGCGGTGAAAGATGCGCAAGGACAAGGGTGCACCACAATGTTGCCGCCGCCGCAAGATATGTTACGCCAACAGCAACTGCCACCACCACCACCACTCACGGGAGCAAATGCTCTACCGGTACAACATCAGCCAAACGAGCGACAATACCAGCAAGTTAACCGGGTGGAGGAGAATCGTGACCAACCACCTCCACCGGCACCATTAGGCCGGAATGTTTACGAAGACCCACACTTGTGCATGGTTGTCTTTGTCACTGAGCCAACCGACAGGCAGAGCGTGCATCGCCGTTCCATGGAAGTGAACGCGGTGATGCCGGCAGTACCCAAGTACATGCTATGGTCAGATCAGGAAATAACATGGTCGTTCAAGGATCACCCGAAAATCATGCCGAATCCGGGCGGATACGCTCTTGTTGTGGACCCAATCATGAAGGGGCCAGAAACTCGAGTAAAATTCAGCAAGGTGCTGATAGACAATGGTAGCAGCATAAACATCATGTACAAGCACACCATGCGTACGCTGGGCATAACGGAGAATATGCTACGGCCAACTCACACAACTTTCCATGGGATTGTTCCCGGTTTGTCTTGCGCCCCGATAGGAAAAGTTCGGGTGGATGTGTCGTTTGGAGGACGTGACAATTGTCGTGTTGAGAACATTGAGTTTGAGGTGGTGGACTTAGATAGTCCTTACCATGCACTGCTGGGAAGACCGGCATTGGCAGCTTTCATGGCCTCAACCCATACGGCTTACCTCAAGATGAAGATGCTCGGCACCTCGTGGACCCTTGGCCGTGGTGGGAAACTATAAAGTCTCAATGGAAACCGCTTCCGCCGGATCAAACCTGGCAGAATCACTGGTGATAGCGGAAGAAAAGAAAAGAATGCAAACTGCTGTTGCGCTGGCTCAGTCCTCAAGGTTGAGCTTAGCGGCAATGAGTGGAAACTTAGCCTCACCGGCATTCAAGCCGACAAAGGAGACAAAGGACATTGTGTTGGATCCGGCTTACCCAGAGCGCACCGTTCGTATCGGTGCCGGCCTAAGTCAAGCATAGGAAAGCGCGCTCGTCAGCTTCCTCCGTGAGAATCGGAACATCTTTGCCTGACCTACTGATGACTTGGTAGGAGTTCCGAGGGAGCTGGCTGAGCACTCTCTAAACGTCCGGAAGGATGCTAAGCCGGTGCGTCAACCTTTGCGCCGGTTTGCAGAAGATAGGAGGAAAATCATTGGAGAAGAAGTGACAAAGCTGTTGGTTGCCGGTTTCATCGTGGAGGTCACGCACACAGAGTGGCTGGCTAATCCGGTGATGGTCGAGAAGAAAAAAGATGAGAACACGGAGGCACAAGCTCCAAAGGTGTGGCGCATGTGCATCGACTACACCAACCTCAACAAAGCTTGCCCAAGAGATCCTTTCCCTTTGCCCAGAATCGATCAAGTGATTGATTCTACTGCTGGAGTGTGAGTTGTTGTCGTTCCTGGATGCGTATTCCGGCTTCCACCAAATCCCTACGAAAAAGAAGATCAAATAAAAACTGCGTTCATTACCCCGCACGGGGCTTATTGCTATGTTACAATGCCTTTTGGTTTGCGCAACGCTGGTGCAACGTACCGGCATTGTATGCAAAAATGCTTGTTTGATCAAATCGGAAAGAATGTGCAAGTTTATGTGGATGATATTGTGATAAAAACTAAAGTAAAAGATACCTTAATCGATGACATCAGGCAAACATTTGATAACCTAAGACGGTTCCGGATGAAACTCAATCCGGCAAAATGCACCTTTGGTGTCCCTGCCGGCAAGCTGCTTGGTTTCCTTGTGTCAAGCCGGGGCATTGAGGTCAATCCGGTAAAAATCCGGGCAATAGAAAGAATGACTATCCCACGGGAGCTGAAAGATGTGCAAAAGTTTACCGGAAGCTTGGCATCGCTAAGCCGGTTCATAAGCAGGCTAGGAGAAAAGGCCTTGCCGCTCTATGCTTTGATGAAAAAATCGGATACTTTCGTCTGGACCACACAGGCAGACGCAGCATTCAAAGAATTGAAGAACATGCTCGTAACGGCCCCAATCTTGGCCTCGCCCTTGGAAAGAGAACCTATGTTGCTTTATATAGCGGCAACGAACCGGGTGGTTAGTGTTGTGGTTGTGGTGGAAAGAGAAGAGGAAGGAAAAACCGTCCAGAGGCCGGTATACTACCTGAGCGAGGTGCTCTCCTCCTCAAAGCAGAACTACCCACACTTCCAAAAAATGACTTATGGCGTGTTCATGGCCGCCACGAAGCTCAAGCATTACTTTGAGGAGCACCCCATGAAGGTGGTGAGTGAGGCACCTATCTCCGATATCATGGGTAACAAGGACGCCAGCGGCCGGATTGCAAAATGGGCAATTCAGCTATCACCATATGTACGGTGTATGAAAGAAGAGATGCCATAAAGTCGCAAGCTTTAGCTGATTTCTTGGTCGATTGGGCGGAGATACAATACAAGCCGCGAGAACACAAAATAGAATCTTTGGAAGATGCACTTTGACGGATCCAAACTCAAAGAAGGTGCAGGTGCCGGTGTGGTACTCACCTCACCTAAGGAGATCACCTCCGGTATGTTTTACAAGTGCACTTCGGGGCATCAAACAATGTCGCTGAGTATGAAGCTCGATACACGGGCTTAAGGTCGCAAAAGAAATCGGAGCGCTCCGGATCATTTGCTACGGCGATTCGGATCTGGTGGTGCAACGGTGTTCGGAGATTGGGATGCAAAAGATGCCAACATGGCTTCATACCGGTTTCATGTGCAAAAGATTGCCGGCTTCTTCGAGGGATGTGAGTTTCACCATGTACCGCGGGCTGAAAATGAAGCCGCGGATGCTCTATCCAAGTTGGGCTCATCTAGGCAAGAAATTCCACCGGAATAGCCTTGGCACATCTAAGAGTTCCATCAATCAAGCCAAGCCCGGAGTCGGAATCAATTTTCGTACCGGAGTCGCATGTGGTGCCAATGGAGATTGACGAAGGAAACCGGGGGCTGCTCCGGCAAACTCGGGGGCTGTACCGGTAAACTCGGGGGCTGCGACGCCCATGCCGGAGGAGGCAATGCTCGTGGACAGCATGGACATAGACATGCCGGTGTTCGTGGTTAGAGAAGCGCCATCTTGGGTTAAACCTATTAAGGAATTCCTGGTCAACGGCACCTTGCCGGTTGACGAAAATGAGTCCGAGAAGGATACGAGAGGAGGTCCAAAGCTTACACTATCATCAACGGTGAGGCATACAAAAGAAGTGTTACCGGTGTCCTCCAAAGATGTGTGGAGCCGGAAGAAGGAAGAGAAATGCTTGAGGAAATTCATCGAGGAGAATGCGGGCACCACGCCTCGTCAAGGGCACTGGTGGCAAAAGTGTTCCGGCATGGATTCTATTGGCCAACGGCTTTGGAAAATGCGGAGGATATGGTAAGAAAATGCAATGGGTGCCAGAGGTACGCCAAGCAAAACCATACCCCAGCATCCGGTTTAAAAACCATACCGCTAACTTGGCCATTCGTTGTCTGGTGCTTGGACATGGTTGGACCATTTAAAACCGCAAGGGGAAACATGACCCACATCTTGGTAATGGTGGATAAGTTCACCAAGTGGCTGGAAGTGAAGCCTATCGCAAAATGTGATGGCCACACAGCGGTAAAGTTCCTAAAAGATGTAATTCTGCGGTATGGATACCCGCACGGTATCATAACTGACAATGGCTCAAACTTTGCTCAAGGAGAGTTCAAACGATTTTGTGAAGACAAGAACATCCGGTTGGATTTGTGCTCAGTGGCGCACCCACAAGGCAATGGCCAAGTTGAAAGAACGAATGCTTTGGTACTTTCCGGTATCAAACCAAGACTCATTGATGCAATGGAAAAATCGCCGGGATGTTGGATCGATGAGCTACCATCGGTCTTTGTGGAGTCTAAGAACAACTCCGAACCGGTCCTACGGATACACGCCATTCTTCATGGTTTATGGGGCGAAGCGGTCATACCAACCGACATTCTCCATGATTCCCCAAGGGTGCAGCTCTATACCGAAGAAGAGGTAAAGGAGGCCCGAGAAAATGATGTGGACTTGCTAGAAGAAGCAAGAGAACTAGCTACGGCAAGAACAGCCATTTATCGAGCAAAACCTCGAGACGCTATCATAGCCGGAAGGTTAATCCAAGAGTGTTCCGAGAAGGGGACACTGGTGCTACGCCTAGTGCGGCGCACGCGAAGGCCGGCACAAGCTTTCCCCTCCATGGGAAGGACCTTTCATTGTGAGCAAGGCTCTCCACAATGATGCCTATTACCTAATTGATGCACAGGAATGGAAGAAAGGAAAGGCGGACAAGTCAGGAGAGGAGACCAAACGCCCATGGAATGTAGCTTTGTTGCGTCCTTTCTACTCTTGAAGTGGTGCTTGTAAGAGTTCCTTTTTGTACCTTAATTGCTATGAATAAAAAGATGTCGGAACCTCGAATGAATCTCGGGGACTACCCTTACTAAGTTGCATGAAACATGTTTATTTTTTACATTGCCGGTTGCTTATTGAATGTTTTTTCTTTCCGGTTTAGTAATGTGCTAGACCATACCGGAGTCTTCGACTCTGCTTGTTGTCCATAACTTGGCTTCATGGCAAGCAAGATAAACCGGTAGGGGATAAGCACATGAGCTGCGGAAGAGAGAGCGAGGAAAGAACAATCCGGAAAAGTTTAACTAACCCGGTTATACCGGTTTTTGCAAAAATTTCGAGTTATTTCTAAGTTCAAGAAAATGCTTGCTTGGTAAAAGAACTTTGTGCTCATACGCCAAGAATGCCCAGAGAAGGTAGGCAGAGCCAAGGAAAAAGAGCCAAGTATGCATCAATTGGATGCGGAAACAATTTCGGAATCATTGCAAGTGCAAGAAAAAGCAACTCAACAAGCAAATATCTTAAAACAAACATAACTTAATAAGTTACCGGTACAGCTTACCGGCATAAAATGTTGCAGCACAAACCAAAAGGTTAAGTTTTATCTTACATCATAAACCCCGGCATACCGGGGTAGAATTTAACAAGTTTTGTGACAAAGTAACCAGGGACAGGTAATATCTTGTGACAAGACAAGTCGAGCGACGGGGGCTTCCGGGGAGCGAGCGCCGGCATCGGGGAGTTGGCGGTGGCACATCCTCGCCTTCATCTTCCTCCTCCTCGCTCAGATAATCTTTGACATCTTCGGGGGGGGGATGAAGGTGCGCATCTCAGCGTACTCCGCGATGTGGTACGCGCGGTCCTGCCGCTTAGCGGTAAGAACCGGGTCCACATCAGTGGGAGCACCTTCACGCACGCCGACGAAAGCATCCAGATCCAGCTCCGGATACCAGGAGCAGGCAATGCGGAGCGCTGAGTCCGCTCCGGCGCGGGCAGCGAGCACCTTGCCACTCCCGGATCCGCCGGCGGAGCTGCTTCCAGCGGTCGGCGATAAGGGAGAAGGTGTCGGGCACCACTTCGCCGGGCCGAGAGGGTCTTGAAGAGGCTGGGAGGCCACCTCGGGGATGTCGGAAAGATTCCGGTCCACCGAGCGCATGTGCGAGACCCGGGCGTTTAAAGCAACCAAGTGATCATAGGGATCCCAAGGTGCACCCAAGTTGTTGCTCGGCCTGCTTGCGCCCGGTGTTCCGCAACCTTCTTTATGGCATGAGCCTGGGAGTCCGGAAAGAGCCCTACGAGACAAACGAAAGCTAAGTATATGATACCGGAATGAATAAGCTTGTAAGCAGAAACCGGAAAAGAGAAAAGGAGAAACATACGAAGGGCAAGCGCGTCAGTCCGCGTGACCAGAAGGTCGTACTCCTTACATTCCGCTTTCAACCGCGCAACCTCGCCCTCGGGCTGCTTTACGGGCCTTCTTGGCCTCCTCCGCGGCAGCCTTGTGCGCTTTGCGGCTTTGCCCTCGGCTGCTTTTAGCGCCTTGGCGCCCTCTTCCGGCTCGCACTGCAACACCACATTGGCGTTGCCGGCATCCTCCGACGCCTCGTTAAGCACGGCCTCCGCGGCGGCTTCGGCGGCCTTCGGCTCCTCGGCGTGCCGGACTCCGGCCTGGATAGCACTGATCCTTGAGCTCTCTGGAGATCTCCTTCGGGCCTCCGGGGCCTTACGGTGATCCCGGATGAGGCTGCTTCTTTTCGGCTAAAGCCGGAAAAGAGGATGTTAGCAAAAAACACAAAGACGAGATGAGACATAGAGAAGCAAGTTAACCGGAAAGATAGAAGTTGTACCTTGGAGTGTGGCAATCTGGGCTTTGAGGGCCTCAATGGAGGCTTCCGGAATAGCTGTTGCATGGAAAAACTTGTAAGTAACAAAGAAAAGAAAACTTTCCGGTAAAAAGATGCCGGAGGCACAAGAGATTACCTTGGCACTTGCTGTGCGCCTCAGCAAGGCTCCGGTGCTCCCATAGAAGCTCCTCAAAGAGAGCCTTCCGGGCGTCGGCCGTGCTCTGTTTAAGGAAATGATGTTAGTGAAGAACGAAGGATTTTAACCCGAAACTCGGGGACTGGTTATGCCGGTTTCGTGCGTTTCTAGTAAGTTTTGCGCTAAGAGCGAGCTCTCAACCCAAAACTCGGGGACTGGGAGTTTGCGGCGTCTTTTAAAAGAGAGTTTTGCGCTAAGAGTAAGCTCTCAACCCAAAACTCGGGGACTGGGAGTTTGCGGCGTCTTTTAAAAGAGAGTTTTGCGCTAAGAGCAAGCTCTCAACCCAAAACTCGGGGACTGGGAGTTTGCGGTTTACTATGAGAAAGATGCCGGTTTCGGAAATTCTTTAAAAGAAAGTTTTGCGCTAAGAGTTGCACTCTAAACCCAAAACTCGGGGACTGGGAGGATAGACAAGATCCGGAAAGAAGAAAACCGGCATCAAGAAAATTTACAAAAGAGTTGATAAAACTTACCACCACGTTGGCGCTGGCGTCGTACCACGCGCTGTCGAACTCCTTCACGGCACGCTTGAGGCGCGTGAAGTGTTCTTCGATAGAGCGAGGGCCGGCGGGATGCGGCGGCGGGAGGCGATCCTTCCCCAAACCGCGAGTAGCTGCGGAGATGTCCGCATCATTCCAGCGCTGGGCGTAAGGGAGGAGAGGCCCCAAGTCTTGGCCCCTGCGCTTCAGCTCAACGATCCGGCCCAAGAGGCCGGAAGGTTTGTCTTGGACCACCACGGCGGCAGGCCCGACGTGCAGCACTAAAGGCTGCGAGCCGCTTGAGGCGCTGCCATCCGCGGCCTTTCCGCGGGACGCCCCCGGCTTGAGATAGTCGGTGATCTTGAGGGACGCCGGCGGCGGCTTGGGCGCGGTCGCAGAAGCTCCTTGGGTCGGTGGAGGCGTTGGCGTGGGCCCGGTTGCCTCAGGAGCAGAGGTTTCCGGTGGCGGCGTCGGTGCTGAAGTTTTCGGCGCGGTCTTGGAGGAGGTTTTCTTCCTTTTCTTCTTCTCAGGGACGGGAGGAACAGAAGGTTCCGCCCGCCCGGCAGGTTATTTTCCGGCGCCCATGTTGCTGGCGCCGGTGTCTTGGGTCTCTGGAGGGAGGCAAAGTCCTCCTCCGCGCGGGGATGCGGCGGTGTAGGGGCCGCGCGCCCCGAACTTGTTGTGCCCCCGGAGGGGAGGCGGAGGTGTTGCCGGCACCGAGATGGTGCCGGGCTGGAGATGAGGAGGAGGAGTCGAGGTCTGGCCGAGCCGGCGGAGCCCTCGGGCACGGGGCCAAGCTTGAGCGCGGGGCTGAGAGAGAGAAAAGGAGAAGGTTGGGAAAAAAGCAACAGGAAAAGAACTTGGTGAAAACAAAACAAGCAGAAAAGAGAAGCCTTACCGGTGGCCGTCGGCATCTGCTTGCCCTTGTGGCGCCTCATGGCAACGACCTTACCGCGACGGGTTCGGTCCGGAAGCGCTTGGCGAGGAGGAGGTTGGCTTGAGCCGGCATCGGAGGCCGGGGTCTTGTTCTTCGGCCACTGGGCCATGAGTTTGTCCACAAACTCTTGGCACTGCCTCGGCCTGCGGCGGCGCCACATGCTCATGGACCTGTGGGTTGACGTTGGCTGAGGGCACATCTACGAGAAGAACAATAGCAAAGGAATATGAGAAGTATAAAAGAAAAGCTACCTCAAGGATGGTCAATTCATCGGACGAGCCGGCGAGGTTCCGGCGGAGCCTTGCCAAGGCGCGCGGGCTGGAGTCCGGCCCATCTTCAAGTCACGCCGAGAAAATGACGGGGTCGGGAGTCAAACTTGTCGAGACCGCGCTTCGGCAACGGCCTCGCTTGTCGGATTCGATGCCGGGAAACGGTCCTTGGCACTGAAGAAACAACAAAAAGAAAGAAGAGGTTAGCCGCAATAAAAGCTTCGGAGAACCGACCCGAGTTGTGTAGTTTCTTACTTCTTGGGTCGGAGGGTTAGTAGAGCTAAGAGGCCGGAGGCCCCATTCCCGATCTTCGGCATGGAGGTACGGCGAGATCTGCTGGCCTTAAGGACGACATCCTTCTTCTTCGAGAGGGAGGCCGGTGATCTTGGTAGGATCGCCGGGGCCATACATCTCGCACATCTTGTGGGCGCGGCGCTTAAGAGGAAGCACCGGCGCGAGATGAAGGTGCGGATGATGTCGTCGGAAGCAGAGGTTGGTGTCCTTCATCCATCTGTTTCATGAAGCGTATGATCCGGTTTGTCTCGTTGTGAGACTCCTTCGGATTGTAGCTCCAGTTAGTTTTGGTGGGCGGCGCCGGATCAAAAGGAGGCAGATCAATGAGATCTGCGGCGCCGTTGTTCCTAACGTAGAAAAAGGTCCCTTGCCAGAGCCGGCATGACTCGAGACCGGAAAACTTAAAGAAGGGGCTCCCCTGACGGGAGCCAATGATGCAAGACCCGCATTGTACGGGGGGTTTGGGTTTCGGAATGTCTAAGCCCTGAACGGAATTAATCCGAAGGGCGAAGAATCGAGCAAACGTCTCGCGAGTGGGACGGATGCCGATGTATGCCTCCATGAAGGTGACATAGCAAGAGAGATAGAAAATGGCGTTGCCGGGAAGATGGTGAGGTTGGAGTTTGTAGAAGTCAAGGAAACTCCGGAAAAAGGGAGAAGCGGGGAGGCCGAAGCCGCGCTCAAAATGAGCAAGAAAGACGACGCACTCGCCGGGGTTGGGCACCGGCTCGATCTCGTCGCCGGGAATCCGGCAGGATACTCCTTCCGGAATCCTCCGGGACCGGTATAACCGATCAATCTCGTACTCACTCACGCTGGAGCCCATCCAGGCTCCGCGGGTGATCTCGGAAGAATCAGCGCCGGAAGCTTGGCTAGAGCTACCGGCATCTTGTTCTTGGCCGCTATCAGTTTCCATCTGCGCTAGATCTGCGCTGACCCCGTCAGATGCGGGATCTTCCGGGTTACTGGAGGAAGAAGTGGAAAGGTATTGTTCGGAAGACATTCAGATTTGAGAGCTTCCGGTATCTACTCGGAAAAACAAATTCCCCAAGAACTACCCTGCGAGAAGATCTACGAAGGAGAGAAAAAGCAAAGAAAAGGAAAGGATAAATACGCTTTCAACTCAAGATCTGAACTGCAAGCAAAAGAGGAGAAAACACGAGTAAGGCCTAACCTGGGGCGGCAGAGTCGCAAAGGGAGAGGATCGCCGGCGTTTGGGCGAGCTTGCTGTAGGCAGGGAGGTCCGGCGACGGCGAGGCGGAGAAGAGCTTGAAGGAGCGCCAATGTCGCGGCCGAGAAGAAGGCGCCACAAAAGTTCTTCCCGCGGCGAAGTCCGGCGGCGTCCGGCGGCGCACTGGCGAAGATTTGCTCGGCGGCGGAACTTAAGCAAGCAAATGGAGCGGCGGAGGCGTACGAACGAGGAGCAGCAGTGCGCAAGGAACGGGAGAATGCGAAGAAGAAGAAGGAGAAGGGGCGGTTTGCCCTTATAAAGAAAAAGAGGTGGGCTGAAAAACCGCCGAACCGTAGCGGTTCAGCCCGTGGGCCGCGACGGTTCGCCCCGCGTATCGCCACGTGGCGCGATGATACACGCGCGGAAGAGAAGGGCCACAGGGAGGCACACACGGATCCGGAGAAGTGGTTGGGATCCACTGTGGATCAATTAATGCGCGCGCGGAAGCCGAACGGAAGTGACTGCGACAACGGCGCGTCGATCCACGGTGCGCATGTCAGCGACGGGCGCGGGACCCGATATATTCTCGACTTCGCCGAGGAAGTGTTAAATGAACAAGATGCCGGAAGATAAGCAGCCGGAGAATGCCTTGCAAAGAAAGAGGGCATAAGTCCGGGCAAGGATGCGGAGCCAAGCGGAGTGCCGGATAAATAAAACCGGTATACAAGAACATGGGAACTGGCATGGTGCATTGGATAGAATCCGCCGGACTATACCGGCTTCGGGGACTAATGTTGGGGGGATGACCCCGGTATGCCAAAGGCATGCCAAACCGGATGGTCTTATCCATCAAGATACCGGTTTAATATTTATACCGGAACTCAAAGATAGGAATTTGGCTAAGTAAGCTAAGCCGGTATCCCCAAGAGGGTATACTGGAGCAGGAAGGAAAGATCCGGAGCACTGGAAGGAAGAGCATGTCGGCTGGCTGGTCAAAGATTCCGTCGGGAGCTAAAAGACAAGGATGAGCTAAGCAAAGTAGCTTTAAACGAAGGCACGAAGACAAAGAAGAGGATGACGGCCAAAGAAGCCGGAGGACGTCGGCCTCCCTGTTTAAAGAAGACCCCGGTGTCATCTATGATTAAAGTAGCTTTATAAAGTATCTTTGTAAAGTAGTTTGTCTAGTCAAAGATCCCATTAGGGTTTCTTGTCCTGTAAGCCACCCTCTCCCCTATATAAGGAGAGGGGACAGCCTCTTTCATACGCGCGGAGCAATAGGGAAGATAGAGAGAGAACCTTGTAAGCTTGAACCTGTAACTTTGTGGAGATCAATGAAGATGGTGATCTAGCGTGAGTTCTTCCTTGTGTCTTTCTTCTTCAACCTACGGCCTTGGCCAAGTTCTTGAGGAAACCATCCGGAAGTTCGTCCCATCTAGTCACAAACCCTCCCCCGAATCCTCTAGCGTCCATTCGGCCCCAAGATAAGCCATCCTATGGCATCTGTTTGTTCCCCACGACGACAAGTGCGTTAGGTGTGGTTTGTTAGTCCTAAGAGGGATGTTCCGGGAATTAACTTAATGTTGGTTTTTAGGCCTCTTTTAGGGTTAGTTTTCCATTATCTTTCGTGTCTATTAGGCTCAACTACGCGTAGGATGTTCCGATTATACGGTGAAAACCCTAAAGCTGTCGTAGATTGGTTTAGCTTTGTTTTGATCAAGCGGGATCCCCATGTCATTGAAAATCCAACGTGAACCATGGGGCGATCGGCTCTTTGAGCCGATCCGCGAGGCAACTCTGAGAGCCGATAGGGCTCGTATTTAATGTTTACGTGTACGCCATGCGGAAACTAATCGAAGCAATCCAACACCTTCTCGACCGGGTATAGGTCGGGTGGCACGCCCTTGCAACCGCCGGGACGTGTGCCGGAGCATTTGCGGGACGACGTCGAGGGACCGGGGCCCGCTGCCGCCTTGGAAGCCTCCCGGCTCTTCGTGTTGCTTAACCACTGCTCGCCGGTGGGTTTTGGCAGGCAACACATTCTGGCATGCCCGGTGGGACATCGGGACAATCTTCCGCAGCAACCACGTCGACATCTGCGTCTCAGATGGCGGAAGAACCGGTCAAATACGAAGATCTGCCTCCTAAGCATAAGAAGAGATATGATGAGCTCAAGGCCATCTTGGAAGCCGATCTTATCGGCGCTTTTGAGAAAACCCGTTCGCACGGGATCAAGTTCAAAGGGTTCCAACCCGAAGGTGCGCTAGATGGACTAGATCTGTCTCTCCCTTCGGACGAACGTACCAGAGCCCTGCGACAGGAAGTCAACTATGCCGTTGCTCACTCTCTTCATCGGCATGCTGAGAGCTTGGTGAATACTCTGGAGCGTGTCGCGCTCAATGTGGTGCAAGAAGTCATGAAGCACAAGTACTCTCCGTCGAGGTCCTGCTCTAGGAACTCACCAAGGGGAGATACCGCTCTACACAAGGCCACCACTGCAACACACGTTTGCGGCTCCACAACAACAAGGTTCACCGGCGTACGTCGTCTACAAGGTTGGAGGTGATCCGGGCGACTACCAATTCTGTATGAGCCGCCCAAGGAGATTCCACATGGATACGTGTGCACATACGTGCTGGGGCACCAACACTGGATGACCCAAGTTACGGCAGGAAGGGCACCGCCACGGCGGGAGGAGTCGCTAGAGCGGGAAGCGGTTCTGGAGCGAATGCTTGAGAAACAGGCGTGGCTAACTAAATATGCCACCAGTACAAGTCATGAACGAGCAACTTCTGCAGCTCCTATGGTGGATGAGATCACCGCAATCATGAGAGAACAGTTCGGCATCCTGCCGAAGAAGAGAATGATCGGCTATTCCAAGCCGTATCCCAACGACTACGACCTGATCCCGCTGCCACCTAAGTATTGGCTCCCTGACTTCACGAAATTCAGTGGATCAGAAGGAACCAGCTCAATTGAGCACGTGAGCCGATACTTGGCGCAGTTGGGCATGGTCTCCGCTTCAGACGAGCTGCGTGTGAGGTTCTTCTCGCAGTCTCTCACGGGTCCAGCCTTTGGGTGGTACACCTCGTTGCTACCAGACTCGGTTCGGGCGTGGAAGCAGCTGGAAGAGCAATTCCACGTACAATACCATTCAGAAGCTACTGAAGCTAGCCTTGCCGATCTGACCCAAGTTCGGCAGAGACGAGGAGAGACGGTATTTGAGTACATCCAGAGGTTCAGGACCGTCAGGAACCGATGTTATTCGGTTCGCCTATGCGAGAAGGAAGCATGCGGGCTGGCGGTAGCGAGCTGTCGGCGCCGCTCAAAGATGTGACCTTCCAAGCGGAGTACAATTCATCGGCGCACATGGTTCAGAAGTTGACAACATATGAACGAGCGCCATCCGGAGATTGTACCGGGACAAGTACAAGCGCGTCGCCACTGATCGAGACGGACGAAGATGAAGATTCTGCGGGAGATCGGGAGGTCGCGGTAGGCTGAGTGGACCCGGGGGAAAAACCCGTGTCCCGCAAGTGGGTGAAACAACCGGGGCCGGTGAAGGGGTTTGACTTCGATTTGAGCAAAAGCGGAGCAAATTTTTGATTTGCTGTCGAAGGAGAAACAGTTGAAGTTACCCGAAGGCCACAAAATCCCCACGCCACAAGAGATGAACGGCGAGGCCATACGCAAATGGCATCACACGTTCACCCATACCACCAACGGCGCAAAGTCTTGCGCGGACAGATTCAGATGGCGATAGAACAAGGCCGATTGCTCTTCGGTCAGTTTGCCATGAGAGTTGACACACAGCCGTTTCCGGAGGTCAACATGGTCGATCTCAGTCACTGCATAGGACGCGAGCCAGGTTTCTCGTTTGACATCGATATGGCAGGGCTTGCAGATCGCCATGGCAATGATAAGCCAGAGAGTAGTCGCTCTCGCGGCAAAGATAAAATGGAGGCCGATCCACGCGACCGGCCCCAGCATGATGACATACGGTATTTGACTAAGGAAGAGGTGATCAGCGTGCGGTATCAACGGCCACTTTCCGCGCACCTCCTTAACAAATATGAACAGCAATACGACCGACGTCGGCGCTACGACGTAGATGATGACAGATATCATCGGTCTGATGCAGACAACAGGAAATACCGTCGACACGAAGGGTATGAGCGTCACGCCAGAGGGAGGTCAAGGGAGCAAGAGGACATGGATAGGCATTGGAACCTGTCCTTTCTTCAAACACTGCTTGGGACTCAGGAATGAGCCGATTGCCTACAATCGAGAACTGCCCAGAATGTAAGCAGAAGAGGAAGGGAACAAATGAAGTTTCAGTGTTCGAGCGTCTAGGACCTCTCCCACCTCAGAACAAACGAGCTGAGTCATCCCAAGATGAAGACTTTGAGGAGTCAGAAGAAGAAGATAGATATCACCGACCAAGGTGGTGTCCTGATGGACTCAGCCACTCCCAAAAGCGCAGAGTGCAACGGCTCAGAAACTTGGAAGAAGCGAGGCGCGATGCACAGTACACGTTGAGGAAAGCACGGCTCGATCCGGCCGTGAAAATTCAGCAAACACTGGAGACAGAGGCTCGCCCACCAAAGAAAGTGTGGCGACCCAAGCAAACAAAAGCCGATGCAGGGACATCGGCTGATACAAACATGGTGTTCGTTCTCCCGTCAGAGTTTTGTGCTCCCAAAGACGAGGAAGTATCAGTGGCACAGTTTGATTGCAGGCCACGGCCAGTTATCTTTGAGAAGCCACGAGAGAGGAGCTATAGGCATCTGAAAGCCCTATACCTGAAGGGTTATATCAACGGGCAGCCTATCAGCAAGATGCTGGTTGACACGGGAGCAACAGTCAACATAATGCCGTACTCCATGTTACGACGTTTGGGACGTTCCAATGAAGATCTGATCAAGACCAACGTCACGCTAAGCGATTTCAACGGCCAACCGTCAGAAGCCAAGGGTGTTCTGAACGTGGACTTAAGTGTCTGCCGAAAGACCATCCCTACATCCTTCTTCATCGTCGACAGCAAGAGCACTTATGCTGTTCTGCTAGGAAGGGATTGGATCCACGCTAACTGTTGCATTCCATCCACAATGCATCAGTGCATCATACAATGGGATGGAGATGAAGTGGAGGTGGTTCATGCGGATGATTCGATCGATATCTCTTTGGCTGCCATGAACATCTGGGAAGCAAATAACCAAGAGCCGCTCTCTGGAATCAATCTGGACGGCTGTGAGCGCATCGAAGCTACAAAAAATGGGGTGAGGCTAGTCTTATCCACTGGCCTGACAGAGTAGCAATATCCAAGTCTATGGACGTACGTGGCAAGGCCGATCCCTGCGATCGGCCCCAAAAAATAAGAAACCAAGATTTCACTTCAAACATGCCACGTCGTCGTTGCAGAGAACCAAGAAGTTGTAAACCCTCGTTAAACATTGCAATGGAAAAGGAGGCCGATTCTAGCAATCGGCCACAAATAGTCTCAACATACCTTCTGCCTATAGTCATCATTGATTTAGCAGGCGATGGAAAGCTGGGGTTTACAGCAGCTGATGGACTAGAAGAGATCGAAATTGGTCCTGGGGATAAGACATGGCCAACATTTATCAGCAAATAGTCGGATCGACAACTACAAGGGAAGCCGATTCTAGCAATCGGCTAAAGTTATTCGCACCACGTGTGTTCATTGATGTGCTATTTGGCATGGTGAGTTGCGAAGACAAGCTGGAATTGGCTGAAAAGCCGATATCTTCAATCACTTGAAGGATTCGGCTCGGGGGGCATACACACAGAAAGGGTACAAGGCCACGAAGTATGTACCACGAAGTATGTACCCAGGGGAAGCCGATTCATGAGATTGATCGGCCAATAAAAAATCGAAAGTACAAAAAAATTTAAGCACAGCCGATGCTAGGACATCGACTTCAGAATTACAGAGTTCAAGCTGCCACTTGATCATGGGTAATGGATGGGCTGATCTAAGCAGCAAAGCACAAGAATTGAGCCAGGAGGAGTTAGAGAGCCATTGCATGAGAAGCTTCTTGGTTCAAAGAAGGGATTTCTTTGGTCTCGCCGAGACCCTCGTGGTGCATCGACTCCTTGTGCGTAAGCTTTCCTATCTTGTTTTGATGGGAGTTGAGGGCTGAGACTGTTCTTGAAAGCCGATGGTGACACATCTGGCTAGTTTTATGTTGTGACGTCCCCAGAGGTGCCCAAGCTAGAGCTTCGTCGGCTGGATTGCATGTTCTCGCTGATATCATCTTCAGTATCCCTTTTCGAGCCGGCACAGGGTTGTTTCCGTTCAAAGTTCTTGGCGGCCACCTTTTTCACTACTATTCTCGCCTTAATTAAGGCTCGGGGGGCAGTTGGCCCTGGACATTCTTTGCTTTCGGGAGCCGATTGTGTTGAAATCGGCTATCTCTGCGTCACCACCGTATTGGAAAGTGGTGAGTCCTTTCAGAAGAAAACCACCAGAATTTATGGGAGGAGTTTGAAGAGGGAGCCATCACCATTGATAGGCTCTGGGCCAGTTTGCTAAGGAAACAGAGCATCGCAAGAAGAGTTGTGAGCAAATGGTACCTGTTATACAGATGTATCAGCTTCAACGTCAAGTTGTTTCAGCTACGGTCCTAAAAGCTTTCCTGGAGGCGTTAATTCAGGAGTTTTGCCGTCAGGTCGAACATCACGATCGGAGGATTTGGAGTCCAAAATCTAGGGGTCTCAAGGCTGTGGGCTGGACCTGTTCGATTGGAAGTCTGGATCTAAATTTCAAGGATTGCAAGTTACCATCTGAGGGGATAATTGGACTAACCTGTCTTGCAATTCATGGTAAAAAACTGATGCATTGCCATCGGCTCATTGAGCATCGACCAAGGTGACAATCGGCAAAGTCAAGATAAGGGAGAATTGGCTAAATCAACATGGAAGAAATCGACAAAGTCAAATTGGGGGAATTTCTTCATTGATAATCAGATTTCGTACATAAAAGGAGTTGATTGCCCTCAAAAGGAATTACTAGGGGATACATTGCCCCGTCTACTGCTACTGGTCCTATTCTAAGGATCCTATCTACGGGCCATTGCTGCCCTCGTCATCGCCGTCGCCGCCGCTCTCGGCGGGCTCGTCGTCGCTGCTGCCGCGGCCGCCAGGAGGACCCTCGTTGTCCTCGTCCTCTTCATCAGCGTCATCGTCGTCACTGTCGAAATCGCTGAGGTTGCCCGGCCAAGGGCAGTGGCGCTTGGCCGGCGGCTCGTCGGAGGAGGTGTCGTCCTCCTCCTCTTCTTCCTCCTTCACCTCCTCGGAGGAGGTGAAATCGCCCCAGGAGAAGCGATCGTCGTCGCTCTCCTCCTCCGACTCCCCGTCTGCGAGGAAACGGAGATCGCTCTCCCCGTCGGTCGAGGACTTGTCGTCCTCCGACCAGACGGAGAAGTCGTGGCTCGACTCATCCCCGTCGGCTATGGCGCGGCGGATGTTGGCCGCGTGGGCCTCCTGCGGGTCCCACTCCGGCGTCGGCTCTCGGATGGGGGAGGATTGGACAGAGAGGCTTGACGAAGAAGAGGAGGAAGAAGAGGAAGACATGGTGGCAGAGGAGGGCTTTTGGAGTGCTAATGCGGAAGAGACGAAGACGGGAACTGCAAGAAGTGGCTAAATAAAAGGGGATATAGCAGAGATTTAATGCTTAAGCAGTTTTCGAGGATGTGGTGCCAAAGCTGTCAAATCGTGCGGAGAAGTTGAGAAGGCAAGGCGTCATGATGAAGAATTCTGCGACGGTTCCGCTACGCCACGACATGACCCCTCGAAGGAAAAACAGAGTGGTTTTGAAATTATCATTACCAAAACCAGGGGGGCATGTGTTATCACCGGATTTTGGCCAAATCAGGAGATGGGCCGTAAGTAAAGATGGGCTTGAAAGATACACGCGTGAAGCATCTTTGAAGCGGCCTTGCACGAAGAGTTTGGGCTTAATTGCCCGTGTATCTGTAATATAGTAGATCGTATCTTAGTTTAGATTAAAAGATAGAGTTTAACTCGTGCACGGTTAGGTGTACGTCCCGAATTAGAAAGTCCCTTGGACTATAAATATGTATCTAGGGTTATCGGAAAAGGAGGACAATCACGTTCACAACAAACACAAATCAGGCGCATCGCCACCCCTTCTTTCGAGGGTTTCTCCCGGGTAAGCATCATGCTGCTGAAAGGATCGTATGCCGCACCTAGAGGGGGGGGGGGTGAATAGGTGCTAACCAATTTTTAGTTCTTTTTCAATTTAGGTTTGACACAAAGGTAAATTCTCTAGATATGCAACTAAGTGAATTTACCTATATGACAAGGTTATCAACTAAGCACGATATAGCTACGCAATATATAGGAGATAGAGTGGGATAGAGGTAACCGAGAGTGTAGCACGCGTTGACACGGAGATGATTCCCGTAGTTCCCTTCCTTTGCAAGAAGGTACGTCTACGTTTGGAGGAGTGTGGTTGCTACGCAAGCCAAACCAACAGCCACGAAGGCTTCACTCATATCTCCTGTGAGCAACTCCACGAAGGCCTAGCCCACTTCCACTAAGGGATTTCCTCGAGGTGGAAACCGGGCCTTTACAAGGTTCTTGGGGCACACATCCACAACTGAATTGGAGGCTCCCAAATCTGTAACAATACAACAATCAACAACAACACATCAACAACAAATCAACTAGGGAACCAAATAGGAACACTAGCATGAGATCCCTCAAACAAGTGAGGGGGAAATGAAGAACGCTTCGGTGAAGATGTAGATCGGTGTCTTCTCCTTCGAATCTCCAAAGATCAAGAGCTTTGGTTGGGGGAGGAAGGAGATCTTGCAAATCTTGAGTTTCTTGAGGTGGCTCTAATGGAGGTGGCTTGGCAGACTTCTTGTGTAATGATTGAGCAAGCAACCAAGGTAGAAGAAGGGGGTATTTATACCTCCCCTCAAAATTGAGCCGTTGCGGCTTCGGGGGGCCGGATATTCCGGCCTAAGTAAGGGCCGGATAATCCGCCCCCCCCGGAAAATCCGGCCTTCGGGACAAAACAGTGACATTATCCGGCCAAATGTCCGGCCCGTATGCAGAGAAGCAAATCTTCAGGTCCTTAGCCAAAATCGAGGGGGCCGGATATTTCCAAAATATCCGGCCCGGATATTCCGGCCCTGGTACAATACCGGGACAATATCCGGGCAAAAATCCGGCCGCTCTACTGCGCTGCTTTTCCTCAGAGACTTAGCCAAAATTAGGGGGCCGGATATTTCAACAATATCCGGCCCGGATTATCCGGCCTGGCCAACTTTTTCTGATTACTTTTGACAGACGATCAAATCCAACACACATGAATAAATATCTATGTAATCCCTGTACCACTTAAACAAACATTAGTGTATCACATACATTGACATCAAACACTCAAAACATAATATGAGAGATGTTCTTTCAATCTCCCCCTTTTTGGTGTTTGATGACAATATACGGATTTGCAAGAGAATAACTATAGAGACAAACATGATGACAAAAACATAGAGGCACTGCCCCTACATGTGTGCATATAAGTAATTTGCATTTGAATACAAATACACAACACATAGGATTGAGGTGCCTCAACACTAGAGGTATCCATCATGAGCTCTAACACGAGACATATACAAATATGAAGTTGAGATAGGATGCACGAAATCATACCCATGTGTAGATATAAGATACGGAGATATAGCATCACACATAATATAGCATCCTTGATCTCAACATATAGAAATCCGAAAACCATAACAATGTCTCACACCACATAGCACATAGTTTTAAACGGGACACAACCAAAGAAAATAGTGCAAATAAGAGGGAACACAAGCAATAAAGGAATGGTAAACGCATATGCTTGTGCCCAAACCATGCAAATCCCCGAGATAGTTCCTAATAGAACACTTCTCCCCCTTTGGCATCGAAACGCCAAAAAGGGGACAAGCGCGATGCTACTCGTCCCATGGGAATCACTCGGAGGCATCATCATCATCGGACTCGTATGCCGCTTCCTCTTCTTCCTCATCAGTGTCAGGTGCATCCGGAGAGCGGCGAGAGGTGTTGGACCTTTGAAGGCAATCATCAAGATCACTCCATGGAACCCGTGCAGAGTGCCATCCACGTAACCCCGGTGAGCTAGAGGCTGAGGCGGGGTCCTTGATCACCACCGAGCTTGTGAAGAATAACCGCTCCGAGTATGCTTAATCTCGAACGCTCTCGGCTAGCTGCATAGTTCTCCTTATGGATCTCAATGTTCATGCAAAGGATGTGACGCTGAAACCAACTAAGCCGGCTCACTTGCTTCCTCATAGCCGGGACATCAGGATGACGAGCAGGAGCAAAACCACTAGAACGAGCATCACCCATGAAAGTGTCAGGAGCAGGTACAGCTGAAGAGACTGGCTTAAGCTTGTAGGCCTTCTTGACACCGTGCTTCACCAAAGGATACCCACTCAAGTCTTCATCACACACAACCACAGAGTTGTTGATGAGAAGCTGAATGTAGGGTGCATAGGGTATGGTGGTCCGGGAGACCATGGCATCATGGATCTCATGGAAGATAAAGTCCATGACATCAAGAGTGTAGTCCCGTTCCTCAGTCACATCACGAGCACACTTATAGCTGAGGTGCATAAGGTCCACAAGGGCTCCCCGGAGAGCATCATTGTTACCACCACTTGGGCAAATGGTTGCCCGAAAGAACCGAGCTAACCGATCGTATATGGGAAGCAGCCCCTTAGCACGACCAATTTTTCCCGCCGAGGTATAGAGATGCACAAGAGCATTCTTATCCGTCCGTTGTGGTCCATGAAGGCGACGACCCCCATCAACAGGAACTCCAAGAAAACCAGCAAATTGGCGCAGAGTGGCACCGCAGTGAGTGGAGCCAGCCATCCATTCCATAGTGTGTTCCTCATCTTTCCTGATTGCCAAAGTGGCAAAGAATTGCTTCACCAAATCTGGGATATAGTCACATTGAATCTTCATGATCTCAAGCAAGCCCATCCTTCCAGCTACCTAGATTGCGTCTTCAAAGTGATCGTTTTCAGCCAGAATGTCCACATTGATAGCTTGCATGGGTCTCAGATTCTTCATGGGCTCATAGACGTCCTTGTAGATGAACTCCTGCTCAATGCACCAGTATCTCCTACCCTCTATCTCTTCATCCCTTGGGACATCTTCATACCAGTTCTTCAAGCGGATAGCGGAATAAGAAACTGGGTCCATGGCCTTGTAGTTCTCCCTCACTTCCTTGTCCTTCCGCCTTGAAGTGACGGACTTGCGAGGTGCATTGGAGGCAAACTCATCACTAGATCGATCATGCCTTGAGCGTCTCCGACCACCCCGAGAAGCACCACCTGTGAGAAGCAAAGGCGGGTAGCAAAGGAAAGGTAATGCTCATAAGTCATGTAAGATACAGTAATATACTCGAGAAACATGCTATAAGTCGGTACAAATCTAGACATGATAGATTGAAGCAAAAACTGCAGCGGCGATGAAGCTCCAGGCCGGATAATCCGGTGTCCCCTAGGGGCGGATAATCCGGCCGGGCCGGATAATCCGGCCAGCTCGGGGGGCGGATAATCCGGCCCTGCGAAATTTGCAGTTTTCCAATCAAAAGCTTGTCTAAGACTAGATCGGCCTCATAGCATGCAAGAGGAGTACACTACAAATGTTTTGGAACAACTAGACACCAATTCCACCAAGAAAAAAGTACATATAAAACACAACATCTAGGGTTAGAGATTGTGAATCATACCCACATCCATTGTGGAAACCGCTTGGAGGAGAAGGTAGCTAGGGAGGAGATGCACCCGATCCACCCAAGAACTCCGAGAGGGGGCGGACGGAGCGTCTCCGGCGAGGAGGAGGAACTCCGGCGGCTTGAGGAGGGAGAAGGGGGCGCGTGGGGGAACTGATTGGTGTGCCAACCGTTCACCCCGCGGCCTCCCTTAATCCTCCCGCAAAACGCCCAGGCCGGATAATCCGGCCCAAAGTGAGGGCGGATAATCCGGCCCGGCCGGATATTCCGGGGCGCCAGGGGGGCGGATTATCCGGTGTTCTGGAAAATTCCGGAATACCGTAAATCCTGCCTATCTTTAGTTGGATATTTGTGAACCCATATGCGGTGCAATAAACTATCACGTCACATATGAGATGCATATTTACCAATAAGATGGGGCAACCTAGATCATCCGACCGAGAAACCTCAAACTCCAAGTTTTTACCAAACATGACAAATGAGCAAGATGGAAGTGGCTTATAGGAGAGTGTATGCTTAGGTTTAGAGGGTTCAAACTGTTAATGGTACATGATCACTCAAGTTTGCAAGATATGAGCAAATAAGGCCAAACTAGAGTGATTTCCCATAAGAACATGGAGTTGTCAAATAAAAGGCGATAAGACCCAAATAACTCCAACTCTTCACAAAGAAGAGTGTGGTGGCCTAGGCCACCATATATGAGTGTTATGGCATGGCACCGCGAAGATATATCTTGGGCCCAAAACCACTACTCATCATTGAAGCTCACATATCATTATATGATATAAAGAGAATGATTTTTTTTTAATGTTGGCATTATGGGGGGAGTGATAGCTCAATAGTTTAAACCGCACTCCCCCTATTTCCATGCCCACATCTAAACCAAATAAAGTTTTGAGACAAAGGTGTGTTTGCAAGATGGTCAAGCTATACTCCTTGAATCAATGATATTTAGCTCATTCCTCAAATAAGAGAACCTTGCTTCATCAAGAGGCTTCGTGAATATATCGGCATGTTGATCTTTGGTAGGAACATAGATGAGCTCAATATCACCACGGGCAACATGATCCCTAATGAAGTGATTCCGGATCTCAATATGCTTCGTTCTTGAATGTTGCACCGGATTATAGGCAATCTTGATAGCACTTTCATTGTCACATAATAGAGGCACTTTGTCACAAATGACACCGTATTCCTTTAAAGTTTGCCTCATCCATAACAATTGAGTGCATCCACTTGCGGCGGCAACATATTCGGCTTCGGCGGTGGAGAGAGATATGCAATTTTGCTTCTTAGAAGACCAACACACCAACGACCTACCAAGGAATTGGCAAGCCCCGGAAGTTGATTTCCTATCATCCTTGTCACCCGCCCAATCCGCATCGGTATATCCATTGAGAATAAAGCTTGAGCCTTTGGGGTACCAAATACCATATCTTGGGGTATCAACCAAATATCGAAAGATTCTTTTGAGAGCCATCATGTGGCTCTCCTTAGGAGAAGCTTGATACCTTGCACACACACCAACACTCAACACTATGTCCGGTCTAGATGCACAAAGGTAAAGCAAGGATCCAATCATGGAGCGATATACCTTTTGATCCACCTCTTGACCATTGGGATCTAGTGCAAGATGACATTTGGTGACCATAGGAGTGGCCACACCCTTCAACTCGGTCATCTTGAACCTCTTGAGCATGTCTTGGAGATATTTTGCTTGATTGATGAAGGTTCCTTCTCTCAATTGCTTGATCTCAAAACCAAGGAAGAACTTCATCTCTCCCATCATAGACATCTCAAACCTATCGGTCATAAGCTTTGAAAATTCATCATTGAAAGCTTTGTTAGTAGAGCCAAAGATAATATCATCAACATATAATTGGCAAACAAAAAGCTCCCCATTGACCCTCTTAGTAAAAAGAGTGGGATCGATTAACCCAACATCAAACCCACGGTCTACCAACAATTCTTTAAGGTGCTCGTACCAAGCTCTAGGAGCTTGTTTGAGACCATAAAGTGCTTTATCAAGCTTGTAGACATGGTTAGGAAAGTTGAGATCCTCGAACCCCGGGGTTGCTTAACATAAACCTCTTCATGCAAAGGACCATTAAGAAATGCACTTTTAACATCCATTTGTTGTAACTTAAAGTTATGATGCGATGCATAAGCAAGAAGGATACGGATGGACTCAAGACGAGCCACGGGAGCATAGGTCTCTCCAAAGTCAATTCCTTCAACTTGAGAGAAACCTTGAGACACCAATCTTGCCTTGTTCCTCACAATATTTCCAAACTCATCTTGCTTGTTCTTGAATATCCACTTAGTGCCTATAACATTGCGGCACTCCTTTGGCTTCTCTACTAAGGTCCACACTTTGTTGCGCTTGAAGTTGTTGAGTTCCTCATGCATGGCTTCCACCCAATCCGAATCTTCAAGGGATTCAAATACTTTCTTGGGTTCCACTAACGGAGATATAAGCATGATGATTGCTAAAGTTAGCCAATTGCCTTCTTGTGGAGACCTTTGCTCGAACATCACCAAGGACCTTGTCATGAGTGTGTCCACGAATTTCAAGGGTCCTATCTCTTCTTGCTAGACGACGGGCCTCGATCTCCTCCTTGGTTCTTTTAGGACTTGGAGGTGTCACTTGATCAACTTGATCATTTGGGTCCCCGTCTTGACCTTCAATTTGAGCTTCCTCAATTTCTTGAGAATGCTCATCCTCATGTGCTTGATCTTGGACAATGTTTGGTGAAGTGCAAATATCGAATGGTTGATCTTGAATTCTTGGTTGATCTTGTCCTTGATCTTGTTCATGAGAGGGAGGGTTTTCTTCTTGTTCTTGGGTTGGTGCATCATTAGCTTCAAGAGATGGGGTTTGTTGATGTTGAGAGGATGAGGGCTCCACCGTGGTAGAGCATAGTTCTTCCCGAGACGCCACACCGTGTCCCTCAATGGGGCGGAAAAATCCCACACCCATTCTTACTATGGCATCTTGAGGTATTTCATCACCCGCACATACATCAACTTGCCCCACTTGGGAGCCATCATTTTCTTCGAACCTCACACTACAAGATTCGATGATAATCCCGGAGGCTATATCAAAGATTCTATAAGTGTGAGATTCGGCACCGTAACCAACAAATATACCCTCCAAAGCTTTAGGAGCAAATTTAGACAAACGAACTCCTTTGATTTTGTAAAAACACTTACAACCGAACACCTTGAAGTATGATATATTGGGCTTGTTGCCGGTGAGTATTTCATAAGGAGTCTTGTTCAATCCTTTGCGGAGATAGAGCCGGTTAGAAGAGTGGCAAGCGGTGGAGATGGCTTCGGCCCAAAAGTTATAGCGGGATTTATACTCCGCCATCATAGATCTTGCCATATCCATAAGAGTCCGGTTCTTCCTCTCCGCAACACCATTTTGTTGAGGGGTGTAAGCAACGGAATATTGATGACGAATCCCCTCATCACTAAGAAAATCATTGAGTGTATAGTTCTTGAACTCGGAGCCGTTGTCACTTCTTATTTCCATAATGAGGAGGTTGTGTTGGCGTTGCACTTCGGTGGCAAAGTCAATGAATATTTGTTGAGTCTCATCTTTCGTCTTGAGAAAGTAGACCCAAGTGTATCTTGAGTAATCATCAACAATCACCAAGCAATGTTTCTTCGCACCAAGACTTGCATGAGTAACGGGACCAAAGAGATCCACATGAAGGAGCTCCAAGATCCTCTTGGAAGAGATGATAGTCTTGCTTGGATGCGGAGAGTCATGCATTTTGCCTTCAACACAAGCCCTACAAACACGATCTTTGGCAAAACAAACATTTTCCATTAGTCCCACAATATGGTTCCCCTTGTGAAGACTTTGCAAAGTTCTCATGTTGACATGGGCTAGGCGGCGATGCCACAACCAACCCACATCCGCCTTTCCGAATAGGCACATCGCGCTTGAAGTGGTGTTCCCCGAAAAGTCCACCACATACAAGTTATGTTCGCGATACCCAACGAAAGCGACTTTTAGAGTCTTGCTCCACAAGAGGACCACAATATCATTATCAATAAAGACGGCGAAACCCATCTTGCCAAGGGCGGAAACGGAAAGCAAATTGTAACCAAGGGTTTTGACAAGCATGACATCCACAAGTGTTATGTTGTGTGCAACCACAACCTTGCCAAAACCCATTACCTCGGATGTAGAATTATCGCCAAAGGAGACGGTGATATTGTTTATGTTGGGCCTCAACTCCTTGACGAGATTCTTGCCGCCGGTCATATGACTTGTACATCCACTATCAAGTACCCATTTTGAACCTCCGGCGGCATAGTCCTACATGAGATCAATTCTTGGATTTAGGTACCCATTTCTCAATGGGTCCTCTTTTGTTAGCAACAAGGGTCTTTGGGACCCAAATAGACCAAGCAACATAACCATCATATGGGCCAACATATTTAGCATACACATCACCATAATAATCTCTAAATAGAACATAGTGAGGGTTAGCATTTCCCGCATTATCATCATTAATGGTGTTGCCCTTAGGGGCTTCACCATTGGTGATAGCTTTCTTCTTCTCTTGTGCGGGCTTGGCCTTTTGCTTGTTTGCCTTCTTCGCCTTGGCATTGTAACCTAGGCCCTCCTTCCCATTGTTTGATCTTTGCTTACTCAAAAGATCATCCAAAGAAAGTTTATTTTGGGGAGAGGAGGCCTTAGCAAGTTCATCCTTCAACCTAGCATTTTCCTCAATAATATTTGCATGATCACAAGAAGGGGTAGAGGAACTAGGCACATCATATGAAGCAAGCCTAATTTGAAGTTGCTCATTTGACTTGGATAGGAGAGAGTATTCACTCTTCAAAGCTTTGTGAGCTTTGTCTAGTTCATCTAGATCCTTCACAAGTTTCTCATGATCAACACCAAATTGGGCCATTTCCTTTTTAAGCAATTTAGTCTTAGCCCTAGCATGATCTCTAGCTTTAGTGAGCTTGTTAATTTCATCTTGAGGCTCTTCAAGATTTTCTAGCCTCTCCTCAAGAGAAGCTATAGTTTCTTGACTTTCCTCAAGAGCATTTTTAAGAGCATGGATTTCAAGAGAGTCTTCTCTTTCTATTTGACCCTTTTTCTCAAGCATATCATTTTGTTGAGCTAAACGAGCCATGAGATTTGAAACATGCTTTTTGTTGATACCTTGTAGGTTAAACATGAATTCATCAAATTCTAGCATTTCTTGTTTCACTTTTAGACTAGCATCATCAACCCCTAGATCACTAGATATGTTAGGCATAGAGGGGCTAGGAGATGATACCTCGGAGGATTTGGCCATGAGACAACTTTCTTCCTCCACATGAATGATCTCATTGGGGGATTCACTTGGTGATGAAGAGTTAGCGGAGAGGGAGGCAAGAGCGACCAATCCATTAGAGGTTGCATCTTCTTCATCATCAACATCATCATCTCCGGAGGAATATTCTTCTCGAGTTGATAGCACAATAGATGTGTCCAAGGAGGACGTTGCCATGAAGCAATGTGCATTCTTGATATGAGGATTCTCATTGGGGGATTCAAAGAGAGATGAAGAGGGAATGTTGGTAGTGACAATGGCGGCCACTTCCTTTGAGCTTTCTCCTTCATCATCACTAGAGCTTACAACTTCATCGGAAGAATATTCTTCCCTAGTCACTAGCACAACTCTTGGGGGCCTCTTGCCCTTCTTGGTCTTGTTGTTGTAGAACTTCTTGTTGGGGGCTTTTGAATATTTGCCCTTTGATTCTTTGCTCTTGTCCTTGGGAATGAGCCTTCCATTATGAAGCTTTCTATTCTCATAGGGGCATTCGGCAATGAAGTGGCGCTTGTCATCACAATTGTAGCATGATCTTGTCTTTGGACCAAAGCTAGTGAACCCACTCTTGTGGTTTCTCTTGATGTTGTCTTCCTTGGCCTTGGAGGGATCAACCCAAAATGACTTTGCATGGAAGGCCATGTGATCATGATAGTGGCATTCCAAATCTTCCGGATAGGACATACTCCAAGATGCCCTATATTGTTCTTGAGGGTACACTTCTTCAACGGGGTTGACCACCAAGGCAAGGTTGTTCCCTTTTGCCATACCAATGGCACGATTGCGAGAATCATGAGAGTTTTGCTCGAGCACCTTGAGGGCTTGCATCTCGTGCACGGCATGTTGAGATGAGAGAGAGGAATAGCATTCTCTCCCAACAAGGGTCTTGACATCAATGGGAACAAAAGGCATCATGCATTCAATGTACTTCTCCTTGATCCAAGAGTCATTGATGTGGGTGGCACCGCTAAGCCGGAAGGCATCGGCAACGATGAGGAGTCTTCCATACATGACTTGATGATCTTCATCCAGGTAGCCTCATGAATCCTTCGGCTTGATTCGAAGAGCATTATACTTGTTCCTTCTCGTGCTCTCACTTCCAATGCAACTAGCGGCCAAACCATCCCAAGCTTCCTTGGCGGTGGTGTAGTTCGAACACGAGGAAGCTCTTGTGTCCCCACACTAGTTTGAATCATGTGCAAGGCGGTGTTGTTGAGTTGACTATCAACCGCTTCTCTTCTAGTCAACTTGTCGGGGTTGTAGGGCTTGAAGCCTTCCAAGATGATTCTCCAAAGTTCATTGGAGGCACTGCAAACATGAGAGCGAAACTCAAATTGCCAAGTATCGAAATTCTCAACGGAAAACTTAGGTGGGTCGCCTCGAATGTTCAAATGGGGATGTGGAACCGGTATATCGGGAGATTGAAACAGTGGAGCTACTCGATTGTAGCTCTCACCTCCACTAGTTCCACTAGGAGATGCAATGGGAGATTTGATAGTATTTAAGTTATCACCTTCCACGGGTTTGGTAGAGGAGGGTAGTGCCGAAGCACCTCCCTCTTCTAACACACCCGTGTCCTTTACCTCTAAGACGGAAGCCTTAGGAGGGACCGGAGTCAAAAGCTCAGAAATCAATTTTCTCATGCTTTCCATTTGAGCGTCCATGGAGGATCTCAACGAATTGATTTCCTCCATGATGACCAACTTATCGGACTCTTCCATAGGCGTCTCGTCCGGCATACTCTTAGGCGGTTAAGCCCGAAATAAGAGCCGAGGCTTTGATACCAATTGAAAGGATCGTATGCCGCACCTAGAGGGGGGGTGAATAGGTGCTAACCAATTTTTAGTTCTTTTTCAATTTAGGTTTGACACAAAGGTAAATTCTCTAGATATGCAACTAAGTGAATTTACCTATATGACAAGGTTATCAACTAAGCACGATATAGCTACGCAATATATAGGAGATAGAGTGGGATAGAGGTAACCGAGAGTGTAGCACGCATTGACACGGAGATGATTCCCGTAGTTCCCTTCCTTTGCAAGAAGGTACGTCTACGTTTGGAGGAGTGTGGTTGCTACGCAAGCCAAACCAACAGCCACGAAGGCTTCACTCGGATCTCCGTGAGCAACGCCACGAAGGCCTAGCCCACTTCCACCAAGGGATTTCCTCGAGGCGGAAACCGGGCCTTTACAAGGTTCTTGGGGCACACATCCACAACTGAATTGGAGGCTCCCAAATCTGTAACAATACAACAATCAACAACAACACATCAACAACAAATCAACTAGGGAACCAAATAGGAACACTAGCATGAGATCCCTCAAACAAGTGAGGGGAAATGAAGAACGCTTCGGTGAGGATGTAGATCGGTGTCTTCTCCTTCGAATCTCCAAAGATCAAGAGCTTTGGTTGGGGGAGGAAGGAGATCTTGCAAATCTTGAGTTTCTTGAGGTGGCTCTAATGAAGGTGGCTTGGCAGACTTCTTGTGTAATGATTGAGCAAGCAACCAAGGTAGAAGAAGGGGGGTATTTATACCTCCCCTCAAAATTGAGCCGTTGCAGCTTCCGGGGGCCCGGATATTCGGCCTAAGTAAGGGCCGGATAATCCACCCCCGGAAAATCCGGCCTTCAGGACAAAACCGTGACATTATCCGGCCAAATGTCCGGCCCGTATGCAGAGAAGCAAATCTTCGGGTCCTTAGCCAAAATCGAGGGGGCCGGATATTTCCAAAATATCCGGCCCGGATATTCCGGCCCCGGTACAATACGGGACAATATCCGGGCAAAAATCCGGCCGCTCTCATCGCGCTGCTTTTCCTCGGAGACTTAGCCAAAATCGGGGGCCGGATATTTCAACAATATCCGGCCCGGATTATCCGGCCTGGCCAACTTTTTCGATTACTTTTGACAGACGATCAAATCCAACACACATGAATAAATATCTATGTAATCCCTGTACCACTTAAACAAACATTAGTGTATCACATACATTGACATCAAACACTCAAAACATAATATGAGAGATGTTCTTTCAGCTGCCTAGATCGCATCTTGCGATCTAGGCAGCACAACGTTTATTCGTTTACCTTGTGTTGCTCGTGCTGAAGCGTTGTTGATGGCGAGTAGCACTACTTATCGTAGATGTTTTGGGGCTTGCGTAGATGCTTTTCTTACGCATATCTGCTTAGCTGTGCCGTCCCTCAATATCTAGCTGCCCTTACACCTATCCAGGTGTAAGGGCGACATCTTGCTTGTTCGTTACTTAGTAGATCCGATCTGTTATAGTTGCTCCTTGTTCTTCAAGGATTAGTTTAATATCCGTATGGTTAGGCCTTGCAAACGGGTTGAACGATCCGGTAGTGCGTTAGGTGTGGTTTGTTAGTCCTAAGAGGGATGTTCCGGGAATTAACTTAATGTTGGTTTTTAGGCCTCTTTTAGGGTTAGTTTTCCATTATCTTTCGTGTCTATTAGGCTCAACTACGCGTAGGATGTTCCGATCATACGGTGAAAACCCTAAACTGTCGTAGATTGGTTTAGCTTTGTTTTGATCAAGCAGGATCCCCATGTCATTGAAAATCCAACGTGAACCATGGGGCGATCGGCTCTTTGAGCCGATCCGCAGGGCAACCTGAGAGCCGATAGGGCTCGTATTTAATGTTTACGTGTACCGCCATGCAGGAAACTAATCGAAGCAATCCAACACCTTCCCGACCAGGTATAGGTCAGGTGGCACGCCCTTGCAACCGCCGGGACGTGTGCGGAGCATTTGCGGGACGACGTCGAGGGACCAGGGCCCGCTGCCGCCTTGGAAGCCTCCCGGCTCTTCGTGTTGCTTAACCACTGCTCGCCGGTGGGTTTTGGCAGGCAACAATAATATAAAAGCATGTTGGGTGAACAAATTACAGTCGGGCAATTGACAAATAAAAAGGGCATAACAATGCACATACATGATATGATAAATATAGTGAGATTTAATCAGGGCATTACGACAAAGTACATAGACCGCCATCCAGCATGCATCTATGCCTAAAAAGTCCACCTTCAGGTTATCATCCGAACCCCTTCCAGTATTAAGTTGCAAGCAACATACAATTGCATTAAGTATGGTGCGTAATGTAATCAACAACTACATCCTTAGACATAGCATCAATGTTTTATCCCTAGTGGCAACAACACATCCACAACCTTAGAACTTTCTCGTCACTTGTCCCGCATTTAATGGAGGCATGAACCCACTATCGAGCATAAATACTCCCTCTTGGAGTTAAGAGCAAAAACTTGGCCGAGCCTCTACTAATAACGGAGAGCATGCAAGATCATAAACAACACATAGGTAATAGATTGATAATCACCATAACATAGTATTCTCTATCCATCGGATCCCGACAAACACAACATATAGTATTACGGATAGATGATCTTGATCATGTTAGGCAGCTCACAAGATCCAACAATGAAGCACAATTAGGAGAAGACGACCATCTAGCTACTCGCTATGGACCCATAGTCCGGGGGTGAACTACTCACTCATCACTCCGAAGGCGATCATGGCGATGAAGAGTCCTCCGGGAGATGATTCCCCTCTCCGGCAGGGTGCCGGAGGCGATCTCCTGAATCCCCCGAGATGGGATTCGAGGCGGCGGCGTCTCTGGAAGGTTTTCCGTATCGTGGCTCTCGGTACAGAGGGTTTCGCGACGAAGACTTTAAGTAGGCGGAAGGGCAACGCGGGGGGCCACACGAGGGCCCCACACGCTAGGGCCGCGCGGCCAGGGCCTGGGCCGCGCCGCCCTAGTGTGGCGGCGCCTCGTGGCCCCACTTCCTTTCCCCCTCGGTCTTCTGGAAGCTTCGTGCAAAAATAGGACCCTGGGCGTTGATTTCGTCCAATTCCAGAATATTTCCTTACTAGGATTTCGAAACCAAAAACAGCTAGAAAACAACAAGCGGCTCTTCGGCATCTTGTTAATAGGTTAGTGCCGGAAAATGCGTAAATACGACATATAATGTGTATAAAACATGTAGATATCATCAATAATGTAGCATGGAACATAAGAAATTATCGATACGTCGGAGACGTATCAGTTATCTCCCAAGAAGTGCTTTTCTTTAACGCCTTTCAGCTAGGCGCAGAAAGTGCAAATCAAGTAACATCAAGAGAAGAAGCATCAACATCATAATTTGTTCTAATAATAGAATCAAAAGGCAACTTCATTCTCTTCCTAGGGAAGTGTTCCATACCTTTCTTGAGAGGGAATTGATACTTAATATTTTGTTCTTTCATATCAATAACAGCACCAACAGTTCGAAGAAAGGGTCTTCCCAAGACAATAGGACAAGATGCATTGCATTCAATATCCAAAACAACAAAATCAACGGGGACAAGGTTATTGTTAACCGTAATGCGAACATTATCAATCCTCCCCAAAGGTTTCTTTAGAGAATTATCAGCAAGATTAATATCTAAATAACAATTTTTCAATGGTGGCAAGTCAAGCATATCATAAATTTTCTTAGGCATAACAAAAATACTTGCACCAAGATCACATAAAGCATTACAATCAAAATCATTGAATTTCATCTTAATGATGGGCTCCCAACCATCTTCCAACTTCCTAGGAATAGAAGCTTCAAGTTTTAATTTCTCTTCTCTAGCTTTAATGAGAGCATTTGTAATATGTTTTGTAAAGGCTAAATTTGTAGCACTAGCATTAGGACTTCTAGCAAGTTTTTGTAAGAACTTAATAACTTCAGTAATATGACAATCATCAAAATCTATACCATTATGATCTACATCATTCTGAAAAATTTCAGCACTATTATCACAAACAGTTTCAGCAGTTTCAAGCAATTTTGCACGCTTTGTACTAGGAGTAGAAACATTGCCAACACCAATTATTTTACCATTGATAGTAGGAGGTTTAGCAACATGTGAAGAATCAACATTACTAGTGGTGGTAATAGTACAAACTTTAGCTACATTATTCTCTTTAATTAGCAAGTTTTTCTTTTTCTTCTCTATCCCACCTAGCATGCAATTCAGCCAACATTCTAATATTATCATTAATTCGAACTTGGATGGCATTTGCTGTAGCAAGACATTTTTTTATCATTATCCTCAGGTTTAGCAGCCATTTTATTAATTAAAGAAGATTGTGATTCAGACATATATGAGATTCGATTTTCAGCATTTGAAAGTTTAGTTTGCAAACCAGAAATTTTCACATTCAAAATTTCAAGTTGATTTCCTATATTTTTCAACAAGGCAGATTGTTCATTCATAGTTTTAGTAAACAATTGATTTTTCTCATATTGTGATTGCATAAAGCTCTTAGTAGTTCTTTCAATTTCCAGTATCTTTTTCTCACTAGGCAAAACAGATCTACCATAAGAATTACCATAACCACTACCATTATTAGAAGGATATGGCCTATAGTTGTTGTTACCATAATTATTCCTATAAGCATTGTTGTTGAAATTATTATTATTAATGAAATTCACATCAACATGCTCTTCTTGAGCAACCAATGAAGCTAAAGGAACATTATTAGGATCAATATGAGATCTACCATTAACAAGCATAGACATAATAACATCAATTTTATCACCCAAAGAAGAGGTTTCTTCAACAGAATTTACCTTCTCACCTTGAGGAGATCTTTCAGTATGCCACTCAGAGTAATTGATCATCATATCATCAAGAAGCTTTGTTGCGGCGCCTAAGGTTATGGACATAAAAGTACCTCCAGCAGCTGAATCCAATAGGTTCCTCGAGGAAAAATTCAATCCTGCATAAAAGGTTTGGATGATCATCCAAGTAGTTAGTCCATGGGTAGGGCAATTCTTTACCAAAGATTTCATTCTCTCACATGCTTGAGCAACATCTTCATTATCAAATTGCTCAAAATTCATAATGCTACTTCTCAAAGATATAACCTTAGCAGGAGGATAATATTTACCAATAAAAGCATATTTACATTTAGTCCATGAATCAATACTATTCTTAGGCAAAGATAGCAACCAATCTTTAGCTCTTCCTCTTAAGGAGAAAGGAAACAATTTTAGTTTTATAATATCACCATCTATATCCTTATACTTTTGCATTTCACAAATTTCAACAAAATTATTAAGATGGAGCAGCATCATCAGTACTAACACCAGAAAATTGCTCTCTCATAACAAGATTCAGTAAAGCAGGTTTAATTTCATAGAATTCTGATGTAGTAGCAGGTGGAGAAATAGGAGTACTTATAAAATCATTATTATTTGTGCTAGTGAAATCACACAACTTAGTATTTTCAGGAGTATTCATCTTAGCAGTAGTAAAAGTAAACTAAGCAAACAGAATAAAGTAAAAACAAGTAACTAATTTTTTTGTGTTTTGATATAGAGCAGGTAAATAAGACATAAAGTAAAGCAACTAATTTTTTGTGTGTTTTTGATATAAAGCAAACAAGACAGAAAATAAAGTAAAGTAAAGCAAGCCAATAAACGAAGTAAAGAGATTGGATGTGGGAGACTCCCCTTGCAGCGTGTCTTGATCTCCCCGGCAACGGCGCCAGAAAAAGAGCTTGATAACGCGTGAAGCACACGTCCATTGGGAACCCCAAGAGGAAGGTGTGATGCGTACAGCAGCAAGTTTTCCCTCAGTAAGAAACCAAGGTTATCGAACCAGTAGGAGATGAAGGCCACGTGAAGGTTGTTGGATGAGGAGTGTAGTGCGGCGCAACACCAGTGATTCCGGCACCAACGTGGAACCTGCACAACACAATCACAGTACTTTGCCCCAACTTAACAGTGAGGTTGTCAATCTCACCGGCTTGCTGAAAACAAAGGATTAAACGTATGGTGTGGAGAATGATGTTAGTTTGCGAAGAACAACAGAGAACAAAGATTGCAGTAGATTGTATTTCAGATGTAAAAGAATGGACCGGGGTCCACAGTTCACTAGTGGTGTCTCTCCAATAAGATAAATAGCATGTCGGGTGAACAAATTACAGGTGGGCAATTGACAAATAATGATTCATATACATATCATGATGATCACTATGAGATTTACTCAGGGCATTACGACAAAGAACATAGACCGCCATCCAGCATGCATCTATGCCTAAAAAGTCCACATTCAGGTTAGCATCCGCACCCCCTCCAGTATTAAGTTGCAAACAACAGACAATTGCATTAAGTATGGTGCGTAATGTAATCAACACAAATATCCTTAGACAAAGCATCGATGTTTTATCCCTAGTGGCAACAACACATCCACAACCTTAGAACTTTCTCGTCACTATCCCGCGATTCAATGGAGGCATGAACCCACTATCGAGCATAAATACTCCCTCTTGGAGTTACAAGTATCAACTTGGCCGAGCCTCTACTAGCAACGGAGAGCATGCAAGAACATAAACAACACATATATGATAGATCAATAATCAACTTGACATAGTATTCTATATTCATCGGATCCCACCAAACACAACATGTAGTATTACAAATAGATGATCTTGATCATGTTAGGCAGCTCACAAGATCTAAACATGATAGCACAAGAGGAGAAGACAACCATCTAGCTACTGCTATGGACCCATAGTCCAAGGATGAACTACTCACGCATCAATCCGGAGGCGGGCATGGTGATGTAGAGCCCTCTGGTGATGATTCCCCTCTCTGGCAGGGTACCGGAGGCGATCTCCGGAATCCCCCGAGATGGGATTGGCGGCGGCGGCGTCTCTGGAACTTTTTCCGTATCGTGGCTCTCGGTACTAGGGTTTTCGCGACAGAGAGTTTAAGTAGGCGGAAGGGCAGCGCAGGGGGGCTCTCGAGGGGCCCACCCCATAGGGTGGCGCAGGCCCCTCCTTGGCCGCGCCGCCCTATGGTGGCGGCTCCTCGTGGCCCCACCTCGTATGCTCTTCGGTCTTCTGGAAGCTCCGTGGAAAAATAAGACCCTGGGCGTTGATTTTGTCCAATTTCGAGAATATTTCCTTTGTAGGATTTCTGAAACCAAAAACAGCAGAAAACAACAACTGGCGCATCGGCATCTTGTTAATAGGTTAGTGCCGGAAAATGCATCAAAACATCATAAAGTGTGAACAAAACATGTAGGTATTGTCATAAAACTAGCATGGAACATAAGAAATTATAGATACGTTGGAGACGTATCATCCACCATAACTACCTATATGTGGTATTTTTCTGCCATTCCAAAGTAAATTTCTTGCGTGCTACTTTTAAAAATTCATTCCTTGTCTTTGCAATACATAGCTCATGGGAAAGTAGCCTAAAAACTATTGTGGTAATGAATATGTTGCTTATGTATCTTAGTTCTTATAAGTTGCTTGTTGAGCGGTAACCATGTTTCTGGGAACGCCATCAACCTGTCATACTTTTGTTGAATATCATGTGAGTTGCTATGCATGTTCGTCTTGTCTGAAGTAAGGGAGATTTGCCATGAGTTGAATGGTTTGAGTATGCATGTTGTTAGAGAAGAACATTGGGCCGCCAACCAAAGCCATGTATCATGGTGGAAGTTTCAGCTTGGACATTAATCCTCAGAATCTCTTATGAAAATATTATATGTTGTTGAATGCTTAAAGCATAAAAGAGGAGTCCATTATTTGTTTTCTATGTTGTCCCGGTATGGATGTCCTTAAGTTGAGATCTATCAAAATCGAGAAATCAAATGCGATTTATCTCCTTGGACCTTTTGTATAGGTGGCATAGAGGTACCCCTTTGTGACACTTGGTTGAAACATATGTAATGCAATGATAATCCATGGAAATCCAAGCTAATTAGGACAAGGTGCGGGCACTATTAGTATTCGATGCATGAGGCTTGCAACTTATAGGAAGTTTTATGCATAACCCATATGAATTATTACTACCGTTGACACAATTGTTTCCATGTTTTCAAAATAAAAAGCTCTAGCACATGAGTAATCCTGCTTCCTCTGCGAAGGGCCCTTCTTTTACTTTATGTTGAGTCAGTTTACCTACTTCTTTCTATCTTAGAAGCAAACACTTGTGTCAACTGTGTGCATTGATTCTTACATGCTTACTTATTGCACTTATTAGATTACTTTGTGTTGACAATTATCCATGAGATATACATGTTGAAAGTTGAAGGCAATTGCTGAAACTTAAATCTTCCTTTGTGTTGCTTCAAGACCTCTTATTAAGAATCTATTGCTTTATGAGTTAACTCTTATGCAAGACTTTTTGATGCTTGTCTTGAAAGTACTATTCATGAAAAGTTTTTGCTATATGATTCAGTTGTTTAGTCATTATCTTTTTGTTAGCAAACTATATACCATTGCTTTGAGTCACTTCATTCATCTCATATGCTTTACAATAGTATTGATCAAGATTATGTTGGTAGCATGTCACTTCAGAAATTATTGTTTTTATCGTTTACCTACTCGAGAGCGAGTAGGAACTAAGCTTGGGGATGCTTGATACGTCTCCAACGTATCTATAATTTCTTATGTTCCATGCTAGTTTTATGACAATACCAACATGTTTTAGTCATACTTTATAATGTTTTTATGCATTTTGCGGGACTAACCTATTAACAAGATGCCGTAGTGCCAGTTCCTGTTTTCTGCTATTTTTTATTTCAGAAAAGTTAGTTTACGAATATTCTCGGAATTGGACGAAACAAAAGCCCACGGTCTTATTTTCCACGGAGCCTTCCAGAACACCGAAGAGGAGACGAAGAGGGGACGCGAGGCGGCCACCCCATAGGGCGGCGCGGCCCCACCTCTGGCCGCGCCGGCCTATGGGGTGGGCCCCTCGGGCGCCCCGCGATGCTGCCCCTTCGCCTATTTATTCCTTCCACCGCGAAAACCCTAGTACCGAGAGCCATGATACGAGAAAAGTTCCAGAGACGCCGCCGCCGTCAACCCCATTTCGGGGGGGGGGGTCAGAAGATCGCCTCCGGCACCCTGCCGGAGAGGGGAATCATCACCGGAGGGCTCTACATCACCATGCCCGCCTCCGGATTGATGCGTGAGTAGTTCATCCTTGGACTACGGGTCCATAGCAGTAGCTAGATGGTTGTCTTCTCCTCTTGTGCTATCATGTTTAGATCTTGTGAGCTTCCTATCATGATCAGGATCATCTATTTGTAATGCTACATGTTGTGTTTGTTGGGATCCGATGAATATGGAATACTATGTCAAGTTGATTATTGATCTATCATATATGTTATTTATGTTCTTGCATGCCCTCCGTTGCTAGTAGAGGCTCTAGCCAAGTTGATACTTGTGACTCCAAGAGGGAGTATTTATGCTAGATAGTGGGTTCATGTCTCCATTGAATCTGGGGGAGTGACAGCAACCCCTAAAGATGTGGATGTGCTGTTGCCACTAGGGATAAAACATCAATGCTTTGTCTAAGGATATTTGTATTGTTTACATTACGCACAATACTTAATGCAATTGTCTGTTGTTTGCAACTTAATACTGGAAGGGGTGCGGATGCTAACCTGAAGGTGGAGTTTTTAGGCATAGATGCATGCTGGATGGCGGTCTATGTTTTTTGTCGTAATGCCCTAAGTAAATCTCATAGTAGTCATCATGATATGTATATGCATCTATATTTGTCAATTGCCCAACTGTAATTTGTTCACCCAGCAGTGACCAAGTGGTGAAGCTTGACTGAGATAGTTAAGGGGAGGAGCAATCATGCTTAAACTTTAAGTAAGATATATAAATTTAGCATAAATGGATATCTTTAAGGAATTTTTCATAGTAGGGGGGCCATCGCCCCCTGCCCTAGAAAAGCTTAGCCACTATGAACAAGGGCCTTTTGTGTCGTTTTGCCCTAGGCCCCCTGAAATCTATGGACCGGCCCTATCAACATATTTGGACGCGGTGTGAACTCATCGACAACGCTCTCGGTGGAGTCGGGCACAACTCAAGGGGTACTACAAAGATGGAATTTGAACGTGCGTTTTTTTTGGCAAGACCAGGAGAGAGTACTCGATTGTTGGATTTATTAATCACCTCGGTACATAATATGTGATCCATGAGATTCTCTTTTCGCACTCTCTTTCATGCTTTGTTAGACATGCCTGCATTTTACAACAATTGTTTTATCAATATTTGTGTTCAAGTTCATTGACCCATTGCAACACACAACATAATATTCAAGTTTATTGACACATAGAGGTCTCTTTGCAGAGATACATGTATACATGGTTACCATTAAGCATGATATAATTACAGGAGTTGATCAAGGGCTTAGAAAACATTCGATCCAAAAACAGTATGTTTGGTGCCTCACCAATGACCAATTATCATACCAAAGTTTCCTCGTTACCAACCTCTTACTGATAACGATGGAGTCATCCTAGGTTTGGAACGCCATCGCAGGATACTCTTCGGCGCCTAGCTAGGCACCATATGATACTTCTTCACGTATAGGGTCTCTTCCTCTCCTTGGACTCGGTCATGTGGTTGAGTTTCTTCCCTCTCCTAGATTTGTTCGGCGGTGAGTCTTTGCCCCTTTGTCTAACTCTGGATGAGGTTTTGTGAAGGTATTTTTTTAGGAACTACGATTTGTTTGTTTGGTTTGATTGGCAGAATATCTATGGTGTTTATGGAGTTGTTTGGTCTAATTGTTTGGAGTTGATATGCGAGCAAGGTGATAGGGTTTTGTCTCCATGTCATGTCAACAATTTCAAGCATAGGCACAAGAAGAGATAATTGGTGTGAAGGTGTGCCGGGATGCACCGGCAATTTCAAACCTGCTATTTGCGGATGACTCATTGATTTTAATGCAACTAGATGATGCTAAGGCGGGATGTCTCAAGCGCATACTAGATGACTATTGTTAAGCTTCTGGTCAGATGGTAAGCACTTATAAATCAAGTTTCTTCTTCAACACTAATACCATGTGGAGGAAAGGGCGTTCATCCGTACCAATTTGGAAATTATGACGGACGCACTCACAGATAAATACTTAGGTCTACAATGATGGTTGGAGCTTCTCGTTCTAATTCCTTCCAATTCTTGGTAGCCCGAGTATGTCAAATAATTAATGGGTGGAAGCAGAAGATTTTATCTTCTCGTGGAAAAGGAGATGCTAATCAAAGAGATAGCCCAAGCTATTCCAGTTTATGCGTTGTTGGTCTTCAAGATTAATTCCAAAACAAATATTTAAAGGAATCATTTCATCAATGTCAAATTTCTGGTGGATGATGGTGTTAACCGCAAGAGGATGCATTGACTAGCATGGTGGAAACTTTGTGTACCAAAGAACCAAGGCGGAATGGGATTAAAATATATTCATTGCTTTAATCTTGCATTGCTCGCCAAAGAAGTATAGATGATCTTAGAGGAGGAACCTGAACCTATGTGTGCGAGAGCCCTCCGCGCCAAGTACTTTCCCAAACGGGGATTTATTGAATGCACCTATGAAGAAGGGGAGCTCTTTTACCTGGCAGAGCATCTGGGATGGAATACAAACCTTCAATAAAGGCCATATTTGGCATGTTGGAAACGGAAACAACATCAATATATGGGATGATGAGTGGGCTCGAGGCTACCACTCAAGGAAGGTAATAACACCTAAAGGGTTGAACAATTTAACTAAAGTCTTCGGGTTAATTGATCTTGTCACTAACTCATGGGATGAGGAGTTGGTTGATTATACTTTTTGGGGGAGTCGACGAACATTAAGTTATGGCCATCCCTCTACCATCACATGATATGGAGGACTTTGTGGGGTGGGGCCTAACAAAAAATGAGACTTTCTCAGTTTAGACAACTTATAATGCAGAATGGGGATGCCAAATTGGATCCAAAGTACATGATGATGCAGCTGCAGAATCAACGAATCCACACCCGATGTGGGATACAATCTGGAAATTAATATGTCCAACATCAAAGCCTTTTTCCCAAGCAAGTTAGGGTAGGCTAGATATGAAACCCAACAGAAAGGAGAAAAAAAAAGAAAAAAAAAAGAAAACAAGGAATGAAAAAAAGAAAAAGAAAAAAAGAAAAAGAAAGAAAGAAAGAAAGAAAGAAAGAAAGAAAAAGCGACTGACTAAGGTTTCGGCACATGGATCGTTGATCTCCATGCAGTCCTATCAATGGCCAAGACTTTAGGTACATTCCAATCCCTCAAATCTGTTTTTATCGCCTCCGTCCACGTCAATTTTGGTCGTCCTCTACCCCTTCTATTCCTCAATACTCTTTAGAGTTCCATTGTTAACGGGAGTTTCTGGAGGCCTCAGTTGGATATGCGCAAACCACCTTAGTCAGTGTTGGATTAGCTTCTCATCGATCGAAGCCTCTTTTGTTGAGACGAGCTACGAGGTGCTACCGGAATTGTAATTCGAGATTGCAATGGATTCTTCATAGTTGCTAGTAGCAGTAAATTAGAGTTTGTTCATGATGCTTCATCAGCTGAGATCAATGGTTTGCTCAAACTGTTGGTTGTAACAAAGTTATCTGTTGCTCTGATAACCTAGATGTGATGCAAGCAATGCAAGAGGGAGGCTACCCAAATGGATCGGCGTCGACGATTTTAGATGATGTACTGTTACTGCCTGGCAACAGAATTCTCAAAAATATAGCTCGAGCACAATTTTTGGTTGCTTGATGAGCCCCCTGATTTTACTGTACCCCTCTGAGTAAATGATGTAACTATGATGATGAATGAATAAAGAGCTACTATGTTTATGTCAAATCTTTTTTTATCATACCAATTGACTTCTCCGCTAATGCATGTATGTACACAAATGTTTTTCCTACATGTTTGTGGTAATATTTACACGTAACACAATGCACGGAGCGGCAGCCCAGCTAGTCGTCCCAGTCAGCCGGCCGGCGCCGCTGGTCTTCGTACCAGCAGACGCAGCTGAGCTCCACGAGCACCTCCACGATGGCAGCCTCCGCCTTCCGACGGTCCGCGAAATGCAGCGTCTGCACCATGGGCACTCGTGGGCTCATGCTGAACCGCTGCTTCCGCTCCATTCCCCTCTCGTCGTGCCACCGCATCGTGTCGTGCGCCATCGGACCCAGCCACCGCAGCACCCTCTCCACGGCGTCCATCGCCGCCGCGGCAGCCTCGTCGTCCACCTGCTGTCCTCTCAGCCTCACCATCAGCTTGGCCTTCACGGCCGAGCGGATGGTCACGGGCAGCATCTTGTAGAGCTCGTCTCTCATGGACAGCTCCATCATCCCGTCCTGCACGTCTTCGTCGCGGGTCGCCGGTCTCAGCGCCGAGAGCAGCATCTCGGCCGACAAAATAACGTTCGCGTAGCGCAGCTCCATTCCCGAGCCCCCGACCGTGGTCGCAGGCGGCTTGATTGACTGTGACGACGACGACGTCGTCGAGGCGGCGTCGTTCTGCCGGAATATCGGAGCCGAGTGCCGGATCGCCGCGTCGGGCGCCATCGTCGTCGGCTGGTGCATGGGCCCGGACGAGTGGCCGGGGGGCCGTGTCCGGCGGCCGGCTGCTAACGGGGGCGGCAAGCCCGGCACGACCGCGGCGAAGGCAAGGGAGACGCGCGCGAGCACGGCGAGCACCGACCTGGCCATGAGCTTGGTGGCCTTGTGGACGGGCACGCTCCACAGCGAGGCCTCCCTGAGCCGCCGCACCTTCTGGCGCTGCAGCCTGAGCTCGCGCAACAGCTTGTCGCTCGGCTCGTCCCGCTTGGTCTTGGACGACGACTGCGCGGGGATGGGCCCGCTGTGCTGCATCCACTGCTCCATCCGCCGCTCCGACGCCTCCAGCTCCGTGAGCGCGTCCATCTCCGCGTAGAGCTTGGCCGTGGCGGCCACGTGCCGCTCCATCTTCCTGAGCCGCTTCCCGGCGCCCCGGGAGAACCCGACCGCCGCGTCGAGCCGCGCGAGGCCGCCGGTTCCACGCTTCGCGTCGGCGTAGACGAGGTCGAAGCCGCCGAGGAACGGCGCGTCCGGGCCGCGGCACCGCGCGCCGAGGCGCGCGGCGGTGGCGGCGGCGCGGTCGAGGTCCGCGAGGAGCTCGCCGCACGCGAGGCGGAGCAGGAGGGGCTGGTCCGTGGAGGTGAGGCGCGCGACGCCCTCGCCGCGCAGGACGTCGCCGCGGAGCCTCCGGACCTCCTCGTCGGAGAGCGAGCGGTGGAGAGACACCAGCCGCGACATGGCCGCCGCCGCCTCGAAGGCGAGGATGCCGAGCCCGTCCTCGCTGGCGCTGGTGCCGCCGAGGCGAGAACGCAGGCCGGCGAGCCATGACCTGGGCATGACCAGAACCATACACGCACACGCGCGCGCGCTCGATGGAATACGAAAGAAGGAAGCAAACTCTAGCTGTAGGAATGTACGCTGTTGACTGCGCGCGGTGGCGGCGGGTCCGAGCTGCGGGCAGTTATAGGAGTGGGATCAAGTCGTTGTAGGAACCTTCGAACGGAGCTGCCGCAACAAGATCATCCCATGCGTATGACGAGCTCGGACAGGATTAGATCATGTGGATGCCGCGTTTAACAGCGAAGAGCTACGCAAGCACGCCGAGGGAAAAGAAGGTGTGTGTGTGTGGTGGAGCAAGTCGGCAGCGCGACGCGGGAGAGGCGAAGTCGTCCTCGTCCACGCGCGCAGCCGGCAAATCTCGGGTAGCCATGTGCAGGGGCTGGCCGGTTCGTCATGGATAAACTACCTGACGGACCCGGATCGGAGGCGGAGACTTCTACCCCGCGAGTCTTCGACGATGGCGATGCGGCTGCCTGTTGCTCTTCCCGCTTGGATTGGAATAGTCACGACTCACCAGTGCATCATCCCACATGTTGGTTGCCTGGTGGAGAATTGTGAGGAGAAGGCGCGTTTGCCATACGCCTGCACGTCGCCTCGTCTGTCAATGCGACATGGAGGAATAGTTTATGGACGTCTTCTTCTCGGTCAACCGCACTTTAAAGGAGGTCGCTACTATGCTAGCTAGACCGCCATTTTCAACCCTCGCCTGTGCATGACTAACAATGCTGCCACGGTAAGTACGCCATTATCCACACAATTAAGTTAACGTGAAGCTCAGGTAAAAATAAAAGTGACCATAAGGCTGAGGGTACGCTTTAAAGAGCATTTTGTTATTTTCATTGAAAAAGCGTGCAAAAATAGGCTTGACACCTCCTTCTTGATTGCTCCTTCTCTTCCGCGGCGAGGGAGAAAATCTTTGCATGGAATGTCTGGATTGAGGTATCCTCGCCGCAGGCGGATAGAAGCATTAACTAATGGTGGGATCAGACAATTGCAGCCTTGCCGAAGGAGAAGAGCTGGAAAGCTAGCGATGCTTTCATCTATGCCGTGTGGGGCATGGAAGGCGCGAAATAGGAGTGTTTTGAAACATGGTCGTCCTCCCTTTTGTTGTCGCGAAGTTGGTCCGTGAGGAGATTACGCAAAGCGCTTACGCGACACCTAGGATCCTCGAAACATTCTCTAGAAGCTACACCTTCAAAAAGGAAACGGTGCATCAGCGCCATCATGGCCCCATAAAAAATTGTAGGTTTCCACCTTGGAGAAAATGTGAACATTCCAAACAATGCCTTTAACAAGGATGCCATTGCCAGATACAATTAGTGAAGGCCATGCCCGGGCGGCTAGATGTGCTAGTGTACACCTCGCACAGGGCCCTAGAAATTTCGGAGCCCAAATTTCTATATAAACTCATACATTATGTATAGAAAAAAAGAATAGAAAAAGAAACAGAAAGGAAGCTTACATGGGCCTTGAACGCTGCACCCACACGTCTTATATGCGTAACTCTGCACTCGCACAAACGAAGGGACATCGCTAGAAGCAAGTCACAGGCAGCCGCCAGCTAACAATTAGTACCTTGTTTCAGTGAATAGGGTGCACATGCATTTTAAGATAAACTTTGATCGTAAAAAAAGATTGTGATATAAATTTTTAATTATATTATACTCCCTTCATTCCTAGATATACATGGTGTATAGATTTTGGCATGGAAATTAAGAAATGCACATTGAAAGCAAGTTACATGAATTTTGGGAAAGATTACCCCTAAGTTATTGCTTTGAGAAAATAGAGGAGTTTGCATGAGCCAAGACAATGCAACCGAATCCGTAAAAAAATGTCCAAATGAGTGGTTCTACGCAATACACCTTATATTTTAGAGTTTTTTTCGAAAAAAAAACTATACACCTTATATCAAGGAACGGAGGGAGTATGTAATTAGTGTCGTTGCATTCGTATTGAAACCTACTTTATAATGATGGTAATTTTATATCATCAATCTTTATATATTTGTTGTAATTTTTTTGTCAAAGGAAAAACACGAAAAATAAGGACATCTTATATTAAATAAAAATGGAGGAAGTAGGGATTAGCGAATCGTCCCCCGGTCCTCGCCTCTTCTCCAAATTCCTATCAATTGAAATATGTATGGTTCTTAATATTTCCAATTTTTGTGTAATATATTAAACATATACTTCCTCCGTCCCAAAATGTAAGGCGTCTAAGGACTAGTCAACAGTTAAACTTTGCTAACTTTGACCAAATATTTAGAAAAATATATTTACATGTACAATATTTGTTGAATATTTTAAATTTTCTTGTAAGATAGGGCTTCATTTTAAAATTTCGCACAAGACCTTGGATTTTGCCACCTCGGTCCCGGTGAAGGCCAGATATTAGGTTTCCACCCTAGACATGAAGACTCGATACTCGAAGAGCACCACCAAAACCGAAATCCTCAAGCGTAGTCGTTCCCACTCTTCGTGGTCGCCGCTGAAAGTATTAATCACTAGGCTCACATGCACATGTGCGGTGTGGAGAAGAACAATGTCCTGTAGTCGTGCCCGCACAACAACCCATGGAGCAACATCTTCATTGGCTCAAGACTCCGCCTCCGTCAATACCTTCAAATATTCCAACTGATGTGGGCATTACCCTTCGGGTGGAGAAGAACAATGTCCTACGCTACCTCCTACGGCCCAACCAGGGGCCCACGAAGATTATCCACCGACCAAGGTGGGCTGTTGTGTCGGTTCCAAAGAAGGATTCTTGACGAACAAGGCAAGAAGGCGAAGAGAAAAGGAAAGTTTAGATGTATAACTCTTTGTAACACAGTCGAAGCCGGACAGAACTCTCGAGACCTGGCTCGCAATATAAGGGCCAGGAGAGGGTCTGCCGAGGGAGACATAATCACCGTAGCCATAACCATCGCAAGTCTAGATCTAGGTCATCGGAAATCTTAGCCTCTCGACGAGATCATAGTCGAAGCCTTCGGCTACCCCATTGTAACCCGATAGTTTCAATAATCAAGATCAGACAAGCAGGAAGTAAGGGTTTTTACCTCAACGAGGACCCTGAACCTGGGTAAATCTCTCTCCCGTTTGTTTGGTATCCGATATCTCGTGTCAGCCTGCAGTATTTCGTCAACCCTAAACCCCAAAAGGTGGACATTGCCGAGGAGCACTCTCGTCACCAACCATAGTCGGCTTGGCGTTCCCCGCCTCTGCCAATCAAATATGATACATCCTCAGTTAATAAAGAAGCTATAACATTTTGCGGTTTATATACCGAGACACATGGAAGTGTTGCTTCCGCACTACAAATGCTAAACACACAAGAGAGGGAATTTGGTGACTAGGTGTATACGTGAGCACCCTCTAGATACCGCACGATCTGCGTTGAGATCCGGTTCTTGTCAATTGGATCTGTTGTCTTATGCATTACTAAACGTACTTGGCGTGGGCTGCGGGTCCCGAGTTTCAATGATTGGTAGCTCCAATCATTAGCGAAAACGTTGGGCGGGGGAATTTTCGCGCGGGCTCTTATGGCGCCAAACCTGAAAAAACGCGGATAGTACTGGGAGCGTGAGATTCCTTTTTTAGATGATCTGATTCACCCGTGACCTCCTCTTGAAACGCGGTCACTAGCTGGCTGAAAAATCCCTGTATGCCGCCTGGTTTGGCACAATCGCCAGCAGTCCAGAACATGGAGGAAACCCAATCAGCTATGGCAACGCGCGTCAGGGCAAGGGGCCAGAATCGGGCATCGAGCGCGGCATCGAACCAAGTTCTTGCGGTAAGCTTGCTTCACTAGTGGATTCGCATATCAGATTTAAGTAGTTGGGTTGTTTATGATTGAAAAATATCTTACCCTTCTTTTTTCAGATCTAAGACCGTGGAGCGTGAGGGAGAGGAGATGGAGGCAGCCACAAACACGGAGACTGCTGTGGCAGGCGCGGGCCAATCCACCGCAGCGGCGGGGGCTCCATCGAAGCGCAAGGGCGCGGGCCAATTCACCACAGCGGCGGGGCTCCATCGAAGCGCAAGGAAGGCCTCCGGCGCTACGAAGACTGAGGCCGACTCCGCGGGGATTTTTGCCGAAATCCCTGCCAACAACACCCAATCAGTTACTCTCTCATAGAGGAAACGAGTCCCTCTCTCCCCGATCCCATCTCTCGTGACTGCGGCGGCGGTGACGCAAGGACCTGGGGAGACGGAGCTCGCTCGATGAACCCGATGCGACGGCTGACTCTCGCGGCGTACTCCCCTATCCACACGGCAACGGCCCAGAAGCAGTGGCGGCGGCTGTCGGCGGGAGCTCGGAGGCGACCTGGAGGTGAAGGAGCTCGCCGGCGACAGCGAGATTCCAACTCCGGGGTTCCTGCATATCTACAGCGGATTGACACTGGTAAGCCCTAGTGCTCCTCTTCCCACAGTTTCTAGGGTTCTTGGAGGAAAAAAACAATCGCCCCATGCAGTTGATTCTTCATTAGCCAAGCATTCCTTTACATGTTCTTGCTCTTGCTCCTGATCGATAAGATGTACTTCTATGGAAATGTGATGCAGGGGTAGATCCATTCTGCTCGATCTGTCTATTACTTTAGGTTCTGTAGTTTTTGGCAGAAATTTGGGTGTTTTGTTTGGCAAAGTTAAAATAAGATTAAACCCATAGAAAATTGAGAAAACCAGTTGCTCATCATAGGTAGATTCATATGTATGTGCAGCGCAGTAACCTGTCAGTTGACGTGAACAATTTTCACATTTGTAATAGAGATAGCAATTTTGCAGAGTTCCGGTAGTACAGGAGATTATCTCCCCTCAATCACCAAGCTTACTTTAAATCCTGCGTAGAGTCCAGCATAGCAATCAGGATTTTTATCTTTTGCAGTTGTTCTGTCTCACCAGCCATCCTTGAAGTTAGATATACAAACTGGTCTTTGATTATCCAATCAAATAAACAAAGATAGTAACCTGTGGTTTGTTCCTAGTATTTCTTTTGAATTATGTATGCATGAACGAGTGAAGCTATGTGTTCTGCAAGGATGAACTCCTTTTTTCATGCTATCATTGTGTCTTTCATGTAATTTTACTTAATGGATGCTTTTGTATTAGTGTTACACGCACCGCTCTTGTTTTTTTTTTTCCTGTGTGTTCAAGTTCCAGTGGATATGCTTAAAATTACTGTGGAGCAGTTATACTTATATCATGCTTACCAATTATATCAGCCGTCAACTGCGTGGGAGTTTGCCTCGCAAGATAAAGATTGGAAAAATGTTCGGAAAGGTATGGGGAGTGGAGATCTCTAAGGAGATGAATGCTGTGCGGGTGGGCACTGGATGGGCAAATTTTACTTATCGCTATACTGTCGGGCCAGGCCTGGGACGTCTCTATCTTCCATGACGGGAGAAGGAGAAGGAGAAGCTGGTGTCCTCCTCTCTGAGGAGCATGTGATAGGTGAGTTGGTAGTAGCTTATGTTGTTCTAGTGGTTTGTCCAAGAGTGAGTTGGTAGTAGCTTATGTTGTTGCTTGTAGAAAAATCGAGTAGTTTTGAATTAGTGAGGTGTTTGAAGTAGTAAGAGCGAGTAGGCCTAAATTAATAGCGAGCAGAACAAAATCACGTAATGTATATGTTGGAATTGTGTGTGCATGAAGCTGTGCCGACTACAGGAGTTTTTCATATTGATCAGCAGTTGGTTGTTTCATAGGGTAGTACATAAATATTATTATTGCATGGCATGGTATACAGTGTTGTTTTAGGCTTAGAGATAAGCGGCGGCTAACTTGGATTGATTATACATATATTGCTTGTGGGAGAGCATATAAAAATTTATAAATTAGAATGGAGGGAGTAATAAATGGTCCTGTGTCCTTCTTGCCATCTTCAAGGAGAATCTTTTTGAGAGAGAGTTTATGTATGCAGTTAGTCGCTTGCCTGAAATATATGCATTGGTTATTCATGTCGCCTCGTGTTGCCAAGTAATTTCCTTTGCTTCATCTCGGTTCAGATCAGAGGTGAATGCTTGCGTAGTTCCCAGGAGGCGCGAGGTGCCAAGACAGCCTCACGTGTACTGCCAAGCTAGCTGACCGATTCCTTGGATTTTTTTCAGTTCAATCTAGTCAGGTATTCAGGTATGGATATTAGGCGTGGAGTATTGGGCCAGGCCTAGATGTTGTTGTGCGAGGAGTAATGGGCGAGGCCCGGCGCAGACTTTCGGTCCCTCAATAGGTGGAAAAAGGAATTGGGGTCGGTCGTCGCTGTCGCTTTGTTGTCCCTGCTCCCGTGCTCCGCAGCTCGATCTGGGCGTATCAATGGTGCTACACACAGCTAGCTTAGGGCAGTGGCCAGTGGGGCAGCTGCCGACCTGCCGCCGGTGACTGACCGACGAACAGACGGAGATAGCAGCTGGAGACACCTGATCTGGCGAGCGGCGACCTCGTCCAACAGCGCCCAGTGGCCACCGGTTCCAGCCCATCCCCACTCCCAAGTAAGTGAAGGCGAGTTAGGATCTAGTAGCGGTGGCCATCTGCTGGCACAGTCCATATCTCTTCTCTACGGCACAAGCGCACAAATGAGGTAATTCATTATCCCTAAGTCACTTAGTGTCAGTATCAATTTCCCTAATGGCTATAGCAAATAAAATTGTGTGTTAACAATTTGATATCACAATAATTTAATCCATTGATGTTTACAAATTGCAATTTAGATACCATGGGCAATGCTAAGTACTGTATATGGTTCAGGGTTACAGTTCTTTGTGCTTTCTTTAGCTTGGCTCACCCAAGTTTTTTTTGTAGCTCCGCTCAGTAGGCAGATGAAGGGAAGTGTTGAGATTTTCGAACCCTTTCTGCTTCTGCCGTGGTGTTGTTGTTCCTTCTGCTTCAGTAGCATGATTGTGGTGTGGAAGAGGGCTCGCTCGCTATATGAATGGCGGATGAAGGGAGGGAATAAGATTTTGGAGCCCGGAGGCGTGCCCGAGCGACCGATTGAAAAACTCGAGCAAGCGGGGATTAAGATGATAGAAACTGGTATGTTATTATATGCTTGAATTTTCAATTGTAGGCATATGACACCATATGAATTGTGTTTCTATTTAGCTGTGGTAGAAGCTGGGCCGTCGTAGGTAGATTTTAACTAAATTTGTTGCACTAAGTAAATCAAGGAGTAAAAGTAGGAAAAGAACAACCATGCCACTCTGAAGCATACTTTAACTCTCTGGAACATAATCTAGGACTGTTCGTTCAGCTTAAGTTTTCCTTTGTTAGTTTGCTTGGTAAACAAAACCGAAGAGTTGTAAACATAGCAAATCTCGTAGACGCAGCAGATCACTATAAAGCAACTTTCCTGGAACAATAATAAGCAATAAGGGCAAAAAATAGAAAGGCAGACTCCTGATATACTTGTTCTCTACAGCCATGTACAACAACACAGAATACACTAAAAAAAGTACAGAAAAGAGAATACTGTGTATATGGTTATTCTGTCTAGCCTAAGTCCATTATGTTTGCTAGGGATCTATTTCTCATATATCGTTTGAGAACCGGAAATCTGTAACCATCAGTTGCATCAGCTTCGGGTTGAGCCCTTGAACATAGTTCTGATTCTACAATTAATACCGAGTAGTTAGGTTATGCTCTGCACATAGTAGTGGAATTTTCCAAACTAAGCAATGAAGATGTACATACACATATTTACATATAGGGTATAATGTGTTCAGCTTCACTGCTTTTGCTGTCTGTCTATGAATCTCGTGAAAACCGGTTTCAGTGATCAGAATATGAAAATTTGGTACCAGTATCTGTGTCTGCAGATTAAAATCTTGTTACCATTTGCTTCCTTCCAGTAGTATTACTGCAGAATATAGCCTTGTAAACTAGATTATCAGTTTGGTCATCGCTGACAGGCGGCATGTTTTGTCATCGCTTTCAGTAAGATTAGGGGGTAGGATTATTAAACTTTTTAGTTTGTACAAACATGGAAAGATAACCTTGAAAATAATAGAACAACAAATGTGGAAAACTGATGCTTTATTTAGATTACATTTTTTTCGAAATGGTGAATTTAGATTACATGGATGTGCCTACAAATAGCGAACATGAAGATTGAACTAATTTGAGGGCATTTCATACAGGCCTCCTGCTGGGCATTTAATCAGAAGGTAGCTTGCTGGCGGTATGCAGAGCGCGTAAGAGGATAAGATGAAAGGTGTGAGTTGAACAAACTGTGGCACCCGTGACTACCAATTCTGAACACGTGGTTGATTTGGCAGCTTCCTGCAGTGATGTGTGTTCCCATTGACTGTGAGTCAGGCTGCTTCCGAAAAAATGGGTGTGTGCTGTGCAAAGTGCCTGTATGAACAGAAGTACATGTACTGCTCATCCTCTCCTACCTCTGTGTTCAAAGTGCCTGTATAAAGAGAAGTATATGTACTACTCATCTTCTCCTACGTCTGTCTGAAAAATACATGTATGAACAGAAGTAGAGGTACTGTTCATCTTCTCCTACCTCTGGTGCTGTGGAGTAAAGATGAGTAAAAGGCTATGCTCCATGAAGAAAAGATGGTTCATTCGTCCTGCCTCTTGAAGAGGGGTAACCGGATAGATTAACTCTGAACTATGGCTGTGTACTTGACGAGATTCAATGTACTAGTATAGACCATAAATGATTGGACATGTTAGCTGTGTGTAATGGTACCATGCTGTCTGTAACGGTTGAAATCGGTGAGGTTGGTGCAACATGGTATGAACAAACAAAGAAGGCTTGCTTATATATTAGAACAAGCTTGCTTTTGATGTGGCAATGGGGAAAGCAATTTCAATCCGAGTGTGGGGTCTGATACTGTGTCCTGTAATGGGACCCAATGTTTAAATTCAAACTGTAGGGTCCAGTTTTGTGGGTCCCAATATTTGAATTCAAAAAATGTAGGGCCATCTGTGGGTGGGTCCCATAAATTTGAATTCAAAAGAGCATGGTCCAGCAAAAAAAAGTGCATCTGGCCCACTTTTTGAATTCAAAAAAGTGGGTCCTACGTGATTTGGGTGTGTTGTTAGTGCTGATGTGGTTTGCTAACCCAACAATGATGGTAACATGGGATTGCTAAATGTGACACGTGTCAGCCAATGGATGCGTGCTCACGTATACACCCGGTCACCAGGCTTCTTTCGAAACACACAACTCGAAAACGCAGTGAAAGTTTGAACATGTTCTTGTTTTACGCTGAGCACATGCTCAAATCTAGTATTTCCTTTTTTTTCTTTGAACTGTCTCAGATCGTGGTTTGGTGCAAAGAGGCATCTGTGCCGGGAGCTGCTATGTGTCGACCGGGTCGGCACGTACGGGGTGCCGCATACTCAGCGATTGTTAACTGGGCCACAGCTCATCATGTAAACGACTTCCTTCTTTTTATTTTATTCTTTTTTCCTTTTTCTATTTATAGTTCTGCTTTTAGAAACTAATATTCTTTTTATTGTTTATGTTTTCGTTTTTTTACTTTACCTTTTATAATTTGTTTTTATATTTTACCAAATGTGAAAATTTTCATATCTTAAAAATGTACGAATTTAAAATTGTTTCAAATTTCAAAAATCATTCAAAATGCAATCAATTTAAAAATTCAAAATTTGTTCAAATTTAGAAATTCAATATTTTTTTAATCTTAATATGTTTCTATTTGAACATGTTTCAAACTTAAGCATTTTTTAATTTACAATTTTAAACATTTTTAAATTTTGAACATTTTAAATTTCAACATTTTTAAAATATGCGCATTTTCGGAAAATAAATAATTAAATCTCAAAAAAAATTGAATCTTACAATAAAAGAAACAGAAAACAAAAAAAAACAGAAAAAAACATAATTGAAAGAAAAATGCAGCGTGCCTAACTGGGCCTGCCCGTACCGCGCGCGGGGTGTGCGGCGCGCGGTACGCGCCGACCTGGTCGGCCTATAGCATTCGCCTCCGTGCCAATCCAGACACGACGGGCTTGCTCGGCGGCCCAAGGCACGATAGGACCTGCCGTCATGGAATGGCCTGGCCCAAGTAACAGCAGAACTCTCAAAGTTTAAGCCCAAGTCGCAGCAGCAAGCCCAGGCCGCTGCTTTCTGGCTGAGATGCCCGTCATCTCATCATCGTCTGGTGGACGAAACAAAAAGACGTACTGTAAAAGCAAATTAAAGGTGTCACGTGGAAACCAGTGGATCCCATCCCGTGCATCGCCCGCTCCACGAAAGGAAAAGAAGAAGAGCTGCACCTTTTTGACCACAGCACTAGCCAAATGCATGGTACGTACCTCGTCCGCCCTGTTGCCACGGCGGGGCAATGATGATGACACGATGGTGCATGGCTGGCCGCACGCCAAAGGTTCAGCCACGCACCTGTGAGACCTGTAGGACGAACACGACGATACGACGGTGCCAAAGAGTCTAGAGGAGCGATGATGCCATGTCGAGACTGCCGCAATGGCGTCAGACCCATGGATTATTTTCTTCCTCGTCACGAACTCACGATGCGACCAGGGCAAGGGACCCGTCAGACAGAAAGAAAGTGGCGAACGGTCCTTAAAGGTCTGGGCCGGGCTTACTTTCTTTTTTGCAAGCGTCACTGCAAACGAAAGGTTACCAGGATGATTGCACATGTCTGGTTCGTTTGTGGACCAAAAGGAGCTTCTTTTTATTCTTTACATACATTTCAAATGGAGTGTTCTCGTCAGGCTGTACTAAGCCAGAATGACTACGGCATTCTCGTGCTCTAAACTACGAGTGAGAATTAGCTAGCTGCTCGTGTTCTAAACAAAAGGCCAACTTGGCTTCTCAGACCCCTAAGATAATGGCTTCTCGGATGTAAGCACCAGTACAAACAACAGTTGTGATTTGTGAGGACCATTAACTGATAACAGTAGCACACTCTTGCTGTTGTGCATGATTCATACGGTTCAGACGCTTGATATGCTGTCTACGTTTGGCTGTTGTGGCCTACTTAAACTGATGATTCTGTCGCTTACATCATTCTTCTCGTTGATAGGGGTGAGGGCCACTAATTAAGCCCGTTCTGTGTCACCATGTGATGATGTATCTAATGCTGCTCTAATGATCCGTCACTCTAATCATCTGCTTCATTGTACTCTCGTCTAGCAAAGCTTTGGCCCCCTTTTTATATTCCAAAGCTCGAAAGTCTTTTTTTCTTTACTTTGTTGGGTGTTGAGTGTTCGTTCATTCTCCACAAGTATATGAGATCGCTGAATTTTTTTATGAAAAGCATTACCTAAATTTATAGTTCGATTCGAGAAAAACATAAGAATACCAATAAGATTTTAGCAATTGAGACGTTACTCTCAACCACACAAGTATATCAATAAACTCACAAAGCAAGTGGTGATTTTATAGCAGTTGATTCAAATAGTAAATACTAGCAGCAGATTTTCAGTTTTCACTAAAAGTACATGTAAATTTCGGTGGCTAAAAGCGTAGGCATGAGGTAGTACTGAGGTGTTGTACGAATGATATTGATTATATAAATCCAACTAACATAGCATCCATCTCTAATTCAGTTGTGTGTAGATGTGTGCTCCAAATATAGCTATGCACACTAAGAAAGAGAATTTACATAACATATTTTATCGTGCTTGCCCATTTACCGGGACCAATTTGGAACTACAAGCAATTAATGTATATCCTTTCGAATAGCCTGGAGTAAAGCATTAAGATTCATGAACACACAATATCCTCAAACTATCACATATTCCACTTGTTTTTTCCTATCTATCACCTTAGGGATTCACATGGTCAACATAATAATAAGTAATATACCTTGCAAATAGATATCAACCTCATATATATGATAAAGAAATATAGGTTCAGTACAGAAATCATGTCCCTCGGGCCCAAATAGCAAGCAGTAAACATAGCAAAGGTGTACCAACACTCATACATGAATATCCTCAAGACAAACACCTCAAATCTCGATACATATGGATGATTACATGATCAATCTCATCCAAACCCCATCCACCTCTTAAGTATACAAAGAACTACTCACTCATAGTGATGGAGAGTGAGCCCATGGTTGTTGGTGATGACGTTGGTGGCGGTGATGATGAAGAAGTCCTCGAAATCCCTCTCTCTGGGATGGAGAGCAAGATCAATTTGACCTCCGAAACGAAGATCGTTGTTTTGGCGGCTCTGTTTCGTGAAACGTCTCATGCTTCTAGCAGGGTAGGTTTTTAGGGTATATAAGGCACCACGCGAAGGGGGGAGGCGAGACGACGACTTAGGGCTAAACGGGCCCTACTGGCGTGTCCTATGCTGGTGGGCGCCACCTGGCCTCGTTGCTCCCTTATCGTGATCCAAAGCTCCAGGTCCCCTCTTTTGGTGAAAAACTTTGGTGGTATTTTCCCCGATTTTATTTCAAAAACAAGACTTTTGCTAAAAACTGCGTTAGATTCAGCAGTTTTAGCCAAGTATGGTGATATTCCAAAGCAAATCTTTGACCAAAGTGCTTCATTTGAGATGTATCAGTGAGACAATCTATCGTTTTCCCATGATGTATTGTACCTCTATGCCTTTGTTTGAGAAGTGACTTGTTTTTGGCAACTGCGAGATAATTTGTTGATGGTTGCATATAAGAAATTGTTATCTTCTATGATGATCTCTTGTAATGACATATGAATGCACACATATGTTAGGGAATGCAATGAGGTTGTCACCTTTGCATGATGATAGGAGGAGGGATGGATGGAGATTGACATAAACCATGCCAAGTCTTAGACATTATGTTATATTAATTCATGGTTAATCAACATGGGGTATAACTATGGGTACCTTTCAACTACTCTGGTGGTTGGACTTTATGTCTTAATAATTCCTTTGTTTCTCATACCTATGGCCTTAGGATCAATCAATAGTGGTGTATTTGCTCATATCTATATGGCTGCACCTATCTATTTCTCATTTCTAGAAGAAACACTAAAAATACTATCAGTTGAGCTTTACTAATTGTGACAACCACACAAACGAAACAACAATATTCTTGAACAATTACTCCCTCGAGTTAATTCACCTTACTCCACTTCACCTCACAACCTTTACTTTACTCACAACCTTTACTTTACTTGCACTAGTTTTACTTCATACAATTATTTTCAGTACTATATAGTTTTCTAGTTCCTAGTAGAAACCACTTTACACAAACTCCAATCTGATGCTATTCCATCTAACACACACATCACCCCACACACGTTCTTGCATACATGTTGGATCAGAACCAATACTTAAGAACGGGGTACATAATATGCATCTATCAATACATATTACACAAAGTATAGCAAAATCTCATATCATAGAATAAATATCTACCACATAGGTATTACAAATATGACCATAATCATGTTGGGCAGCTCATATGGCACTAAAAACTATGAAGAACATGGGAGAAATAGATCAAGCTACTGCCACAACCCCGCAGTCCAGGTGGACTACCCTACCTTGATCATGGTGATGATAAGGAATACGTTTGAGAAGGTGGAGATCCCTCCGGCGGCGGCTCCGACGGAGTTTCCCTCTCCAATCTTCGCTGCTGCTGCCTCTATTTTCGTGTTTCGGTGTTTCTGCGGCGCTCTCCTCCATAGAACCCTAGGGGGTCATATATATATAGTGGTTTTTAAGTTAAAATACACCGGTTCGCGAAATAATCAGGTGATTTGGATGATCGACGGTCGAAAGAGGTGGGTGGCGCGCCCTAGCAAGGTGGGAGCGCCACCTGGTCCCTATTGGGCCTCACGCCTCTCCAGGTGAGCTTCTAGGGCCCATGTTGCTTCTCCCGATGAAAAAATGACCCTCCAAAAATACTAGCTCAATTTGACTCCGTATAGGTCGCTGAAAGTGAAAAGTACACAAAACAGAGAATTCATGTTATGCAGAGTTATAAACCAAATAAAGGGGATCATTGATAAATCCCCATAAATCAATGTAAAACATGGTATTATCATCATATGTGTTGCAAATATGTGGGAACTCATTCTAATAAAGGACAAAGTTCACTTGGAGTCCCAACGTCATCACCTCCTCGCTAGCGGTGATGGAGACGATCAAGACGCTTCTTGACGACAAAGAGGTGTCGAGCGAGAAGAGGGAAGAGAGGAAGTAGCGGGAAAAGGAAGAGACCGTCAAAAACTGCTACAAGATACAAACCAGGAAGCCCGAGATTAAAGAGACCAATGCCCGCTGATGTCTACTTTCCCCCTCCTTTCCTGTAGACAGTGTTGGGCCTCCAAGAGGAGAGGTTTGTAGAACAGCAGCAAGTTTCCCTTAAGTGGATCACCCAAGGTTTATCGAACTCAGGGAGGAAGAGGTCAAAGATATCCCTCTCATGCAACCCCGCAACCACAAAGCAAGAAGTCTCTTGTGTCCCCAACACACCTAATAGGTGCACTAGTTCGGCGAAGAGATAGTGAAATACAAGTGGTATGAATATATATGAGCGAGTAGTATGGCGCCGGAAAATAGCTTGTCGGCGTGTAGTTGATGGTGGTAGTATTGCGAGCGAGTAGTAACACGATAAAACGAGTAAACAAGCAGTAGTAACTCAGCGGTATTTGGGAACAAGGCCTAGGGATTACACTTTCACTAGTGGACACTCTCAACATTGATCACATAACGAGAATAGATAAATGCATACTCTACACTCTTGTTGGATGATGAACACATTGCGTAGGATTACACGAACCCTCAATGCCGGAGTTAACAAGCTCCACAATAATGCTCATGTTTAAGTAACCTTAAGTGTAAGATAGATCAAAACGACTAAACCAAGTACTAGCATAGCATGCACACTTGTCACCTTCATGCATATGTAGGAGGAATAGATCACATCAATATTATCATAGCAATAGTTAACTTCGCAATCTACAAGAGATCATGATCATAGCATAAACCAAGTACTAACACGGTGCACGCATCTGTCACCTTTGCACACATGCGGGAGGAATAAAACTACTTTAATAACACATCACTAGAGTAGCACATAGATAAATTGTGATACAAACACATTGCAATCATCAAGAGATATAAATAAGCACTTCACTACGCTCTTCAACGGTGAATAAGTACTTCGTGAAATATAGCCTAAGAGACCCACACGGTGCACACACTCGTCACCTTTACACACGTGGGACAAGGAGTCTCCGGAGATCACATAAGTAAAACCCACTTGACTAGCATAATGACATCTAGATTACAAGCATCATCATATGAATCTCAATCATGTAAGGCAGCTCATGAGATTATTGTATTGAACTACATAGGAGAGAGATGAACCACATAGCTACCGGTATAGCCCCGAGCCTCGATGGAGAACTACTCCCTCTTCATGGGAGCAGCAGCGGTGATGAAGATGGCGGTGGAGATGGCAGCGGTGTCGATGGAGAAGCCTTCCGGGGGCACTTCCCCGCTCCGGCAGGGTGCGGAACGGAGACTCCTGTCCCCCAGATCTTGGCTTCGCGATGACGGCGGCTCTGGAACTTTTCTCGTATCGTGGCTTCCTCTTTAAGGGTTTTCGATGCAGGGGCTTTAAATAGGCGAAGAGGCGGCGCAGGAGGGTCAACGAGGCGATGACACCATAGGGTGGCGCGGCCAGGGCCCAGGCCGCGCCACCATGTCATCTGGGCCCACCAGGGCCCCCCTGCAGCGGCTCTCGGGTGTTACTGGATGCTTCCGGGCAAAATAGGAACACGGGCGTTGATTTCGTCCAATTCGAGAATATTTCGTTACTAGGATTTCGAAACCAAAAACAGCGAGAAAACGAGAGCGGCACTTCGGCATCTTGTTAATAGGTTAGTTCCAGAAAATGCATAAATATGACATATAATGTGCATAAAACATGTAGGTATCATCAATAAAGTAGCATGGAACATAAGAAATTATAGATACGTCGGAGACGTATCAGCATCCCCAAGCTTAGTTCTGCTCGTCCCGAGCAGGTAAAACGATAACAAAGATAATTTCTTAAGTGACATGCCATCATAAACTTGATCATATTGTAAACATATGAGATGAATGCAGCGATCAAAACAAAGGTAATGACATGAGTAAACAAGTGAATCATATAGCAAAGACTTTTCATGAATAGTACTTCAAGACAAGCATCAATAAGTCTTGCATAAAAGTTAACTCATAAAGCAATAATTTAAAGTATAGACATTGAAGCAACATAATGGAAGATTAAGTTTCAGCGGTTGCTTTCAACTTGTAACATGTATATCTCATGGATAATTGTCAACATAGAGTAATATAACAAGTGCAATATGCAAGTATGTAGGAATCAATGCACAGTTCACACAAGTGTTTGCTTCTTGAGGTGGAGAGAGATAGGTAAGCCGACTCAACAATAAAAGTAAAAGAATGGTCCTTCAAAGAGGAAAGCATCGATTGCTATATTTGTGCTAGAGCTTTTATTTTGAAAACATAAAGAGAGCATAAAAGTAAAATTTTGAGAGGTGTTTGTTGTTGTCAACGAATGGTAGCGGGCACTCTAACTACCTCATCAACCAGACTTTCAAGAGCGGCTCCCATGAAGGACGTTATCTCTACCAGCAAGGTAGATCATCCCTCTTCTCTTTTGTTTACACATGTACTTTAGTTTAGTTTTTCTTTATTTATGGATGACACTCCTCCCAACCTTTTGCTTACACAAGCCATGGCTAACCGAATCCTCGGGTGCCTTCCAACATTCACATACCATGGAGGAGTGTCTATTTGCAAAATTAAGTTGCTTAATGATGAATCAGAGCAAAACATGTGAAGAGAATTATTAATGCAAGTTAATTAATTGAGGCTGGGAACCTCATGCCAGCTCTTTTTGCAAAATTATTGGATAAGCGGATGAAGCCACTAGTCCATTGTGAAAGTCTGTCAAAAGTAAATGACAAGATCGAAAGATAAAACACCACATACTTCCTCATGAGCTATAAAACATTGACACAAATAAGAGGTGATAAATTTTGAATTGTTTAAAGGTAGCACTCAAGCAATTTACTTTGGAATGGCGGAGAAATACCATGTAGTAGGTAGGTATGGTGGACACTAATGGCATAGTAGTTGGCTCAAGGATTTTGGATGCATGAGAAGTATTCCCTCTCGATACAAGGTTTAGGCTAGCAAGGTTTATTTGAAGCAAACACAAGTATAAACGGTACAGACAAGACTCACATAAAAGACATATTGTAAACATTATAAGACTCTACACCGTCTTACGTGTTGTTCAAACTCAATACTAGAAATTATCTAGACCTTAGAGAGACCAATTATGCAAACCAAATTTTAGCAAGCTCTATGTATTTCTTCACTAATAGGTGCAAAGTATATGATGCAAGAGCTTAAACATGAGCACAACAATTGCCAAGTATCACATTATCCAATACATTTTACCAATTACTACATGTAGCATTTTCCAATTCCAACCATATAACAATTTAACGAAGAGGAAACTTCACCATGAATATTATGAGCTAAGAACACATGTGTTCATACGAACCAGCGGAGCGTGTCTCTCTCCCACACAAGGATGAACTTATTCAGAGAACTAAAATAACAAAACAAAAACAAAAATAAAAGCACACGGACGCTCCAAGTAAAATACATAGGATGTGACGGAATAAAAATATAGTTTCACTAGAAGAAACCTGATAAGTTGTCGATGAAGAAGGGGATGCCTTGGGCATCCCCAAGCTTAGATGCTTGAGTCTTCTTAAAATATGCAGGGATGAACCACCGGGGCATCCCCAAGCTTAGACCTTTCACTCTTCTCGATCACATAATATCACCCTCTTCTATTGACCCTTGAAAACTTCCTTCACACCAAACTTCAAGCAAACTCATTAGAGGGTTAGTGCATAATCAAAAATTCACATGTTCGAGAGGTGACACAATCATTCTTAACACTTCTGGACATTGCACAAAACTTCTGAAAGTTAATGGAACAAAGAAACTCATTCAACTTAGCAAAAGCGGCAATGCGAAATAAAAGGCAGAATCTGTCAAAAACAGAACAGTCCGTAAAGACGAATTTAAAGCTGGCACCAGACTTGCTCAAATGGAAAAACTCAAAACTAATGAAAGTTGCGTACATATCCGAGGATCACGCTCGTAAATTGGCAGATTTTTTCGAATTTTCTACTGAGAACTAGGCCCAGATTCGTGACAGACAGACAATGCTGTTTCTGCGCAGCAATCCCAAATATAACATCAACTTTGACATAGAAACTTTACTTGGCACAACAAAACACAAAACTAAGATAAGGAGAGGTTGCTACAGTAGTAAACAACTTCCAAGACACAAATATAAAACAAAGTACTGTAGCAAAATAACACATGGGTTATCTCCCAAGAAGTTCTTTTCTTTATAGCCATTAAGATGGGCTCAGCAGTTTTAATGATGCACTCGCAAGAAATAGAAGTTGAAGCAAAAGAGAGCATCAAGAGGCAAATTCAAAACACATTTAAGTCTAACATGCTTCCTATGCATAGGAATCTTGTAAATAAACAAGTTCATGAAGAGCAAAGTAACAAGCATAGGAAGATAAAACAAGTGTAGCTTCAAAAATTTCAGCACATAGAGAGGTGTTTTAGTAACATGAAAATTTCTACAACCATATTTTCCTCTCTCATAATAACTTTCAGTAGCAACATGAGCAAACTCAACAATATAACTATCACATAAAGCATTCTTATCATGAGTCTCATGCATAAAATAATTACTACTCCCAACATAAGCATAGTCATTCTTATTAATTGTAGTGGGAGCAAATTCAACAAAGTAGCTATCAAATATAGGAGGTATATTGTAATCATAATCAAATTTATCCTCCATAACAGGTGGTAACAAAAGACTACTATCATTATAATCATCATAAATGGGAGGCAAAGTATCATCAAAGTAAATTTTCTCCTCAATGCTTGGGGGACTAAAAATATCATGCTCATCAAAGCCAGCTTCCCCAAGCTTAGAATTTTCCATAGCATTAGCAACAATGGTGTTCAAAGCATTCATAGTAATAACATTCCCATTAGCATGCATATAAAGTTCCATGGGTTTCTTAATTCTTTCTTCAAACACATCATGTCCTAATTCAAGATAAAGTTCATAAAGATCTCTCATATTTTTGTTGTTTTCCATTATGCCTAACTAGTGTAAACAAGAAACAAAAAGATGCAATTGCAGAAGTCTAAAGGAAATAGCTTTGAGTACTTACAACGGCGCCGGAAAATAGCTTAGTAGCCGAGATCCGGAGTGTGAGTACCTTTTACCTTTCCTCCCGGCAACGGCGCCGTGAAAATAGCTTGATGTCTACTTTCCCCTCCTTTCCCGTAGACGGTGTTGGGCCTCCAAGAGGAGAGGTTTGTAGAACAGCAGACAAGTTTCCCTTAAGTGGATCACCCAAGGTTTATCGAACTCGGGGAGGAAGAGGTCAAAGATATCCCTCTCATGCAACCCTGCAACCACAAAGCAAGAAGTCTCTTGTGTCCCCAACACACCTAATAGGTGCACTAGTTCGGCGAAGAGATAGTGAAATACAAGTGGTATGAATATATATGAGCAAGTAGTAATGGCGCCGTAAAATAGCTTATCTGGCGTGTAGTTGATGGTGGTAGTATTGCAGCGAGTAGTAACACAAGAAAACAGTAAACAAGCAGTAGTAACTCAGCAGTATTTGGGAACAAGGCCTAGGGATTACACTTTCACTAGTGGACACTCTCAACATTGATCACATAACAGAATAGATAAATGCATACTCTACACTCTTGTTGGATGATGAACACATTGCGTAGGATTACACGAACCCTCAATGCCGGAGTTAACAAGCTCCACAATAATGCTCATGTTTAAGTAACCTTAAGTGTAAGATAGATCAAAACGACTAAACCAAGTACTAGCATAGCATGCACACTGTCACCTTCATGCATATGTAGGAGGAATAGATCACATCAATATTATCATAGCAATAGTTAACTTCGCAATCTACAAGAGATCATGATCATAGCATAAACCAAGTACTAACACGGTGCACGCACTCGTCACCTTTGCACACATGCGGGAGGAATAAAACTACTTTAATAACACATCACTAGAGTAGCACATAGATAAATTGTGATACAAACACATTGCAATCATCAAGAGATATAAATAAGCACTTCACTACGCTCTTCAACAAGTGAATAAGTACTTCGTGAAATATAGCCTAAGAGACCCACACGGTGCACACACTCGTCACCTTTACACACGTGGGACAAGGAGTCTCCGGAGATCACATAAGTAAAACCCACTTGACTAGCATAATGACATCTAGATTACAAGCATCATCATATGAATCTCAATCATGTAAGGCAGCTCATGAGATTATTGTATTGAACTACATAGGAGAGAGATGAACCACATAGCTACCGGTATAGCCCCGAGCCTCGATGGAGAACTACTCCCTCCTCATGGGAGCAGCAGCGGTGATGAAGATGGCGGTGGAGATGGCAGCGGTGTCGATGGAGAAGCCTTCCGGGGCACTTCCCCGCTCCGGCAGGGTGCCGGAACGAGACTCCTGTCCCCCGGATCTTGGCTTCGCGATGACGGCGGCTCCGGAACTTTTCTCGTATCGTGGCTTCCTCTCGTAAGGGTTTTCGATGCGTGGGGCTTTAAATAGGCGAAGAGGCGGCGCGAGAGGGTCAACGAGGCGACGACACCATAGGGTGGCGCGGCCGGGCCCGGCCGCGCCACCATGTCATCCGGGCCCACCAGGGCCCCCTCCGGCGGCTCTCGGGTGTTCCGGATGCTTCCGGGCAAAATAGGAACCTCGGGCGTTGATTTCGTCCAATTCCGAGAATATTTCGTTACTAGGATTTCGAAACCAAAAACAGCAGAAAACGAGAACTCGGCACTTCGGCATCTTGTTAATAGGTTAGTTCCAGAAAATGCATAAATATGACATATAATGTGCATAAAACATGTAGGTATCATCAATAAAGTAGCATGGAACATAAGAAATTATAGATACGTCGGAGACGTATCACCCGCACATCCACAAAGGAGGTGGATAACAAGCAAAAGGAGTTGGAGATCACACTACTCAGCGAGGAGGCCAAGATCATGGCGACCCGCTTGACCGACGACATGGAGCCTACTCACCGCACAT
>NC_061510.1:102295038-102326959 GCF_022539505.1 Lolium rigidum
TAATGTGTACGTCACACCAGGAAACCTTGGTAACACGGAGGGTACACAAGATAATCCTTGTATCTTAAATGATACCACAAAACCGGCATCATCCTCGGATATACCGGATGACATTTTCGCAAGATCTACCACCAAGGTGAATGCTGGACAGAAGGATGACCTACATGATGGTGAACATGAAGTTATGAGTACTCATAGTGTTGAAACAATGGGACGAGAGGCTAGTAGGAAGAAGGGCAATACATCAAAGTGTGCAAATAGTAATGGTAGAAGGAGAAACGCAGCGGCGGTACAAGTTGGAGGGAAAAGGAAACTGACGACGAATCAAAAATATGGATCACCATATGTGGTCGTGATACGTCTCCGACGTATCGATAATTTCTTATGTTCCATGCTACATTATTGATGATATCTACATGTTTTATACACATTATATGTCGTATTTATGCATTTTCCGGCACTAACCTATTAACAAGATGCCGAAGAGCCGATTCTTGTTTTCTGTCTGTTTTTGGTTTCAGAAATCCTAGTAAGGAAATATTCTCGGAATTGGACGAAATCAACGCCCGGGGTCCTATTTTTGCACGAAGCTTCCGGAAGACCGAGGGGAAAGGAAGTGGGGCCACGAGGCGCCGCCACACTAGGGCGGCGCGGCCCAAGCCCTGGCCGCGCCGGCCTAGCGTGTTGGGCCCTCGTGTGGCCCCCCGCGTTGCCCTTCCGCCTACTTAAAGCCTTCGTCGCGAAACCCCCAGTAGCGAGAGCCACGATACGGAAAACCTTACTGAGACACCGCCGCCGCCAATCCCATCTCGGGGGATTCTGGAGATCGCCTCCGGCACCCTGCCGGAGAGGGGAATCATCTCCCGGAGGACTCTTCACCGCCATGGTCGCCTCCGGAGTGATGAGTGAGTAGTTCACCCCTGTACTATGGGTCCATAGCAGTAGCTAGATGGTTGTCTTCTCCTCATGTGCTTCATTGTCGGATCTTGTGAGCTGCCTAACATGATCAAGATCATCTATCTGTAATGCTATATGTTGTGTTTGTCTCGATCCGATGGATAGAGAATACTATGTTATGTTAATTATCAATCTATTACCTATGTGTTGTTTATGATCTTGCATGCTCTCCGTTATTAGTAGAGGCTCTGGCCAAGTTTTTGCTCTTAACTCCAAGAGGGAGTATTTATGCTCGATAGTGGGTTCATGCCTCCATTAAATGCGGGACGATGACGGAAAGTTCTAAGGTTGTGGATGTGCTTGTTGCCACTAGGGATAAAACATTGATGCTATGTCCGAGGATGTAGTTATTGATTACATTACGCACCATACTTAATGCAATTGTCTGTTGTTTTGCAACTTAATACTTGGAAGGGGTTCGGATGATAACCTCGAAGGTGGACTTTTTAGGCATAGATGCATGCTGGATAGCAGTCTATGTACTTTGTCGTAATGCCCAATTAAATCTCACTATATTTATCATATCATGTATGTGCATTGTTATGCCCTCTCTATTTGTCAATTGCCCGACTGTAATTTGTTCACCCAACATGCTTTTATCTTATGGGAGAGACACCTCTAGTGAACTTTGGACCCCGGTCCTATTCTTTACATCGCATACAATCTACTGCAATACTTGTTTTATCTGTTTTCTGCAAACAATCATCTTCCACACAATACGGTTAATCCTTTGTTACAGCAAGCCGGTGAGATTGACAACCTCATCTGTTTCGTTGGGGCAAAGTACTTTGGTTGTGTTGTGCGGGTTCCACGTTGGCGTCGGAATCCCCGGTGTTGCGCCGCATTACATTCGCCACCATCAACCTTCAACGTGCTTCTTGGCTCCTCCCGGTTCGATAAACCTTGGTTTCTTTCCGAGGGAAAACTTGCTACTGTCTGCATCACACCTTCCTCTTGGGGTTCCCAACGGACGTGTGTCAACTGCACGCATCAAGCTCTTTTTCTGGCGCCGTTGCCGGGGAGATCAAGACACGCTGCAAGGGGAGTCTCCACAATCCAATCTCTTTACTTTGTTTTTGTCTTGCTTTATTTTATTTACTTTCTTGTTTGCTGCATTATATCAAAACACAAAAAAATTAGTTGCTAGTTTTACTTTATTTACTGTCTTGCTTTCTATATCAAAAACACAAAAAAATTAGTTACTTGCATTTACTTTATCTAGTTTGCTTTATTTATTACTGCTAAAATGAATACCCCTGAAAATACTAAGTTGTGTGACTTCACAACCACAAATAATAATGATTTCCTATGCACACCTATTGCTCCACCTGCTACTACAGCAGAATTCTTTGAAATTAAACCTGCTTTACTGAATCTTGTCATGAGAGAGCAATTTTCCGGTACTAGTTACGATGATGCTTGCTGCCCATCTTAATAATTTTGTTGAACTATGTGAAATGCAAAAGTATAAGGATGTAGATGGTGATATTATTAAATTGAAATTGTTTCCTTTCTCATTAAGAGGAAGAGCTAAAGATTGGTTGCTATCTTTGCCTAAGAATAGTATTGATTCATGGACTAAATGTAAGGATTCTTTTATTGGTAGATATTATCCTCCCGCTAAAATTATATCTTTGAGAAGTAGCATAATGAATTTCAAGCAATTAGATAATGAACATGTTGCTCAAGCATGGGAGAGAATGAAATCTTTGGTAAAGAATTGCCCAACCCATGGATCGACTACTTGGATGATCATCCAAACCTTCTATGCAGGACTAAATTTTTTTCGCGGAATTTATTGGATTCAGCTGCTGGAGGTACCTTTATGTCCATCACTTTGGGGGCGGCTACAAAGCTTCTTGATGATATGATGATAAATTACTCTGAATGGCACACGGAAAGAGCTCCACAAGTTGTCTTGGATATTGAATGCAATGCATCTTGCCCCATTATATTGGGAAGACCTTTTCTTCGAACCGTTGGTGTTACTATTGATATGAAGGAAGGTAATATTAAATATCAATTTCCTCTCAAGAAAGGTATGGAACACTTCCCTAGAAAAAGAATGAAGTTACCTTATGATTCTATTATTAGAGCAAATTATGATGTTGATGCTTCATCTCTTGATAATACTTGATTTACCCTTTCTGCGCCTAGCTGAAAGGCGTTAAAGAAAAGCGCTTATGGGAGACAACCCATGTTTTTACTACAGTACTTTGTTTTACATTTGTGTCTTGGAAGTTGTTTACTACTGTAGCAACCTCTCCTTATCTTAGTTTTGTGTTTTGTTGTGCCAAGTAAAGTCTTTGATAGTAAGGTTCATACTAGATTTGGATTACTGCGCAGTTACAGATTTCTTTGCTGTCACGAATCTGGGCCTAATTCTCTGTAGGTAACTCAGAAAAATATGCCAATTTACGTGAGTGATCCTCAGATATGTACGCAACTTTCATTCAATTTGAGCATTTTTATTTGAGCAAGTCTGGTGCCATTTTAAAATTCGTCTTTACGAACTTTTCTATTTTGACAGATTCTGCCTTTTATTTCGCATTGCCTCTTTTGCTATGTTGGACGAATTTCTTTGATCCATTAATGTCCAGTAGCTTTATGCAATATCCAGAAGTGTTAAGAATGATTATGTCACCTCTAAACATGTTAATTTTTATTGTGCACTAACCCTCTAATGAGTTGTTTCGAGTTTGGTGTGGAGGAAGTTTTCAAGGATCAAGAGAGGAGTATGATACAATATGATCAAGGAGAGTCAAAGCTCTAAGCTTGGGGATGCCCCCGTGGTTCACCCCTGCATATTTTAAGAAGACTCAAGCGTCTAAGCTTGGGGATGCCCAAGGCATCCCCTTCTTCATCGACAACATTATCGGGTTCCTCCCCTGAAACTATATTTTTATTCGAGTCACATCTTATGTACTTTGCTTGGAGCGTCGGTTTGTTTTGTTTTTGTTTTTGTTTGAATAAAATGGATCCTAGAATTCATTGTGTGGGAGAGAGACACGCTCCGCTGTTGCATATGGACAAATATGTCCTTAGGCTTTACTCATAGTATTCAAGGCGAAGGTTGAATCTTCTTCGTTAAATTATTATATGGTTGGAATCGGGAAATGCTACATGTAGTAATTCTAAAATGTCTTGAATAATTTGATACTTGGAAATTGTTGTGCTCATGTTTAAGCTCTTGCATCATATACTTTGCACCCATTAATGAAGAAACACATAGAGCTTGCTAAAATTTGGTTTGCATATTTGGTCTCTCTAAAGTCTAGATAATTTCTAGTATTGAGTTTTGAACAACAAGGAAGACGGTGTAGAGTCTTATAATGTTTACAATATGTCTTTTATGTAAGTTTTGCTGCACCGTTCATCCTTGTGTTTGTTTCAAATAACCTTGCTAGCCTAAACCTTGTATCGAGAGGGAATACTTCTCATGCATCCAAAATCCTTGAGCCAACCACTATGCCATTTGTGTCCACCATACCTACCTACTACATGGTATTTCTCCGCCATTCCAAAGTAAATTGCTTGAGTGCTACCTTTAAATTTCCATCATTCGCCTTTACAATATATAGCTCATGGGACAAAATAGTCTAAAAACTATTGTGGTGTTGAATATGTACTTATGCACTTTATCTCTTATTAAGTTGCTTGTTGTGCGATAACCATGTTCCTGGGGACGCCATCAACTCTTTGTTGAATATCATGTGAGTTGCTATGCATGTCCGTCTTGTCTGAAGTAAGAGAGATCTACCACTTTAATGGTTAGAGCATGCATATTGTTAGAGAAGAACATTGGGCCGCTAACTAAAGCCATGAATCATGGTGGAAGTTTCAGTTTTGGACATATATCCTCAATCTCATATGAGAACACTAATTGTTGCCACATGCTTATGCATTAAAGAGGAGTCCATTATCTGTTGTCCATGTTGTCCCGGTATGGATGTCTAAGTTGAGAATAATCAAAAGCGAGAAATCCAAAATGCGAGCTTTCTCCTTAGACCTTTGTACGGGCGGCATGGAGGTACCCCTTTGTGACGCTTGGTTAAAACATGTGTATTGCGATGATCCGGTAGTCCAAGCTAATTAGGACAAGGTGCGGGCACTATTAGTATACTATGCATGAGGCTTGCAACTTGTAAGATATAATTTACATAACTCATATGCTTTATTACTACCGTTGACAAAATTGTTTCATGTTTTCAAAATAAAAGCTCTAGCACAAATATAGCAATCGATGCTTTCCTCTTTGAAGGACCTTTCTTTTACTTTTATGTTGAGTCAGTTCACCTATTTATCTCCACCTCAAGAAGCAAACACTTGTGTGAACTGTGCATTGATTCCTACATACTTGCATATTGCACTTGTTATATTACCTTACATTGACAATTATCCATGAGATATACATGTTACAAGTTGAAAGCAACCGCTGAAACTTAATCTTCCTTTGTGTTGTTTCAATACCTTTACTTTGATTTATTGCTTTATGAGTTAACTCTTATGCAAGACTTATTGATGCTTGTCTTGAAGTACTATTCATGAAAAGTCTTTGCTTTATAATTCATTTGTTTACTCATGTCATTACCATTGTTTTGATCGCTGCATTCATTACATATGCTTACAATAGTATGATCAAGGTTATGATGGCATGTCACTCCGAGAAATTATCTTTGTTATCGTTTACCCGCTCGGGACGAGCGAACTAAGCTTAGGGATGCTGATACGTCTCCGACGTATCGATAATTTCTTATGTTCCATGCTACATTATTGATGATATCTACATGTTTTATACACATTATATGTCGTATTTATGCATTTTCCAGCACTAACCTATTAACAAGATGCCGAAGAGCCGATTCTTTGTTTTCGCTGTTTTTGGTTTCAGAAATCCTAGTAAGGAAATATTCTCGGAATTGGACGAAATCAACGCCCAGGGTCCTATTTTTGCACGAAGCTTCCAGAAGACCGAGGGGGAAAGGAAGTGGGGCCACGAGGCGCTGCCACACTAGGGCGGCGCGGCCCAAGCCCTGGCCGCGCCGGCCTAGCGTGTGGGGCCCTCGTGTGGCCCCCCGTGTTGCCCTTCCGCCTACTTAAAGCCTTCGTCGCGAAACCCCCGATGCCGAGAGCCACGATACGGAAAACCTTGCCGAGACGCCGCCGCCGCCAATCCCATCTCGGGGGATTCGGAGATCGCCTCCGGCACCCCGCCGGAGAGGGGAATCATCTCCCGGAGGACTCTTCACCGCCATGGTCGCCTCCGGAGTGATGAGTGAGTAGTTCACCCCTGGACTATGGGTCCATAGCAGTAGCTAGATGGTTGTCTTCTCCTCATGTGCTTCATTGTCGGATCTTGTGAGCTGCCTAACATGATCAAGATCATCTATCTGTAATGCTATATGTTGTGTTTGTCGGGATCCGATGGATAGAGAATACTATGTTATGTTAATTATAAATCTATTACCTATGTGTTGTTTATGATCTTGCATGCTCTCCGTTAGTAGTAGAGGCTCTGGCCAAGTTTTTGCTCTTAACTCCAAGAGGGAGTATTTATGCTCGATAGTGGGTTCATGCCTCCATTAAATGCGGGACGGTGACGGAAAGTTCTAAGGTTGTGGATGTGCTGTTGCCACTAGGGATAAAACATTGATGCTATGTCCGAGGATGTAGTTATTGATTACATTACGCACCATACTTAATGCAATTGTCTGTTGTTTTGCAACTTAATATTGGAAGGGGTTCGGATGATAACCTGAAGGTGGACTTTTTAGGCATAGATGCATGCTTGGATAGCGGTCTATGTACTTTGTCGTAATGCCCAATTAAATCTCACTATATTTATCATATCATGTATGTGCATTGTTATGCCCTCTCTATTTGTCAATTGCCCGATCGTAATTTGTTCACCCAACATGCTTTTATCTTATGGGAGAGACACCTCTAGTGAACTGTGGACCCCGGTCCTATTCTTTACATCGCATACAATCTACTTGCAATACTTGTTTTACTTGTTTTCTCGCAAACAATCATCTTCCACACAATACGGTTAATCCTTTGTTACAGCAAGCCGGTGAGATTGACAACCTCATTGTTTCGTTGGGGCAAAGTACTTTGGTTGTGTTGTGCAGGTTCCACGTTGGCGCCGGAATCCCTGGTGTTGCGCCGCATTACATTCCGCCACCATCAACCTTCAACGTGCTTCTTGGCTCCTCCTGGTTCGATAAACCTTGGTTTCTTTCTGAGGGAAAACTTGCTACTGTCTGCATCACACCTTCCTCTTGGGGTTCCCAACGGACGTGTGTCAACTGCACGCATCAGGTCGCGAAACCTAAAGCAAAACGTCAAAGCCGTGTAAAGAAAGGTAACACCATTTATTCGTTATTTCTTTGTTGGCAAATAAATGATGTTGCAACCTGTAACACATATGTTATTACTATTTTGTGCATCAGGGTTGTTTGCAGAACATGAAGTTGGGGTATCTTCGGCGAGTACCAACACAGCAGGAAATAGAAGCTGCCGCTTTATATGTTAAAACAGTATCCAAGCTACCAAAACAAGCATCTAAAGGAGTTTACAAGAATGAATATGGCGCCAGCTTGTCTTCAGAAAAGCTTAACGTCGTTCTTGCGCACGAATGGCTATCTGATGATGTAAGTCTTCAAAACCAAAAGTTTGCGTTATACTCGTAATTAAACTATTTGAATTTGAAAATATTGTTGTTGTTTTCAGATTATTGATGCTGCTATTGGGTATTTGTCTCTCCGTGTTGGGTCTGATCGAATGTTATGTCCTGCGTGGAGGATAAACTATCTCCTTGAACAAGCAGAAAAACAGTACATAAAAAATACAATATTAGAAATATAGATGAGGTAGTTACAAGACCAGGAGCCTTAGGTAGGGTTATGGATGAATATTTCAAGCGTGAGAAGGTAACAGCAGTTTCTTTCAATGTTTCATGCGAAATTAGAATAAAACAATATGATAATTGACAAAGTTTTTTCCTTCTCTTGTAGACATTTTTCGCACTGAACATACGGAAAACTCATTACATAACTGTTGTCATGCATACAAAGAAGAAGGAATTCCATGTCCTTGATCCTCTTGTTTGTTTTAGGGTTGTCAAAATCAGTTGTGGAAGACTTGGTATTACACTCTCTACATACATGTCTTTGTGTACTTTGTCATGTACGTACGGTAATATATTTGTTGTTTCGTAGATTGGGCAAATTTCACGGGACATACAAGAAGCAAACAATACTTGTGACACGAGAATATCCCGATGTCGACGAATGGCCTATTAAAAGCTATGATATCCCTAAGCAAACCGATACGTAAGTACCTATATTGCATTACACATAAAGAAAGTCGGTTTTGTATATGCGGACACTTTTAAATTTTGTCACATTATATACCAGCAATTCATGCGGATTATGGGCATTGCAATGTATGGAGCAACTGGGACGGAGATCGGATGACTTGCCCGGTTTCTCGAGGTTGGCTATACTATGTTCCATGCACTCGGTTAATTTTAACAATGTTAACAAGCCATGTGTATAACACCTTATAATGTTTTGGCAGGCCGAGTCGATGAATCGAGAGAAAGTACGAGTTGCAAACATTGTTTTTTCACCACACAACATTCTTGACACGGTGAAAAACAAAGTGAGATTGCTAGCAAAGACCAGGAAAACATAAATTTGGTAGTGTGACTGTTCGGTTTGCTCCCGCGAAGGTTTCCGGACACATGTAATATTGAATTTTTAATTGTCTTCGGTTGTAAACAATATTTATTCGGTTATGATTATCTACAAAATTTTGTAACATTGATTTTATTTCCCATTATCGAAAGTATGCAATTATTTTTATCTTTGTACATGCATGCTATGATGATTATAAGGAAATGTCTACTTCACAATATATAATGTCTTTCGCCATTTTTACAAAAGAACACCGAGAGAATTAAGAACATCGAGTACAAAATAAAAACATCGATACGTTGCAAACATTAACAACTCCATCAAATACAAAGCTATAGTCGTCCCATTCATAATTAAGGAAATTTACTGCCCTTTAGATAACTATGAAAGAATTACCCTTCCTGCTGCAGCACATTCCTGCACATGTTCACAGACATAAAATTACACAACAACTCATATGAATCTTTTAAAATATATGAAACAAAATGGCAGAAAAACTTACTTCGGATGAAATATGCATATTGGGTTTCTTCCGTTATGCCCTTCTTCTTGGCATGCCCGCGCACTCGCACCTGCGTTCCTTGTGTCCTAGTGGTCTTCCATTTTTAGTCATTGGAGATTTCTGCGCTTCTTGCCTAGGTGCACCCTTAGTGGACACTTTCAAAGGATCACCAACAACAATATCGCATGGTCCACTAGCATCTTCATTTTCATGCACCGACACGAGGGGACCATATGCTTTACCTTTAGCATACCCCTCTCTTCTAGAAATTATGCCATCAATGGTACTGTTCGGCAGATCATATTCCTCCGAATTGTTTAATGCAATATGCATAGCCTTGTGATACCTTAATATTCATCTTGCTTGTATTTCATCCGCTCCTCTGCCCTGGACCAACCCCACCCAAACATGTCGCTGGTGCGTCTAGGCGGCAACCCTAACCCGGCATTTTTTGCGAATCGTCGTAGAGCACAACATTGTGGAATTTCAGTAAATTTCAAGAAATGCAGCACATGCGGTATGTGCTTGCAAGGGATCCCCTTTCTAATCATCCTTTGACTAACTGCACCTTATAATTTCTGCCTCCTTGGGTCTATATTCCACGTAGAACCTGGTCCTTACATGATTCCTCCATGCCACAATGAAGATGTTTGAGTCTCCTGCCTGCATTTTTAGATCTCTATGCCGCCAATCTTTGAAAGCTCACCTTGAATAATATAGAACACAGCAGGAGTGAAGATTTTTGCAGCAGCAACCTCTAGTTCTCTGAAATTAGTAATTGCCACTCGGTGTAGTACGCGAAGCCGTGCGGTCGTCGTGGGCTTCGTTCTCACGGAGACGGACAATTGCATTGTCGTAGTGCATAATCATATCAACAATTGTCATTTCCCCATCTAGGTGCGAGTGCGGACAAGAGTTTACACTTTCACTCCGCTGGTTACTTTTCATACCCGACCGAGAATCCTTGAGAGAGATACGCCGCAGCCCAAAGTTTCCTCTTGGTGTACATCCTCTTCATCCATGTTCTGGTTTTTGGGGATTGCCATTTTCTTTAAAATGCATGCCATCGCTCCTCAAATACTTGCTCTGAGGTGGTGTAATACAAAAGAGTCCTGAACTCATTCAGTGACTTGTTAGGTAGATGCATCTCCATATTTTTTTCAATGTGGAAGCTGCAGATGCGATGCGACACACCAGATAATACTTCGCCGATTGTGCCGATCATAGCGGCATCTGCATCCGTGATTACTGCCTTTGGCTTCTGTTGACACATCGCTTTGAGGAAAGTCTTTAGAAGCCAAACATATGTTTGTTCATTCTCGCTTGAAAGGATGGCACACCCAAAAAACTGTTGTCCTACGGTGGTTGTTCAAGCCCACAAAAGGAACAAATGGCATCCTATATTTATTCATCTTGTATGTGCTATCAAACACCAGCACATCTCCGTAGTCCTGGTAATCCCTACGTGATTGGGAATCACACCAGAACATGTGCTTCAGACGGCCTTTTTCATCAACGTCATATTCATAGAAAAATTCAGGGTCCCTCTTTTTCCTCTTTGCCATAATACGGATGGCTGTGGTAGCGTCACCGTCGAAAAGCAGCCTCCTCCTCTCCCTAGAGCACATGTTGTACAAATCCTTTGTTGTCAATCCAACACCGGCAAATGAACCGGAGCCTGCAATGAATTTTCTCATAATGAGGTGTTTCCTGACCCCCATGGATCCCAGTGATAATATCTCAGATCTCTGCGCGTCGTTGATCGTCCTATGGGACCGAAGAAACGGAGTCTGACATGGTTCAGCTGGGTCATGGTTATGTTTGTCACGAAAATCTTCAACAACCCAGAAACCAGTTCTTCCATCAAACTTGACCACCAAACGTGCCTTGCAGCCGCAGCGAGACTCAGGTTTGTGCCTATATACACGGCCTTCCGTGGTTAGTTGGTTTTTGGGACGTCTGCCTTGTCTGGAACACACAAAACGCCTTAACCGAATTACTCCATCATCGAACCGCCTAACCTGGTCCAGCCGGACGCTGAACCCATAATCTTTAGCATATCTGTTGTAGAAAGAATATGCTTTGCTTGCTCGAAATAAAAGTCATCTCTTTTATCATCCGAGTATAAATCCCGATCACTATCGGGATATTCATTGCAATTGCTACCTTTCCGTGGTTTCTCGGCTGACTAGCGCTTGGCGTCGCCTCGCAAGTAGAAAACGTAGGCATTAATTAAAACTATAAATTTATGTGTTCCAGCTATATGAGAGTCGATAAAAAAGAGATAACAACATGGCTCATGTCAACAGAATCCTCGGGAACTGATGCACCTTCCACATCATCGGTGTGGCCCGTGTCCAAGTCGGATTCACCGTAATAGTCGTACTCAAGCTGCGTGTCAAATTGTGCCTGAAATTTATTAATGCATTGCGAAATTTAGTAACCGTAAATTTTACGGTTGCCATCATTTCATGCATCATTTTATGTCATTGTATGAGTCACTACACATACCTCACTAGTATTTAGACTGTCTGTGTGTTCACCATGGTTCTCATCATTTTGACCGTCTGTGTGTTCACCATGGTTGTCATCATTATCAAATTCATCGTACGCAATCTGCATAAATTATGACATGAGGAACCATATATAATTTGATGATGCTGGACTGCTGGTAATCGAAATGAAAAATTGTGGCTCACATCAAACTCGTCTTCGCTCCAGCCGGCTTCGTGCTGCAAATTTTCCTCCATTTCAGAGTCATCGGAATTATAGCCGACATACTCGTTTTGTTCCTCAATCATACCAGATATAGAGTTCTCCATATTCTGTAGTATTGGACCATAATTAGAATTGAAAAACCGGCAGAATTGCGTCCTCTTTCTATGCTACAAGATGAAGTCATGGTACCTCTAATTTTAAACCCTAGCGGGGAAGATGCCGAGCCGGTGGCGCGCCTTTCCAAGGTCGTCGATCTGCGGGGGGGCTTCGCGCGCGGTCTGCGGCGTCGAGATGCGAAACAACTACCGGCGGCGACGGACGTGCCGGCAACAACCGCCGACGGCCGGGCCGGCAACAACCGCTTGCATTTAACCTAGCGACGGCGTGGAACAGCTCAATCAGATCTCCAGTACCGATGAAAACGATGCATGCAATGGGAGCTAATCACGGTGATTAGCTTAGCACGTGGGACCCACCCACGTGGGGTCGTCCGTATAGATACGCCCAGGCCCTGTATACCCATACGAGTCTTGCACTGGGCTTGGATATGGGTTTCGGCGGGCAGCACAAAAAAAACAAAATCGGGACCACCGTACCCCTTCGGCGATAAGTCGCGAGTTTGGAGAGGGTGCGCACCGAAGCACACCTCAGGCAGCAAATATTCATCAATGATTTCTATATTCCACTCTGCTGTTGATGTATTGATCAAATCTGAAAAAAAATTGTGGAGGATCAACTTTCCTGGGAGCTATGGGCCTTAGTCGTGTATCTCTAGGAATCCAATTATCATTCCAAATTGAGGTGCTCTGACCATTCCCTATCCTCCTGATTAATCCAAGCTTCAAAGCATCCCGCCCTTCCAGAATGGATCTCCATATTTGAGATGGGCGGTTACCTATATCAGCTGTCAACATGTCTCCATTCGGGTAATAGACAACACGTAAAATTCTTGCACTTAGTGATTCAGGGCACTGCAATAAGCGCCACGCCTGTTTAGCGAGGAGTGACAAGTTGAATAATTCCATATCTTTAAAACCTAGACTCCCAAAATACTTGGGCATAGTCAGGACATCCCAGGAAATCCATGCAACTTTCCGTTTCCCCTCTTTGCTTCCCCACCAAAAGCTTCTGATCACCGAATCCAAATATTGAAGTAAACCTCTAGGAAGTTTGAAACATGACATTGAAAAAGTTGGAATTGCATGAGCAATGGATTTAATCAACACATCCTTTCCACCTTGGGATAGAATGAGTTCCATCCATCCCTGAATATACTTCCATATTCTATCACGAAGATACTTGAAAGATCCATTCTTGCAACTTCCTACCTCTGTAGGCATACCTAGGTACTTATCAGTGTGAGATTCATTTGGCACTTGTAAGATACCTTTTATTTCTCGTCGAACTGGTTCTGGACAACCTTTACTAAAATGTATCGATGACTTGTCCTTATTAATACGTTGTCCCTCCCCCCTGGGGGACCCTTAAAAAAAGAAAGCTCTTCCTTGAATTTACTTTATTTTTATTCCTTTTTCGAACTCCAACCAAAGTGGATTCGAAGACGAGTCACTTCAATTATCCTTTTAAGTTCTATCTTCTGTCTTTCCCTATTTCATCTCATAAAGTTCCACGCTCGCAGTTTGTTCAAATAGGCGCTTATGACCTCCCCCTCTATGCCTTGCGGTAATGATTCCTCTGGAATTACGACCTTTACCACAACGGTGTCGTCCATGGATCAAATTATTTCGTGGATTGGATTTCACTTGCCTGTCTACGGTTCCCTTGCGTGTGCTCGGGATAGGTGTTTTGTATAAATGTTTCGCCGTATTATTAAGTATTCTCCTTTAGTTTTTTTCTCTATCTAGAAGTGGAATAGAATAACCCGGTTGAAGGGTAATGATCATACGTCTGTAATGCATTGTATGTCCCAGAATAGGTCCTATTCTTCTACCCTTTCCAGGTAGTCGATGGCTATTCACAGCTACTACCTTAACACCAAAGAAGAGTTCGACCCAAGGCAAGGCAGTACAATTCTAGGACTTCCAATACCTCCGTTGCTCCCATTCAATTTGCCTTAACAAATAGCAAGCTGTCATCTGCATAAGAAGATGATTGACCGGGGGTTCTAGGGGCGCCACAACGATGCCCGATAGGTTTTCATTCCCCCTTCTCCTTAACAGGCAAGACAGACCCTCAGCTGCTAGCAAGAACAAATACAGTGAGATAGGATCACCCTGGCGTATCCCCCTCGATGGCCTAAAAACCTCAGTCCTTTCTCCATTAAACATGACTGAAAATGATACAGAAGTGACAATTCTCATGATCGAAGAAACAAAAGTTTGATGAATTCCTAACTTCAGCATAATGGCCTCCAAGTAAGACCACTCCACTCGATCATATGCTTTCATCATATCAAGTTTCATAGCGCAATACTGATTTGACCTACCTCTCTGCTTTTTAATAAAGTGCAGGCACTCATATGACGAGATAATGTTGTCAGTAATCAACCGGGCAGACACAAATGCAGACTGTTCCTGTGAAATAATATCTGGCAGTATTTCCTTTAACCTGCACTTTAGTCACTATCTTCAACACCACATTGCAGAGGCTAATTGGCCTAAACTCCGACAGTTGTTTTGGACTCTGCACTTTAGGTATGAGTACAATACATGTGTAATTAATGGATTCTGGTGATTCAACACCATTTAAAATATTAAGGACCGACTTCGTTACCTCGGGTCCACATAGATCCCAGTTCCGTTGAAAAAATGAGCTGGAAAGCCATCTGGCCCCGGCACTTTTGTTGGAAACATTTGAAAGATCGCCTTTTTTACCCCGCCATAGTTGTCCTACCAAGGAAAGTATACATGGTAAAAATGGGCCGACCCAAAACGGCTAGTGCGTAGGTGGAGCGGAATGGAGCAAGCATTGGGCGGCAAATATGAAACACTCATTCATGGACCAAGTGCGTGGACCAAAGAAAATGTGGATACCCCTTGCTTTCCACTCCCACTTAGGTCCTTTCTTGACTTTTTGTAATTAATATCTTTGTGTCCTTGATTTCTCTCCCAACCTTGGGTATCAGTGGTCATTCGTATAAGTCATTGAGCCTATAAAAGGCACCTCATGGTTCATTTGTAAATCATCTCCGAGATGACGCAAGAGAGCAATTCCTCACACGAGATCCCTCCAAACTTCTAGTCCTCAAGTTTAATCACGGCCGAAGTGTGGTACATCCGATCGTATAACTGGGTGATGTATACCCACGCTTCTATTCCTGTAGACAGTGTTGGGCCTCCAAGAGCAGAGGTTTGTAGAACAGCAGCAAGTTTCCCTTAAGTGAATCACCCAAGGTTTATCGAACTCAGGGAGGTAGAGGTCAAGGATATCCCTCTCAAGCAACCCTACAATTAAGATACAAGAAGTCTCTTCTGTCCCCAACACACCTAATACACTTGTCAGATGTATAGGTTCACTAGTTCGGCGAAGAGATAGTGAAATACAAGTAATATGGATGATTATAAGTAGTAATTGCAATCTGAAATAAAAATGGCAGCAAGCGAACATGTAGGAGAACTTGTTGGAAACGGTGTTTCAATGCTTAGAAACAAGGCCTAGGGATCATACTTTCACTAGTGGACACTCTCAACAATGATCACATAATTGAATAAATAAATGCTACTCTCAAACACTCTCTTGTTGGATAACAAACACCATTCATTGTGTAGGGCTACAAGAGCACCCTCAAGCCGGAGTAAACAAGCTCCACAACATCATAAAGGAATCACACACGATGCGCACACTGTCACCGTTACACCGTGGAGAGTGAATCCGGAGTTCATATTAAAGTAACCTCTAGAGTGCATAATAGACCGTTGCAATTTAGACCGAGTACTAACATAGCATACACACTGTCAACAATAGCTATGAAAGGGGGAATAGATCACATCAATACTATCATAGTAATAGTTAACTTCATAATCTACAAGAGATTACAATCATAACCTACGCCAAGTACTACATGATGCACACACTGTCAACTTTACATCATGGAGGAGGAATATACTACTTTAATAACATCACTCGAGTAGCACATAGATTAATAGTGATACAAAGCTCATGATCACATAAAGATCACACCATGGGAGAGAGAGATGAACCACATAGCTACCGGTAGAGCCCTCAGCCTCGGGGGAGAACTACTCCCTCCTCATCATGGGAGACAGCAACGGCGATGAAGATGGCAGTGATGGAGATGACTCCGGGGGAAATTTTCCGTCCCGGCGGCGTGCCGGAACAGAGACTTCTGTCCCCCGAAACTTGTCTTCGCGATGGCGGCGGCTACGGAACTCTTCGTGGAATATGACTTGATATTTTAGGGTTTTCGCGACGGGGAGAATATATAGGCGGAAAGGAGGCCTCGGAGGGGCACCAGGGTGCCCTCCCCACCTGGTGGCGCGGCCAGGGGTGGGCTCGCGCCCAGGTATGGTGTGGGAGCCCCTTGGCCCCCCTCTGGCCCCTCTCTGGCTCTCCGGGTCCGTCTCGTCAAAGTATTGACTTCTGTCTTTGTTGGGTCCAATTTCGAGAATATTTCCTGTGTAGGATTTCTGAAACCAAAAACAGCAGAAAACAGGAACTGGTGCTTCAGCATCTTGTTAATAGGTTAGTACCGAAAAATGCATCAAAATGATGTAAAGTGTATATAAAACATGTGAGTATTGTCATAAAACTAGCATGGAACATAAGAAATTATAGATACGTTTGAGACGTATCAAGCATCCCCAAGCTTAGTTCCTACTCGCCCTCGAGTAGGTAAACGATAACAAGGATAATTTCTGAAGTGACATGCTACTATCATAATCCTGATCAATACTATTGTAAAGCATATGAGATGAATGAAGTGATTCAAAGCAATGGTAAATATAATGACTAAACAACTGAATCATATAGAAAAGACTTTTCATGAATAGTACTTTCAAGAAAGCATCAATAAGTCTTGCATAAGAGTTAACTCATAAAGCAATAGATTCTTAATAGAAGGTTTTGAAGCAACACAAAGGAAGATTTAAGTTTCAGCAGTTGCTTTCAACTTTCAACATGTATATCTCATGGATATTTGTCAATACAAAGTAATATGATGAGTGCAAATAAGCAAGTATGTAAGAATCAATGCACACAGTTGACACACGTGTTTGCTTCTAAGATAGAAAGAAGTAGGTAAACTGACTCAACATAAAGTAAAAGAAAGGCTCTTCGCAGAGGGAAGCAGGGATTACTCATGTGCTAGAGCTTTTTATTTTGAAAACATGGAAACAATTTTGTCAACGGTAGTAATAATTCATATGTGTTATGCATAAAACCTCCTATAAGTTGCAAGCCTCATGCATCGAATACTAATAGTGCTCGCACCTTGTCCTAGTTAGCTTGGACTTCCATGGATTATCATTGCATTACATATGTTTCAACCAAGTGTCACAAAGGGGTACCTCTATGCCACTTGTAGAAAGGTCCAAGGAGATAGATCGCATTTGATCTCTTAATTTTGATAGATCTCAACTTAAGGACATCCATACCGGGACAACATAGAAAACAGATAATGGACTCCTCTTTAATGCTTTAAGCATTCAACAACAGATAATATTCTCATAAGAGATTTGAGGATTAATGTCCAAGCTGAACTTCCACCATGATACATGGCTTTGGTTGGCGGCCCAATGTTCTTCTCTAACAATATGCATACTCAAACCATTTAACTCATGGCAAATCTCCCTTACTTCAGACAAGACGAACATGCATAGCAACTCACATGATATTCAACAAAGGTGTAACAGGTTGATGGCGTCCCCAGAAACATAGTTACCGCTCAACAAGCAACTTATAAGAAATAAGATACATAAACGACATATTCTTTACCACAATAGTTTTTAGGCTACTTTCCCATGAGCTATGTATTGCAAAGACAAAGAATGAATTTTTAAAGGTAGCACACAAGCAATTTAATTTGGAATGGCAGAAAAATACCACATAGTAGGTAGTTATGGTGGACACAAATGGCATGAGTTTTGGCTCAAGGTTTTGGATGCACGAGAAGCATTCCCTCTCAGTACAAGGCTTTGGCTAGCAAGGTTGTTTGAAGCAAACACAAGTATGAACCGGTACAACAAAACTTACATAAGAACATATTGCAAGCATTATAAGACTCTACACTGTCTTCCTTGTTGTTCAAACACTTTTACCAGAAAATATCTAGACTTTACATCATCATTTTCAGAATTAGTGTCCCAGAGATCTTCAATATCAAAAGTAGTGTGTTCTTCCAAATCATGATCACTAATATAGGTAAAGGGCATAGGAAGATCATTGTACTCAGATTCATTATCATCATAATCATTGTACTCAGATTCATTATCATCATAATCATTAGGATCAACATACTTACGGTTACCTATCGTTATCTCATACACGCGGGGATATGCCGTTACCTCTTTCTTTTTATTCCCCCTCTTCTTCCTCTTCTTCGTTCCCTTCCTTCTTTTCCTTCTCCTCGCTCCCTTCTTTAGGAGGAAGAGGCTTGAAGGGAGGCTTCTCCACATAACCTGATTTATTCCTAGAAACAATAGAAGAAACTTGGGAGGATTCCTCCTTTTCATTAATAAGTTCGAAACACACAGCGGTCCTATCATATTTTGGTAAAGTGTCATCTTCTAAAATATTTGTATGTAAGTATTTGTGTGGCAATTATCAATGCAATAAGAAAGACACCCATGCAGGACACTATTAATATCAAGAGCACTCATATCCACCAAAGAAGTTTTTCTCAATAACTCTTCACACCCCAAAAATAAAGTAAGTTCATCATGCTGATTAGGAGTGATTTCATCATCACAATACAAATTTGCAGCACTCATAAGGTTTGAATTATCATTGGAGGAGCATTGAAAATTAAAATGACCCACTCTATGGCAAAGTTCACAAATAAAAGGATAGAGGGCACAAACTTTTTCACCAAGATCATCTAGAGCCCTAGACCACTTTCTAGTTTTTTCATTCCTGTGATGGATACAATATTCTTCTTCAATTTTATTCTTTTCACAAGGTATATGAACTCCACAAAAATTAACATGCTTATAGGAAATAGCATTTTCAGAAGTTTGAGCATGTTTATTGCAATCATTAACAACAATTTCATTTTCCATGCAAGTGTCTTTAAAAGGTTCATGATACATGTACCAATTTTCTTAGGAACATTAATATGAGAAGAAAAGGCTCTATAGCAATCGACCATAATTTGAGGATCAAGACCATATTTAGCACTAAGATCTTGAAAATCAGCAGTTTGAGCGAAAGACTTAATGCAATCATACTCGTAGTTTATACCTGATTCTTTACCTTTGTCATTCTCCCAATCTTCAGTATTGCTTTGAATTCTTTCAAGAAGATCCCATCTAGCTTCAACCTCCTTGCTTGTGAAAGATCCCTCCAAACAGGCACCTAGATAGTCCTTGTGATGTCCTGAAAGCCTTGCATAAAAATTATTAATAATAACATTACGGGGGAGCTCATGAATGGGACATTTGAGCATTAGTGACTTCAATCTCCCCCATGCTTGGGAAATACTCTCTCCATCATGAGGATAAAAGTTATAAATGTAATTCCTATCAACATGCACTTCATGAGGAGGATAAAATTTAGAGTAAAAGAGAGATTCAAGCTGTTTCCAATTCGATGGTTGTTCATCCAATGAGCCTATACCATTCCTTTGCTTTGTCCTTAAGTGACAATGGAAATAATTTCCTCATAACATTTTCTCTTGATAAACCTGCAATCTCAAATAACTCACAAAGTTCTGTAAATTTAGACAAGTGAACACTTGGATGGACAAATCCATCCCCTACATACTGATCATTCATAACCCTTTCAACAATTTTCATAGGTATTTTAAAAGGAATACTTTCAACAGGTGGATTTGGAATATCACAAGCATCATTCGAATTACCACATATTGGAGACAAAGCATTATCAAGACAAAACACTTCTTCCAAAGCTGAGGAGCAAAAAAGATTATTCTTATATAAACTAGCTTCCCCAAGCTTAGACTTTTCCATAGCATTAGCAGTAATTGCGTTCATACTAATAACATTGCTACTAGCATGCAAATAAGGTTCCATAGGTTTTTTAATTTTCGCATCAAACAATCCATGTCTTAACTCAGGAAAAAGATTAAAAAGCTCACTAAAATTTTCATTATGCCTAACTAATTTTTGTTGTTTTCCATTATGCCTAACTAGTGAAAAATAAAAACAAGAAACAAAAAGATAAAATTGCAGAATCTAAAGGAGATACCTTCGAGCACCCACACACCGGCAACAGTGCTAGGAAATAGCTTAGTAGTCGGAGGATGTGAATACCTTTTACCTTACCTCCCCGGCAACGGCACCAGAAAATAGCTTGATGTCTACGCACGCTTCTATTCCCGTAGACGGTGTTGGGCCTCCAAGAGCGAGAGGTTTGTAGAACAGCGAGCAAGTTTCCCTTAAGTGAATCACCCAAGGTTTATCGAACTCGGGGAGGTCGAGGTCAAGGATATCCCTCTCAAGCAACCCCGCAATTAAGATACAAGAAGTCTCTTGTGTCCCCAACACACCTAATACACTTGTCGGATGTATAGGTGCACTAGTTCGGCGAAGAGATAGTGAAATACAAGTAATATGGATGATTATAAGTAGTAATTGCAATCTGAAATAAAAATGGCAGCAAGCGAACATGTAGCAGAACTTGTTGGAAATGGTGTTTCAATGCTTAGAAACAAGGCCTAGGGATCATACTTTCACTAGTGGACACTCTCAATAATGATCACATAATTGAATAAATAAATGCTACTCTCGAACACTCTCTTGTTGGATAACAAACACCATTCATTGTGTAGGGCTACAAGAGCACCCTCAAGCCGGAGTAAACAAGCTCCACAACGTCATAAAGGAATCACACACGATGCGCACACGGTCACCCCACACCGTGGAGAGTGAATCCGGAGTTCATATTAAAGTAACCTCTAGAGTGCATAATAGACCGTTGCAATTTAGACCGAGTACTAACGTAGCATACACACTGTCAACAATAGCTATGAAAGGGGGAATAGATCACATCATACTATCATAGTAATAGTTAACTTCATAATCTACAAGAGATTACAATCATAACCTACGCCAAGTACTACATGATGCACACACTGTCAATTTTACATCATGGAGGAGGAATAGACTACTTTAATAACATCACTAGAGTAGCACATAGATTAATAGTGATACAAAGCTCATGATCACATAAAGATCACACCATGGTAGAGAGACATGAACCACATAGCTACCGGTAGAGCCCTCAGCCTCGGGGGAGAACTACTCCCTCCTCATCATGGGAGACAGCAACGGCGATGAAGATGGCGGTGGTGTCGATGGAGATGACTCCGGGGGCAATTCCCCGTCCCGCGGCGTGCCGAACAGAGACTTCTGTCCCCCGAAACTTGTCTTCGCGATGGCGGCGGCTACGGAACTCTTCGTGGAATATGACTTGATATTTTAGGGTTTTCGCGACGGGGAGAATATATAGGCGGAAGGGCGGCCTCGGAGGGGCACCAGGGTGCCCTCCCCACCTGGTGGCGCGGCCAGGGGTGGGCTCGCGCCCAGGTATGGTGTGGGAGCCCCTTGGCCCCCCTCTGGCCCCTCTCTGGCTCTCCGGGTCCGTCTCGTCAAAGTATTGACTTCTGTCTTCGTTGGGTCCAATTCCGAGAATATTTCCTGTGTAGGATTTCTGAAACCAAAAACAGTAGAAAACATGAACTGGCGCTTCGGCATCTTGTTAATAGGTTAGTACCGGAAAATGCATCAAAATGATGTAAAGTGTATATAAAACATGTGAGTATTGTCATAAAACTAGCATGGAACATAAGAAATTATAGATACGTTTGAGGCGTATCACTGGGTTGCCTCTTTCGAACACCCACTACTTGCTTCACAGAACTAGACCTCTCTCGCAGGTGTGTAGTGGTTGAACCAGGTCAAGAAAGGTTTCAGTTTGAACACACGAAGGTTACTACACCGAAAGGTACTATCAAAACCTAATCTCCTGGCAAAAGGTGACCCGAGAACTTAGCCCCTGCAAAAGACCAAGACCTAGCCTATATTTGATGCGCGGAAGGGTGCCCGAAACCATCAAGTCGTGTGCTTAAAGACTAGAATTCCCCATGTTCCATAATTCCCGCGAGTCTGATATGGTGAGGATGGCGATGGCTTTTCGTATTCTGGAGTGAGCATGAAAAATGTGCAGCCACCTAGTCTTAACGTCCAAGCATGCGTCTCAATCCAAAAGGCTCCAATTTGAAGGCGTCCCAATCCAAAAGGCTCTAATTTGAAGGCGTCCGAATCTAGATATACCTCAAATTTTAATGAGCATTGCCACTTGTGTTGTTTTTTCACTAGAAAAAAGGGTCTCTCTATGGCTCAATCTCCTAAGAACGAAGTTCTCGGTAGAATGACTTCCGCGACTTTTTGTTGCTGTTGTTTTTTATGTTTATTTTCCATTATTCGCAATTTGAACATTTTTTTTCAAAAACACACAAGTTTAATTTTCTTCCTCTCATATTTGGTAAATAAAATCATGCGACAAAAAAAATGTCGGTGTTGCACTCGATGCGCAACCAAAATCATTTCCCTGTTGCAACCTCGCTTGCAACTGGAAAATCTCAGTTGCGATCACACTTGTAATGGGAGAAAATCTCAGTTGCAACCGTGCTTCCAACTGGAAAAATCCTAGCTTGCAACACTACTTGAAACTAGATAAAATCTTAGTTGCAACCCCACGTGGAACTAGAAAAAGTTTCAGTTGCAACCATACTTACAACTGGAGAAAATCTGGGGTGCAACAACACTTGCAACTGGAAAAAATCTTGGTTGCAACCACAATAACAACTAGGGACGGAGCTGCTTGAGAGGCGTTGGGGTAAGTTGACCCCAATGAAAACAAGCAAAACCTTCACTATTTAACACCAGTCAAATACAATGAATATGTGCCTGACCCAATGACTTTTTTTCCCTAGCTTCGTCCCTGCTAACAACTGAAAAGTCTCGGTTAAAATCACACTTGCAACTAAAAACAAGTCTTGAAACGCCATTTTGTAACCCTAGTTATAACTGCAAAAACCCAAGAAAATACAAAATCGAATTCTAAAGCTAGCAGCCCACCACAAGAGGCCCAACAATACACCGAAGAAGCACATGCCTTGCTCACGCCCCAACAAGCCACCCCACTAGGCGAGGAAACACCCTCGCAGTCGCACCTAGTACTAGCGATTTGTCTTCAGGAACATGAATGATGATGCAAAACAAATCTAATTGTGGTCCCAACTGAGATTACAAACAAATAGCCACATTTATGACTCTACTAAGGACGCGCTCCATTCTCTGTCTGTCGATAACTAGCCACTTTTACTCCACACGTATTATTTTAGAAATATTCCGAAAACATGTAATATTTCTGGAAAGAAAGAAAAACAATAATGTTATAAAAATAGCCACTTTTATGGCAGAAAAATGCAATTCACTTGTTTCAGTTGCATTTCTTGAAGTGTTGTTGCACCTTTTTTACCGATTGAGACATAATTATTTATTTCGAAACAAGGGCAAAAGCTTTGTGCTTTTCCTTTGATTAAGTTAGGAGTTTGACAACAAATTAAAGGGTTACACTCGCCAAAGTCCTACTCTTCAGGCATCAAATTACTCATACGCTTAGCACCCGCCAACACCCAAAGCATCGACTCTCCCTTAATCTTTTCTAGAATCGACTTGCTTATATTTTTGAAAACCCGTGAGTTTCCCTCATTGCTAATTTCCTAAGAGATGAGGAGAGTGATGGATGCCAAATCCTTGCGGCTAGTCATTGTTTCCCACCATTGATAGATTGATATCATTGCCCAAGGTTGGATGTTGATGAAGTGGAGCGAGTGCCAATCCTTAACAAGGCCCCGAAGCCAAATGGTGATGCGGCAATTGTCAAAGAAGTGATTCATGTTTTTTTTTTACCCGCTTGCAAAGCAGAGGAACCCCTCATTTTTGCCACCATCTTTTCTCCAAACCGCAGTTAAATGCCTATTTTGAAGGGCAAGCCATACACATAACTTCATTTTAGGAGCGACCCAAATCTTTCAGACCTTGGCGGTAGGCGGTAGCAAGCGACGAATTGGGCCTTCTAAGCAGATTTGGAGGAGTATTAACCGCCATCAGTTTTAGGTTAGGTTGCAAGATATACCATCCGGAACTTCCTCTTGCGGGTTGACGGTTCTAAGTTGCACCCAAAGGTGGATATGTTGGCGACTGTTCTCGACACACATGTCCGCTTACATGTTGATTTATGAGATCCGCTCCTTGTTGCGAAGAGCCCTTTTCACACACCATTTCGAACAATATTTGTAGGTTTCACACTGATACTTAATGCTCAGTCTAGCAAATCGTATATTTTATCGTCATAGTAAATTCTCTTTTATTACATGACCATCTTTCATTTGGGTTCGAGCCGATCATGCTGTTGAGTGTTAGAGCATCTTCAGTCGCGCACCCCAAATCGTCCTCCAAAGGGATTTCAAGCGCGTCGGACGAAAAATCGTTCCCAACCGCGCGCCCCGAAGGCCCTTTATGTCCGGCGCGGCCCAATACGGTCCGGCGCCCTGAGCCCGTCCCCGCTACACAGGGGACGCTCCGGGCATACCGAACACAACGAAATGAGAGGCGGGAAAGCGCGGGCCCGACGCGTCAGCGGTTCGGACGTTCAACCGCCGCCTACGTAGCAACGGTGCAGTTGCCGGGAAGGGGAACCGTCACATTGGCAACCGCGTCGACCGACGCGCCAACCGCCGGAATGGAGCGCGGACTCCTCGGAAGAGCAACCGCCGCTCTCTTCGACTTCTGCATCGCCGTTCATCCGCGCTTAATAAGACCCGTACATAGGCGCTTTCGGGTCTTCAACCGGCCGCCATTCATCCAAACTTCTCACGATAAGCGACCTCTCTGGTCTTCCATCAGACACCGATAGCGAGGGCAAGTCTCGAGATGGCGCCATTGGTGGGATAGAGTCCGGATGCCCAGCAGCGGCGATGATTTCCCGCCGCCACTGGACAGCGCAGAGCAATGGCAGGCCGTGGAGGAAGAGGGGAGGAGGAAGGGTCTGAGGAGGTGATACGTCTCCAACGTATCTATAATTTCTTATGTTCCATGCTAGTTTTATGACAATACCTACATGTTTTATTCACACTTTATAATGTTTTTATGCATTTTCTGGGACTAACCTATTAACAAGATGCCGAAGCGCCAGTTCCTGTTTTCTGCTGTTTTTGGTTTCAGAAATCCTACACAGAAAATATTCTCGGAATTGGACGAAACAAAAGCCCACGGCCCTATTTTCCATGGAGGGTTCCAGAACATCGAAGAAGAGTCGGAGACGGCCAGCAGGGGGGCCACCCCATAGGGCGGCGCGACCCACCCTCCTGGCGCGCCCAGGTGTGGGGAGGCCACCCCCTGGCTCCTCCGAGGCCGCCCTTCCGCCTATATATTCTCCCAGATGCGAAAACCCTAAATCAATCGGTCTTCCTCCAAGAAAAGGTACGTAGCCGCCGCCATCGCGAAGCCAAGTTCGGGGGACAGAAGTCTCTGTTCCGGCACGCCGCCGGGACGGGGAAGTGCCCCCGGAATCCATCTCCATCGACTCCACCGCCATCTTCATCGCCGTTGCTGTCTCCCATGATGAGGAGGGAGTAGTTCTCCCCCGAGGCTGAGGGCTCTACCGGTAGCTATGTGGTTCATCTCTCTCTCCCATGGTGTGATCTTTATGTGATCATGAGTTTTGTAATCTAGTTGAATATGTAGATGTTACTCTTGTCTATTATGCACTTTAGAGGTTACTTTAATATGAACTCCGGAGTTACTCTCCATGGTGTGATGGTGACAGTGTGCGCATCGTGTGTGATTCCTTTATGACGTTGTGGAGCTTGTTTACTCCGGCTTGAGGTGTACTTTTGTAGCCCTACACAATGAATGGTGTTTGTTATCCAACAAGAGAGTGTTTGAGAGTAGCATCTATTTATTCAATTATGTGATCATTGTTGAGAGTGTCCACTAGTGAAAGTATGATCCCTAGGCCTTGTTTCTAAGCATTGAAACACCGTTTCCAACAAGTTCTGCTACATGTTCGCTTGCTGCTATTTTTATTTCAGATTGCAATTACTACTTATAATCATCCATATTACTTGTATTTCACTATCTCTTCGCCGAACTAGTGCACCTATACATCTGACAAGTGTATTAGGTGTGTTGGGGACACAAGAGACTTCTTGTATCTTAATTGCAGGGTTGCTTGAGAGGGATATCCTTGACCTCTACCTCCCTGAGTTCGATAAACCTTGGGTGATCCACTTAAGGGAAACTTGCTGCTGTTCTACAAACCTCTGCTCTTGGAGGCCCAACACTGTCTACAAGAATAGAAGCACACGTAGACATCAAGCTATTTTCTGGCGCCGTTTTCGGGTAGGTAAGGTAAAAGGTATTCACATCATCAGACTACTAAGCTATTTCCTAGCACGGTTGCCGGTGTGTGAGTGCTCGAAGTTATTTCCTTTAGATTCTACAATTGCATCTTTTTGTTTCTTGTTTTTATTTTTCACTAGTGAGGAATAATGGAAAACAACAACAAATTTAGTGAGCGTTTTAATCTTTTTCCTGAGTTAAGACATGAATTGTTTGATGCGAAAATTTAAAAACCTATGGAACCTTATTTGCATGCTAGTAGCAATGTTATTAGTATGAACGCAATTACTGCTAATGCTATGGAAAAGTCTAAGCTTGGGGAAGCTAGTTTTTATGATCTTTTTAGCTTCCCATCTTTAGGGGAGAAAATTTGCTCTGATAATACTTTATCTCCCATATGCGAGAACTCTAATGATGCTTGTGATATTTTAAATCCACCTACTGAAAGTATTCCTTTCAAGATACCTACAAAAATTGTTGAACTTGCTATGAACAATTGCTATTTTGAAGATGAGACTATCCATCCTAGTGATCATTTACTCTTTATACATGAATTATGCGAGTTGTTCGAGAGTGCAGGTATTTCAAAGGACCAAGTTAAGAGGAAGCTATTCTCTATATCTCTGAAGGGCAGAGCTGCGGAATGGTATAAGATGCTGAAGAATGGTCGATCTATTGGTTGGGAGGAAATTGTACCTCTCTTTTATTCTAAATTTTATCCTCCTCATGAAGTGCATGTTGATAGGAATTACATTTATAACTTTTATCCTCGTGATGGAGAGAGTATTTCCCAAGCATGGGGGAGATTGAAGTCACTAATGCTCAAATGTCTCATTCATGAGCTCCCCCGTAATGTTATTACTAATAATTTTTATGCAAGGCTTTCAGGACACCACAAGGACTATCTAGATGCCTGTTTGGAAGGATCTTTCAAAAGCAAGGAGGTTGAAGCTAGATGGGATCTTCTTGAAAGAATTCAAAGCAATACTGAAGATTGGGAGAATGGCAAAGGTAAATAATCAGGTATAAACTACGAGTATGATTGCATTAAGTGTTTCGCTCGAACTGCTGATTTTCAAGAGCTTAGTGCTAAATATGGTCTTGATCCTCAAATTATGGTCGATTGCTATAGAGCCTTTGCTTCTCATATTAATGTTCCTAAAGAAAATTGGGACGTATATCATGAACCTTTCAAAGACACTTGCATGGAAAATGAAATTGTTGTTAATGATTGCAATAAACATGCCCAAACTTCTGAAAATACTATTTCTTATAAGCATGTTAATTTTTGTGGAGTTCATAGACCTTGTGAAAAGAATAAAATTGAAGAATATTATTGTATCCATCACAGGAATGAAAAAATTAGAAAGTGGTCTAGGGCTCTAGATGATCTTGGTGAAAAAGTTTGTGCCCTCTATCCTTTTATTTGTGAACTTTGCCATAGAGTGGGTCATTTTAATTTTCAATGTTCTGGTCATGATGATAGTATTTAGAATTTAATGAGTACTTCAAGTCTATATTGTGATAATATGATCACTGATAATCAGCATGATGAACTTACTTTATTTTTGGGGTGTGAAGAGTTATCAAGAAAAATTTCTTTGTTAGATATGAGTGATCTTGATATTAATAGTGTGTTGCATGGATGTTATCTCTATTGTGTTAATAATTGCCATGCCAACACCTACATACAAAGTGTTATAAAGGATGGGACTTTACCAAAATATGACAGGACTAATATGTGTTTTGTTCTTATTAATGAAAGAGAGGTATCCTCCCAAGTTTCTTCTATTGTTTCTAATAATAAACCAGGTTATGTGGAGAAGCTTCCTTTCAAACCTCTCCCTCCTAAAGGGGAAAAGAAGAAGAAGAAGGGAACGAAGAAGAAGAAGAAGAAGAAGAAGAAGAAGAAGAAGAAGAAGAAGAAGAGGGGGAATAAAAAGAAAGAGGTAACGGCATATCCCCGCGTGTATGAGATAACGATAGGTAACCGTAAGTATGTTGCTCCTAATGATTATTATGATAATGAATCTGAGTACAATGATCTTCCTATGCCCTTTACCTATATTAGTGATCATGATTTGGAAGAGCACACTACTTTTGATATCGAAAATCTCTTTGGTTCCGATTATGAAAGTAATGATGTTAGCACTATCCATGTTCCCTCAAACGATGATATTGAAAGCTCTAAGCTTGGGGATGTTGTGCTTAAAGATCCTATATTTGAGACCTTTACTTTTAGTGAAAATGATGATATTATATCTTCGGGTTTAGATAATCGTTATAGAGATGGCTATGACACAGGTTATAATTATCCTTATGAAACTTGTCATCGTTATGATGGGATTGCCAAAAACCATTCCCTTAGTATGCAACTCGTTTACCATGTTCAAATTCTTGATAATAATCCTGCTCCAATTACTATTAATGAGAAGAGTTTTTCTTATGCCGAAATTAATGATACTTTTATGCAATGAACCATGATAAGAATGTTTTAAGTGATGATTATATTGTGGATTTCATCAATGATGCTACTGAAAGTTATTATGAGAGAGGGAAACATGGTTATATGCATCTTAATAATATTAAGTTTCCCCTCTTTATGTTGAGAATCTTGAAGTTGCGCTTGTCTTGTTTTCCTATGCTTATTGCATTATGCTTACATGACTTGTTTATTTACAAGATTCCTTTTCATAGGAAGTGGGTTATACTTAAAAGTGTTTCTTATTTTTTTTATGCTCTCTTTTGCTTCAACTCTTATTTCTTGCGAGAGCATCATTAAAATTACTGAGCCCATCTTAATGGCTATAAAGAAAGCACTTCTTGGGAGATAATCCATGTTTTTATTTTTCTACTGTTTTGTTGTGTCTTGGAAGTTGTTACTACTGTAGCAACCTCTCCTTATCATGTTTATTTCGTTTTTGTGCCAAGTAACTAATTTTTAGCTGTCACGAATTTGAGTTGATCTCTCTCTAGGAAACTCGTAAAATCATGAAAAAATTCAGGCGTGATCCTCAGACATGTACGCAACTTTCGTTCAACTGGAGCTTTTCCATATGAGCATGTTAAGTGCCTCGAAAAAATTCGTCTTTACGGACTGTTCTGTTTTGACAGATTCTGCCTTTTATTTCGCATTGCCTCTTTTACTGTGTTTGAGTGGATTTCTTTGCTCCATTAAATTTCAATAGCCTTGGGTGATGTCCAGAAGTGTTGGGAATGATTGTGTCCTCGCTGAACATGTGAATTTTTGATTATGCACTAACCCTCTAATGAGATTGCTTTGAGTTTGGTGTGAAGGAAGTTTTTAAGGATCAAGAGAGGAGGATGATATGATATGATCAAGAAGAGTGAAAAGTCTAAGCTTGGGGATGCCCCCGTGGTTTATCCCTGCATATTTCAAGAAGACTCAAGCGTCTAAGCTTGGGGATTCCCAAGGCATCCCCTTCTTCATCAATAACTTATCAGGTCACCTCTAGTGAAACTATATTTTAATTCCATCACATCTTATGTGCTTTATTTGGAGCGTCTGTGTGCTTTTATTTTCATTTTGTTATCTTAGTTCTCTGAATAAATTGGATCCTATCTTGTTTGGGAGAGACACACGCTCCGCTTTTTCATTTGAACACTTGTGTTATTCGTTTTACTTTTAATGTTCATGGCGAAAGCTGAAAGCCTCAGCATTTATTGTTATTTGGTTGGAAACAGAAAATGCTTCATGTGGTAGTTGGTATGTTGTCTTGAATAATTTGATACTTGGCAATTGTTTTGAGCTCTCAAGTAGATCATGTTTAAGCTCTTGCATCATTTAGTTTAAACCTATTAGTGGAGAACTACCGTAGAGCTTGCTGAAATTTGGTTTGCATGATTGGTCTCTCTAAGGTCTAGATATTTTCTGGTAAAAGTGTTTGAGCAACAAGGAAGATAGTGTAGAGTCTTATAATGCTTGCAATATGTTCTTATGTAAGTTTTGCTATAACGGTTTATACTTGTGTTTGCTTCAAACAACCTTGCTAGCCAAAGCCTTGTACTGAGAGGGAATGCTTCTCGTGCATCCAAAACTTTGAGCCAAAACCTATGCCATTTGTGTCCACCATAACTACCTACTATGTGGTATTTTTCTGCCATTCCAAGTAAATACTTCGTGTGCTACCTTTAAACTATTCAAAAGTTATTATCTCTTATTTGTGTCAATGTTTTATAGCTCATGAGGAAGTATGTGGTGTTTTATCTTTCAATCTTGTTGGGCGGACTTTCACCAATGGACTAGTGGCATATACATCCGCTTATCCAATAATTTTGCAAAAAGAGCTGGCAACGGGGTTCCTAGCCCCAATTAATTAACCTTCATTAATAATTCTCTTCACATGTTTTGCCCTGATTTATCGCAACTTAATTTTGCAATAGACACTCCTCCATGGTATGTGAAATGTTGGAAGGCACCCGAGGATTTGGTTAGCCATGGCTTGTGAAAGCAAAGGTTGGGAGGAGTGTCATCTATAAATAAAACTAAAATACATGTGTAAACAAAAGAGAAGAGGGATGATCTACTTTGCTGGTAGAGATAACGTCCTTCATGGGAGCCGCTCTTTGAAAGTCTGTTTGACAAGGGGGTTAGAGTGCCCACTATCATTCGTTGACAACAACAAACACCTCTCAAAACATTATTTTTATGCTCTCTTTATGATTTCAAAACTTGAAAAGCTCTAGCACATGATTTAATCCCTGCTTCCCTCTGCGAAGGGCCTTTCTTTTATTTTATGTTGAGTTAGTTTACCTACTTCTTTCTATCTTAGAAGCAAACACTTGTGTCACCTGTGTGCATTGATTCTTACATGCTTGCTTATTGCACTCATCATATTACTTTGTGTTGACAATTATCCATGAGATATACATGTTGAAAGTTGAAAGCAATTGCTGAAACTTAAATCTTCCTTTGTGTTGCTTCAAAACCTTCTATTAAGAATCTATTGCTTTATGAGTTAACTCTTATGCAAGACTTTTTGATGCTTGTCTTGAAAGTACTATTCATGAAAAGTTTTTGCTATATGATTCAGTTGTTTAGTCATTGTCTTTTTGTTAGCAAACTATAGACCATTGCTTTGATTCACTTCATTCATCTCATATGCTTTACAATAGTGTTGATCAAGATTATGTTGGTAGCATGTCACTTCAGAAATTATTCTTTTTATCGTTTACCTACTCGAGGGCGAGTAGGAACTAAGCTTGGGGATGCTTGATACGTCTCCAACGTATCTATAATTTCTTATGTTCCATGCTAGTTTTATGACAATACCTACATGTTTTATTCACACTTTATAATGTTTTTATGCATTTTCTGGGACTAACCTATTAACAAGATGCCGAAGCGCTGATGACCCACAAGTATAGGGGATTGCAACAGTCTTCGAGGGAAGTAAAACCCAAATTTATTGATTCGACACAAGGGGAGGTAAAGAATACTTATAAGCCTTAACAAC
>NC_061510.1:102327059-102342370 GCF_022539505.1 Lolium rigidum
TATAGACAGCCTTTCTCATGAAATGGTGCCACACTTTAATCATCGGTCGATTCTATTAAAATGCAAACATAATTGATGCGTCATATTAATGTTGCAGACAAAAATCTCATAGATGGTGCTAGTGAACCAAGTATTATGCACAATCATCAGTGATCGTACACTACACAAGGTTCAATAGACCATCCCTTCGACATATTAGTGTTTCAAATTATAAATATTCCTGCTAGTGAGAACTATCGACTGAGAGGGGAGACTGGGCGGTGAGGAAATTATGGCACGAGTTCTCGATGCATCGCGCGGACTTCCACTTTTCTCCATGCATGCAACTGCGCTCTCCATGGACGATCCAATCGAGCGTGCCTATCGCAGACTGTCTTTTTTTCTACTTTAGGGAACGTGATGTGATGAACAAAAATTCTCTGTATGCAAACACATCGATGAATTTTGGCCAGCAAGCCGCGAAAAACATGTAAGATTGCAATTGTTGCATACTTGATTGATTGATCAAATTACAAAGTATATATATGGGGAGGACGGTGTAATATCCCAGTATTTGGGGTTACAAAAAGAGAGGAAACAGATGTGTGCATTGCATTCATGCATAGAAAATTCGGGGAATTTTCGCGCTTTAAAGTAAAACAGTCACAGTAACTGAAGTTTCACTTGACCTTGGTGGAATTGAAGTACCTCATCAAGTCAAGCGCTATAAACCTCAATGTGACTTTGTTAAAACCTTGTTTTGGGTAGATATGATATGATCTAAGGGGTTAGATCAAATGGAATTAAAACTAACACAACAACACTTTAATCAATGATCAATTGCGTGATCTTATAAAAGATCATAACATTGTAATCCTTGTCATAACATATGAACAACTGTTTAACTACAAATCAAGTAACAATAAAATGGGAAACTATTCTTAACTTATCTTCTCCATGTCTTTAACAAATAACTATTCCTACCATGAATCTCATAGTATTTCTTGAACTAAACTTTTGAATTTAAACCAACACAAGCTTATAATTAAACCCTAGAGATGGGAGAGGTCTATACCCATCAAAGAGATAAGAAACAAACTCTAAATTATTAACCCTTAAAAGTTGAGCAACTACATTGGGGTATAATTGAATGCACTTTAAATCTTATTACCAAATATGGTAAAACACAAGGACCTAAGTGCATAAAAGCCACACATTCTGATTTTAATCATAACTTATTAAATATGTGGAATATCACAAAACTAAATTCGTTTACATTACGAATTATAGTTCAAACTATTTTAATAAAACAAACTATGAGTATTTTGAAACTCATATGATCAGGCCTTGGTGAAATCAAACATCACCATTCAAAATTGGGGTATAATACTTGTCTTTGACATTTTGATCCCAATTACAATATAAATACAATCACATATGATATAGTGACTCATCCACAAGCATAAAGTCATTCACAAGATATTTAGTAACAAAAGCCACTTGGCTATCCAAAAACAAATCACATGGGAGGATAATACCCATGCCACATAGGATAAAAATATCTACATAGCTTGAATCCTAAGCTATGACACCTCATGCTTAAAGGATTGCTATGAATGAGAGCATGACAACCAAGCACCTTACTCATCAAATCAAAACAAGAGTCGTCCACCTTTGTGTCATGATATTAGAGCATTCCCAAGCCTATAAAAGGAACCCTCTACCTCATCCATTTCATCATCTTGTACCATGATACAAGAAAAGCAAAGAGTTGGGGCCACTCCATGATTTAGATAGGAACAAGATGAAGCAGCTAGGAGGTGGAGGCATACCACAAGATGCAGGTTTATCAGAATTCCTGAAGAACAAGCTACAGAAGATATGAAGGTATAATTCTTAGGAAGACCACATATTTAGATAATCACATCATCATTCCTTGAGTAGAACCCTAGATTATAGTCCAAGTCATTGTGGAGGGAGAGAGGTAATTGGTATAACCCTAGCCAAATACATCTAGTGATACTTTGTGAAGCCATACCATGCATGATCATCACCATTGGGTAATGATCATAAACCCTAAGAACTTAAAGAGAGGATCCATTAAGAATAAGTTAATCATGATAATGCCATGATCAAGCTTTGGAGAAATAGGAGAATAAATCATAAGTTAAACCTAGTATGATAAACAAATATCATCAATCACATGAAATCAAAGGGAGACTACTAAGTGAGCAACCCTAGATTATTCTCCACATCTTAAGTAGCAAAACACATGAAGGATATCAAGATCATGCCTAGCCAAGCTTTGTGAGAACCTTAATAATATTTTGAGAGATATATCCTCTTAATAGTGGGGAGACTAAACCCTAGCCAATTCAATATGGTGTCAATTCATACCTATAACCTAGGCCTATACTTAACTCTTATCTTGTGCATCACTTGGGTGATCACAATTAAAACTAGGCCATAATTGAGATTGAAACCATGTGCCATTAGGTGAATATAATTAGAACCCTAGAGTTTTTCACTAGTTATATATTATGCTTCAACTATTGAACATAAGAGACACCTAGTGCTAAGTTCTATAATTAAAACCCATAAGTGGTGATCAACCACTTATCCTTGCAACCAAGATCAAACCATGATGGAAACAATACCTACCTTAGATACTTTCAAAGATAATGATAGTGCTAACCTTAAAAGGGGGTTATAATAGAAAATTATAAAACCCTAATAAATTGGTGCTCACATAAAGTCATATGTAAGTCATCCACTTCTCAAATAGAAACCAAGTCCTAATAACAACCTCTGAAATACTTTGAGTTGAAATTATCAACTCTAATAATTCCTAACAGATTTGATTCACAAGAAAAAGGAAATTAAATGAGAATATAAACTCATGCCTATTTACTATTTTGAATAAGCCCACATGTATGAAATATAATCAAATATAAAGTACTTGCTTCAAATAGGAGTGTGGTGTAATAGTAAGTGCAATACATCCTAATTGAGTTAACATAATAAGAAACCTGCAAGAAAAATTTGAATTCAAATCAGATTCAAACAAGAAATATAAAACAGAAAAAGAAAAAACAGATGTAAAAGAAAAAGAAGAAAGAGGCTTACCTGGACGAGCAGCCCATGGTGCAGCCCAGCACCACAGCCCACCAACGCGGCCCAAGCCACCACCCAGGGGCAGCCCAGTACCCATTCGACTAAAAACAACGGAGAGGAGGTCATCCTCATCCTATCCAGCGCGCATGCTGGACAGCACGACGACGTGCCCTCCTTCTCCTTGTCGCTGGCGGCTCCTCCTCGTCCGAGTGCGTGACGAGGCACACTCCCGAGCCGTATAAAACCCTAAACGATGAACCCTAGCTCGATTTGTTCCTCTCTCTGCTTAATTTTTCCCAATTCCAAAACCCTAGCCGACCCTGCCTCCGACCATCGCCGTCAATTGGGGCATCCCCACGCCTCGCCGTGGACGCCATCGTGATCGCCGTCCTCGACTTGCTCATCCTGCAAGAGGAATCGAGCAGAGGCGACCCGTAGTGTCGTCGTCGACCTCGTCTTCTCCGACGACGGGTGCCGATGATTCCGACGACCAGGAGCTCCTCTGACCCTGCTGTCACTTCCATCATGCTCGTGGTGAGCTACTGAGTCCCCAGCGCATCATAGCCCTCTCCCTAGCGCCCTGTACAGTGCTAGCGTCGTAGACCCGTGAGCGCCGCCGCAGCACCTCGCCTGCGAGCACGCTCTGGTGACCATTTCGGGGCGGCGTCGGTACCATTAAGTTCACCACGACGCGTTGAGTCTCGTGGTGTGAGTAGTCCGTCCGCGCGAGCGCCGAATCGCCGGTGACCATCGCCACTGCCCGCCGGCCACCGTGAGCTTTGCCACTTCGTCAATTTTGACTCGGTCAAACACGCGTGGCAGCTGACGTGGTCTAGCCCCACCAGTCAGTGACTGTGTGGGTCGAGTCCCCGGGTCGCTTTAGTATTATTCTTTTAAATTTAAATCCCATAAATTGCTGAAATTTACATGAATATATAAAATTCAATTTAACTCAGAAAAATATAATTAAGATATCAAAATTCCTATAAAAATAAAATCTATCCAATAAAAATATAATATGAAATTTATATCTTTAATAAAAAATTAATTATTTAATACTTATTATTTAAGCCTTTATTTCTAATTCTAAATTCAATTAAAATTCAACAATTATGAAAAACTTCTAAATTTAGTAAAAACCATTAAGTAAATAAAGAAAACATTAAAACTAATTTATTTATTTATTATCTTATTAAATCATTATTAGAGGTATTTAAACCATGAATAATAATTATCTTAATTATTAATTCTTTAAAAATAATAAAAAGACAAATCCAATAATATTTTTATTTCAAAGTTGTTAATAACTTCAACTTGATAATGAAGTTATTAACCTAAGAACTATATGGTAATTAGGAAACCCTAATTCCTTATTAAATGAAATTACAACCTTACCATTTCATGTGAAACCCTAAAACCCTAAATTCATTTAGAACCCTAGCTCCATTATTACATGTGAACCCTAGTTTGCTTCTAACCTAAACCCTAGGTTAGAACATGTGATCATGATACTTTCTTTTCAATCATAGAACAATAATAACAACTAAATATTTGCCATGTCCACATAAAATGTAGGAGCCCTATCACTAAGAATTTAGTATTCCATGTGTTCATCTTAACAAAACCTAGATGATCAAATAGGATCAACCCTAGTCCTTATTACCAAGGATATCATCCTTAATCATCCTTACTTAGCATCACACCATGGTGATGAACCCTAATAGCAACTATGCCAATATTGTGCATCAGATTCCATACACACTAAACCCTATAAGTAATTCCTAATTATGAATCATCCTATATAGGAAACACCTATTCCTTACTTAGTGGATTCAATAGAAAAACTTTGACAATCTCAACCCTAATTGAGATACTTCTTAGTACTTAAGAAGTATGTTCTTCAAAAGTTATTCTTTTAAAGAAAATAAAGAATAGTCATCAACCTTACCTAATAGGACCTATAAACCCTAGCTAGCTATCAGCAGCAAGATGAACCAACCTTGATAGCACCCATGTATAAACAATTGCTTACGATTCCTAGGCTTAACTCAACCTTACAAGCCCTAGGTGTTGATGAATCCAACATTGTTGGGATCCATCTAATACTTACTCCAGAAACTAATTGGAATCATAGAAAATCATAGAACCCCACAAACCCAATTGTCATACTTGTTCTTTATTAAAGAACATGTTATTCAAAAGTTATTCTTTTGAAGAATATAACAAGTAACCATTAACCATGTAATATAGTACTAAGACCAACCACTGTTCATTACATATTAGGATTATACCAAATCTTATAGTTGTGTGCTAGTAATGTTATTGTTATGATATATTGCATTACTTGTTTATGATATCAAGTAACCAAACCTTAATAAGAACCTTGTTTGTAAATCACTCTAAAAGTGCAACACACCCTAAATCAATCATTACAACTCCCTAATCCTAAAATCATCGGGGTTAGGTCACGCTTAGAGCGATTGCATCTCATACTTATGCATTATTGCATCCTTGCCAATCTTTTAAACATCGTCCTTACCGAGCGATGATGCTATTTCAGAATTTGGAGTTATTGCGTATCGAAGACCTTGTCTGCATAATCTTGCAGACAAGAAGGCAAGTTCATCGCTTGCTCATGTCAATTTGAGTATTTTTACTAAATTACTTGCAAAGTACTATAATTATCACTCTTGCATGAAAAGCAAAAATACTATTTTCATAACTATGAATATGACTATGTGGTGGCCAATGGAACCATGGTATGAGTATGGTGGAGGTTCCATTGCAAGGATTTGTATCCATCTAGGATTAAACAACAAATGTCGTCCAGTGATTCTTGTGCCGTAATACCCGTGTTAACCATAAGATCTGGAGTGGGACGGAGTAGTCAAGTGTGTTCTTTCCTCTCGTACATCAACGGATGCGCTTACCGTAGCAGTTGTGTCTTGCGAGAACAACCGGAGGGGTGGGGAACCTCTAAGTCCCCACAGTAATGCGGTCCATGATGGGTTGCAACCGCCGGCGAAGGAATTCAGGGAGAGACCTGAATTACCGTCGAGGTAGGAAGGTATCCATAGGGGTACGCTCACCGGCGAGGACCCAGGGTCGGAGTTGCAACAAAGGGTGGGTGTGCGAGGTCGCGGGAGAATGCATTATTGACTAGGACCTTATACCGGGCCTCACACCAAAGGAAGTGTGGACGAGAACTAGACTCGGTTGGCACCAAGGTTAAGATTCTTATGGGTAAAGCGACACACCTCTGCAGAGTGTAATGAATCGTGACCTGTCACTCCCTGTTCCGGGATATGGAACTGCGAACGCGGCCGGAAAGGAACTCCATGAAGTTCTAATAAATCGGTGAATGCTGACGGACATAGTTCTTCTGAATAAAAGCAACCTTTTGAAGAAATGATTATCAAAACCTGCATTGGTATTAGACTTTCTGGTCTAATGTCGTAGCTAGTGCATTAAACACCTCTTTCCTATAATGAACTTGTTGAGTACGCTCGTACTCATTCCACTCTTAAATCCCCTGCTTAGATATGGAGGCATTGAAGGACGATCTACAGTGCAACTCAACAACTACTTCAAGGGACAGGAACCTGTCAGAAGAATCAAACACCACATCCAACAAGGATAAAACCTAGATTAGCCATAGAAGGGAACTAGCTTCCTAAACCTAGTTCCTATTTAGCTAGAATCCATTCATAACCTCTTTAGCCAGTTAAGTAACTCTTTAGATAGAGTTCGTGATAGGATTAGACTACGAGTCGTTCTTCTGGAGTTTATTTGCAGATTTACCTCATTGTAAAGTAGGAGGCTATGCTGATCTTCTGTAACCGAGTCTGTATGTAAGTCTATAGACATGCCTTGGACCCGCATATGTTTCTGTTGTACCACTCTGAGCGATGTAATACTAGTGGAACAGTGTTTCATTGGTGTTATGTCAGACTTGCATACTACACCATGCAGTGGTATGCCGGGTCACCACAGTTGGTATCCAAGCAAATGCTTTGACCCTAGGATTAAACCCTTTAAAGGAGACCTATAGGTTAGTTTGGTAGTGTCTATAGGAAGTTGTCTTAGCTAAACCAAATACTTCTTATGACTTGAGATGGATATTCACTTGAGAATAATCCTGACACACTTGAGTCAACTTTGCTTACCTATCTTTCCTAAGTGAATTTAGTTTGTTAATCCAAAACATATAGCACAACATTGAAGTCCTTGAAACAATAGATGAGTAGATCACAGTTGGTATACAATACATGGTAGTCCAAAGAGAGGATACAACCATAAGGAAGATATCCTATTGGAAGATGTATACCAACACAAGTTATGATTAAGTAAGAGTTATCCAGACCTGTAATAGGAGTGATATCAAGCGATGAAGATATGTATATAAGAAATATATCCTACTAGAAGGTGTATACCAAGACAAGTAATAAGTAAGTAAAATTATCCATACTTGTGAAACAATTGATAGTAGGGATAAATATAAGTTATTTGAGGTAGTATAGACCATGGTGAGTCAATCATGGGAGGTAAGGAAGAATGATAGGAATGAGATCAGTCTACTTACATGGTAGAGTTGTTGAACATATATGATTCATTTGAGAGTCATTATGTGATGGACTAGAACATCATAAATGTTTAGGAGGAGTACAATAAGAAGTCAGGTGTTCAACAATAGTGCAAGATTTGTGTTCCAAAACCATGGGAAGTGTGCCAAACACATCATGACCATAGGCTTATGGTAGAAACACTTGGAAGTATAGGAGCTATATTCCAATAGTTAAGTGTTTAGAGTAGCCATGTTCGAACCAAAAGATATCATGGGAGACAATCTTCAACAAAATGGAAGTTAAGTTAGAACTTCGAAAGGAAATTAAGTTAACCTTAAACTATCCTAGACCACTTCGTTTCAAGTTTACCTCATTGCAATTGTGCAATTCAGGTAAATGTCAAGACAAATAGTAGAATGCCATATATACGTGATAAGGGTGGCACAGTGTCGTACGAGTAGGGTATCAGCGCAGCATGGTAGGCTTGGGGCGGCGGCCGCGATCCGAGAAGTCCAGGGGACCGGTGTGGGGGCGCATGCCTGCCATCCAGGAGCCATAATAGGCTGGGGGCGCACCGATTGGAGAAGGCGCCGCCCAGGAATAGACCAAGCTTGAACCATCCCTGTCCAAGGGTCTTGCGTGGGTCGCCAGCTCGGAGGCGCCTGAAGGACGACGCGGGTGCCGGTGGTGGGCGGGGCGGGAGCCACATAGGGTTTTTGCCCCGATAGTTGGGGATAGGACGCCACCCAGAAGGAGGTTGCACGATCGGCGTAGGTGGTGCAACAGCAGGATGTGGCGGCGATGGTGGAGGAGTAGCGAACGAAGACCTGCGGACGGGCCTCCTTGCGAGCATGCGTGACGTCAGCATGTTGAAGCAAGGACCAGACCTCGGCGAACGTGGCGCGAGGCCGCATCATGGGGATGAAGGACGCCTGATTGTCGAAGCGCTCGCTAAGACCCGCAACAAGGATGTTGATGAGTTTGCGATCAGTCACGGGATCGCCGAGCTCGCAGAGCTCGTCGGCGATGGCATTGAGGCGCTGGCAGTACGTGCTGATGGAGGCGTCACCCTGAGCGGTGTTGCGGAGCTCGTTGTTGAGGCTGGTGACACGAGCATCGATGTTGTCCTGGAAGAGCTGCCGAAGGGCCGACCAGAGCGTTGAGGCGGTGGCGGCATCGCGGAAGACGAGGTTGAAGATTTCGGTGGAGACACGCGTGTAGATCCACTGGATGATGGCGAGGTCATGTTTAAACCATTGCGGATCATTGGGGCGAGGCACCTAGTCGGCGGCGACGTGGCGGCGAAGGTGGCAATGACCTAGATGAACTACAAACAGATGACACCAATGGTAATAATTGTGAGCGACAAGATCTAATGTGATTAGGATAAAAAAGGGATCAGATCCTCCTCACGTAACCCTCATCTCCTCCCGCGGTGCACCCCCAGGGTGCCGCCGGGGGATCAGATCCCGTTACCCAAACACTCCCTCCCCCTGATCCCTCCTCTCCGTCACTGCCCCCGGCGCCGGCCGCGGTGGCGGCGGGCCCAGGTACCGAACGGTTCTAGGGAAGGTGGACGTGGCGTCCATCTCCTCGATGCGGCTGGGGCTGGGTCATCGGAGACGGACGCGGGCGGTGGTCGGGGCGGCGTTCCCCGGCCAGGCGGCGGCGGCGCTCTTCATCGGGCCTTCGTGGCTGCAAGTGGAGGAGGTCTGCCGTGGGTCTAGGCTACCCGCCTAGACCGGTCGTCTTCCCGGCGGCGCGAGCGGGTGTTAGGCGTCGTGGCCAGGTCGATGGTCTGGCCGGCGCTCACGGGCAGAGCGGCCTCGTGGAGGCGGCGGTGAACCGTTGGTTCGGATTTCGTTTCGATCGGTGGGGATCTGGGCAGCCGGTCAAGACGGGCTTTTGGTCCAAGATCTGGGCCGAAGTGGTCCATCTATGGAGATGTGGGTTCTGATGTTGGCTTCGCCACACCGACGAAACATCATTCTTGATTGCCATCTCTTAGATAAGCTCTGCTCGAATAAAGGTGTTGGTCTTCGGATTTCTCACGCGCCAGGACGAAGATCTTCTTTTTGCATGTCAGTCTCAATTTGGCTGGATGTTGAGTTTCGGAAGGCTCCGCTGGCAAATGTAACAGTGCTCGTGCCTGGAGTTTTCTGGTTTGGGAGGTATTCGGTCGTGCGCATCCATGATTTTATTCCGACCGTTTGGTTCCGGAGGGAGCGACACGAAGCTCTGTTCTGTGTTGCCAGCAGATGATATTCTGGTCCATGGCGTATTAGAGATGGAGAATGTCTTGAAGGCCGGATTGAAAGACTAGCAGTGGAGGATCGAGTTGTGGTGTTGTTGAGAGATTTGCTTGGTTTTCTGGGCCTTGTAACAGCAGTATGCAAGTGGGGGCAGCAACACATGTGAAGTTCAGAGTCCTACCTTTCAGGGTGAAAATTCAAGGTCTGGCCTTAATTGGTTGTGCCTGGCAATGGTTTTGAAGACATTGTTTTGAGAGCGAGGACTATCTCCAGGGTGAAAACCTAAGATCTTTTGATCGGGCGACGATGGCGCTTGTGCACCGTTTCCTTGTTGGAGGCATCGTTGGTGGAGAGCCTAGATTTGAGGTGTTGTCTTGGTGGCGGATGTAATGTTGTTGCTAGGACTGGAGTTCCGTAGCGGGACTTTTTTTCTTAGTTTTCTTTTCCTTTTTTGGTTGTGTGCATCAGTACTACCATTAGGGTAGTGCGTTGTTGTAGAGGCTGGTTGTAATTGGTATCAATCGATATTAATATATTCCCTTTATCGAAAAGAATAAAAAAAGGGAAACATCATTAATTGTGTCTGTGTAGACGAGGGTAGAGGGAGGAGGAGGAACTAGAACTAGAGAGGTAGAGGCTTTGGTGGTGGTGGTGGTTCTGGCGGCGGTAACGGCGGCGCGCCACTCGAAGTAGCCGAGCGGCGGCAGTTTGGGTGGAGGGGCCATACCCTAGAAAGGTGGATATCTGATTTCATGTAAGATTGCAATTGTTGCATATTTGATTGATTGATTGATCACATTACAAAGTATATATATGGAACGGACGGCTAACCCTAACTTATAAGTTACAAGAAATATAAACCGACTGCAATATAATCTAACAAAACGGAATTAGGAGTATCCAAACACCCCATATACATTTGACCTGTTCGTGGGACGCCCCGAAGGAAAGAAAACGGTACACACCACTGCTCATGTTTTCCGAGCGAGACTGGCTAAGTCTTGTTGTGCATGTGGTACAAGGGTAATAGTGGAGAGATAACTAATAATAGTCGTACCATTGTGTATATCTCAGATCTCCTTGTCGAGGAAAATATATATAGGTCAGATCGATCTAGCAGTGGTGCGTACCGTTGAACAGACTTGACTGACCTGAGATAACAATTTGTCGCCATAGCAGAGCTTCTGAACAGACGAAGGGAAACCAATATGTAGACCACGAGGACAATAGTTCCATTGTAAATCTGCGCACCCGTTGAAGTGGCAAATACTAGACACGAATGCCACTATGCGAGGATAGAACCGTAACGAAGACGACACGAGGCAGTGGGCACTGGGCAGGCAGACAAGCGAACAAGCGAGCAGTCACGCCATGCTAGGCCATGGAGATGGACGGAAATGACAAGTCCATCCATGCAGCGCAAAACGAGATTGACGGGCGGAGTACAGCGAGCACTAGGTGGCACGGGCGGGTCATCATTTGTACTGGAGATCGAGCACCGAGCGGATGGAGCCAAGCACCCGTGCGCGCGGATGCGACAGGTGAGTGATACTAGAAAGAAAGCCCAGATCTTTCGCCCCTGCACTCGAGCGCGCGCTTGCATGCGGCCGGCCGGCAGGTGGAGCCGACGGAGGAGTCATTCGTCGTCGTGCAGATAGGTTTCAGCGCCACCGGCTGGCCGATGGCATGATGAATCCGGCCGCGCGAGATGGGGGCGAGGCGGGATTTGTGCGGCGCGGCCGCACGGACGGGCATGGCATTGACAAATTTAAAGCTACCCGGTCGGCGCGGACGCTCGCTCGCTCGCCGTGATTGCGCGCCTGCCGAGTGCGCGCGTAGTGGAGGGAGACGACAGCGGCCAGCGGGCACGGCGCACGCTCGCCGATCTAGTCGCGCTCCCACGAGCGTGCGTTTCGTCGGACTCCTCGCGCGCACGTCACCTGACGAAACTCCTCCGCGCGCCTCGCGTTCCGTCGCACGTGCGGTGCGTAGCCGGATCTTCCGCGCACGCACGGACGGGGTCGTCCTGGTCGCGCGTGCCGGTGGAGCTGGAGCCAGCCAGCCAGCACATGCGTGATTAAAGATCGATGGACGCTGCACGTACTGGCGGCCGCGCGCGACAGGAGCGGGCATGGGCCGTGACGCTGACCATTGACCCGCCACGGCGGTGCGCGCGCGCGCGGTGGCCAACAGCATTCCGGCCGGTGCCGGTCCAGCCGAGGAGCCGGCGAGCGGCGACAACCCTCAACATCGCACGTGGGCATGCTGGGCCCACCCACCCCCACCAACCGGACCTGGATCCGCCCGCTGATTTCGACGCGCGCGCCGGACGGACCCCGGCCGCCCGCTACGTACGTACGCGGCTGCGGATTGCGGACGGGACCGTCATCCACCGCGCGCTGCGCTGCCCGTGGGTGGCGCGTCACGTCGCCGTGGTGGCCGGCCACGTAGACGCTTCACGGCGGGCGTCTCGGCGTGCCGGCCAGCCGCCAGACCACGTGCGGCGGGCCCTCGTCAGTCGTCAACCTTCTGCCATGCCACGCTCGCGGACGACGCTGAGCACGCATGGCGCCGGCAGCCCGCTCACACGAACGGCGACGACTTGGTTTGGTTTCACACATCGGACTGCAAATTATTCTGCACACTCATCATTCCAAACCCTCTATTTTCTTCACCCCTCGCGTCTGGGCGTCTGGCTCCTGGGAAAATCTGCCGGCCATTGGACTGAGCAGGCTTCCAGAAAATTAGACCGCATGTGTGCACAGTCGGATACGCATACGGCATACATACACACGCACGTGAACGAACGTTACATTTGGACGCCCGACAAGAGGCTGCAGAGCGCGCAGTGGTTTTGACTATCTGCGATGGCCGTACGCTACGCACAGAGCAGACCCTTGCCACCGCGGTACACCGGCACCAACTCTGCTTGCGGCGTGCACGCACGCACACGCTGCAGGGGGTACTGGGAGGCGAAGTAATTTCTTGGACCAGGGGAAGGCTGCTCGCTCTGTGCCCTTGTAGACTTGTTGTCGACTTTGTTGGAGTTTGGACTTTGCACATGCGTTCAGCATTCAGCAGTCTGCCCACGGCCCAAAAACTCCTCTGGTTTTACTGGTGGTTGAAGGAAAACTGTGGGTTTAGACGGGAAACAGGTCAAGTGTGAATGTATGTGCAGCTATCCATTTTAGAGCATCTTTAGTCGTGTCCCCAAAGCTTCCCCCAAACCGCGCCGGATCGAGCGTTTGGGGGACGTGTTTTGTTCGTGCCGCGTTTAGGGGACGTCGCTCCCGCCCGCGTCCCCCAAACGCCAACCCCAATCAAAAATTCAAATAGATATATTCAAAAGAGATCGTTCCCGCCGATTCGTCGCGATCAGAGTAGCGGCGATGAAAGTACTGGGCGCGCGATCATATTACAGACCGGGGGTGCATGCTAATTAGAAGAAGGGGTTGGGCGACGGCGACGTATCCCGAGTCGACGCAGGCCCGTCGATCACGATGACCTCGTCGCGATCTGCCCGTTGTTGTGCATGCTCCGTCTGCTCCATCGCCGACGCAGAGGCCGACGCAGGTGTAGCAGTAGAAGACGCGTCAGCCGGCTCTTGCTGCGCTGCCGCCGCCGCTGCCAGGGCAGCCGCGTCGGCCGCCGCCATTTTGGCTTCGATGTCGTCGAGGATCTGGCCTTTGAAGAAGTTGTGCGCCGTCCGCGTCCGGGGAGACATTCCCTCTGTCGATGTTCTCAGCAGGGACATGTCGTCCCTGCGTTTCTTGAGTTCCAACTTCTCCTCTTGCCTCTTGAGCAGCTCGTCCCACCTTTCGTCGGCCTTCTTGTGGCGGGAGAGAAAGGTCGAGGAGACGTCGGCGAGGCATTTCGTGATCGACGCCCGCGTCTTCTCAGACGACGCAGCGTCGGCCAAGGCGGCCTTGGCAGCCTTGTTGCCAGTAGGACGCCCTGTCGAAGTTGCCAGCGGCGCGTCCAGATCAATGGCGTCCTTCCCCTTGGACAGCGACAAGCGCGTCAACCGTCATTTCTCATTCATTTTGAGCTTGCCATACCAATGCATGAGCACGAAAGACTTGTGACCTTCCGAGTTCCTCGAGTACAAATCCATGGCCCTATCAAACTAACCAAAGGAAGCAGAGTTATTTCATCGAACACAATGTAGGCGCTTGATACGTCTCAAACGTATCTATAATTTCTTATGTTCCATGCTACTTTTATGACAATACTTGAATGTTTTATACATACTTTACATCATTATTATACATTTTCCGGCACTAACCTATTAACAAGATGCCGAAGCGCCGATTGTCTGTTTTCTCGTTGTTTTTGGTTTCAGAAATCCTAGTAAGGAAATATTCTCGGAATTGGACGAAATCAACGCCCAGGGTCCTATTTTTACACGAAGCTTCCAGAAGACCGAGGGGGAAAGGAAGTGGGGCCACGAGGCACCGACACACTAGGGCGGCGCGGCCCAGGCCCTGGCCGCGCGGCCCTAGCGTGTGGGGCCCCCGTGACCCCTCCGACTCCGCCCTTCCGCCTACTTAAAGCCTTCGTCGCGAATACCCCTGTACCGAGAGCCACGATACGGAAAACCTTCCAGAGACGCCGCCGCCGTCAATCCCATCTCGGGGATTCGGAGATCGCCTCCGGCACCTGCCGGAGAGGGGAATCATCACCGGAGGGGCTCTACATCATCATGCCCGCCTCTCGGATTGATGCGTGAGTAGTTCATCCTTGGACTATGGGTCCATAGCAGTAGCTAGATGGTTGTCTTCTCCGCTTGTGCTATCATTGTTTTAGATCTTGTGAGCTGCCTAACATGATCAATTTGTAATGCTACATGTTGTGTTTGATGAGATCCGATGAATCTAGAATACTATGTCAAGTTGATTATCAATCTATCATATATGTGTTGTTTATGTTCTTGCATGCTCTCCGTTGCTAGTAGAGGCTCTGGCCAAGTTGATACTTGTAACTCCAAGAGGGAGTATTTATGCTCGATAGTGGGTTCATGCCTCCATTTAATCTGGGACAGTGACAGAAAGTCCTAAGGTTGTGGATGTGCTGTTGCTACTAGGGATAAAACATCAATGCTTTGTCTAAGGATATTTGTGTTGATTACATTAAGCATCATACTTAATGCAATTATCTGTTGTTTACAACTTAATACTGGAGGGGGTGCGGATGCTAACCCGAAGGTGGATTATTTAGGCATAGATGCATGCTGGTGTTGACTGCCAAAACCCACCGGCGGGCAGCGGCCTTGTCAACACTGTAGAGCCGGGGGGAGCCTAGAGCTGCGGCTGGCTGAGACCCCTCCGAGCGACGGCCCGCAATGCTCCTCCGGTCACACGCGGCGTTGCGAAGTGCAAGGGCGAGCCACCTGACCTATACC
>NC_061510.1:102342470-102410498 GCF_022539505.1 Lolium rigidum
ATCCACATACTTCTCCTATATATATTTCTTCACGTCCATCTTCAATCGCGGCCCACCTCTGACTTGGTCAAATTCTGGTGATAACAGCTGGATAGCGGTCTATGCACTTTGTCGTAATGCCCTGATTAAATCTCATAGTAATCATCGTTGATATGTATTGAATCTTGATTTGTCTTGCCCATCTGTAATTTGTTCACCCAGCATGTTAGTTATCTTATTGGAGAGACACCACTAGTGAACTGTGGACCCCGGTCCATTATTTTACATCTGAATACATTCTACTGCAATTATTGTTCTTACTGTTCTTTGCAAACAAACACCATCTTCCACTCGATACGCTTAATCCTTTGTTTTCGGCAAGCCGGTGAGATTGACAACCTCACTGTTACGTTGGGCAAAGTATCTTGATTGTGTTGTGCAGGTTCCACGTTGGCGCCGGTTTCACTGGTGTTGCGCCGCACTACACTCCTCCACCAACAACCTTCACGTGCTTCTTGGCTCCTACTGGTTCGATAACCTTGGTTTCTTTCTGAGTGAAAACTTGTCGCTGTGCGCATCACACCTTCCTCTTGGGGTTCCCAACGGACGTGTACATCTACGCGCATCAAGCACTTTTTCTGGCGCCGTTGCCGGCGAGATCAAGACACGGCAAGGGGAGTCTCCACATCCAATCTCTTTACTTTGTTTTTGTCTTGCTTTACTTTATTTTATTTACTGTCTTGTTTGATTCATATTAAAAACACAAAAAAATTAGTTACTTTACTTTCTGTCTTATTTACTTGCTCTATATCAAAACACAAAAAATTAGTTACTTGTCTTTACTTTGTTCTATTTGCCTAGTTTACTTTTATTACTGCTAAAATGAGTAATCCTGAAGTTGAAGTTCGTTATTTTAAGCAACAAGGTGGAGAAAGTTTTAAAGATGCTTGGTACAGAATTAGTAATGCTCATCATAGGTACATTAAGAAACACTCCACTATTATCCTTCTTAGGAACTTTTATGTTGGCTTATCTAGTTGGAATAGGTATGTTCTTGATACTCTTTCGGGAGGTAATTTCCTAGGTACTCCTGCTTTAGAAGCTAGCTGCATCATTGAGAGTCTAGTTGGAATACCACCCGTTAATGAAGCTAAAATTGAAATCTCTCTTGAGGATGTTATGAAAAAATTGGAAACCATAGAGAAAAAATTTCCAAGTGTTGAAACTAAATTGGGAATGCTAATTGATAATACTGATAAACTTGATAAATCCCTAGGAAGAATTGATGACAGAATTGGTGTCCTAGAAACTTGTGTTGTCCATGATAATCAAACTAATAGGATTAGTGAACTTGAAAAGGCTATGGGAATCTTGGGTTGACCTTTTTCTTCTCTTAAGTTTAAGGAGAAAGCTTATGTGGGTAAAGAGAAAAAATTCATGTATGCCTCTAAGGTGTTGTTATCACCGGATTTTGGCCAAATCAGGAGATGGGCCGTAAGTGAAGATGGGCTTAAAAGATATACACGTGGAGCATCTTTGAAGCGGCCTTGCGCGAAGAGTTTGGGCTTAATTGCCTATGTATCTGTAATATAGTAGATCGCATCGTAGTTTAGATTAAAAGATAGAGTTTGACCCGTGCACGGTTAGGTGCACGTCCAAATTAGAAAGCCCCTTGGACTATAAATATGTATCTAGGGTTATCGAAAAAGGAGGACAATCACGTTCACAACAAACACAAATCAGGCGCATCGCCACCCCTTCTTTTGAGGGTTTCTCCCGGGTAAGCACCATGCTGCCTAGATCGCATCTTGCGATCTAGGCAGCACAACGTTTATTCGTTTACCTTGTGTTGCTCGTATCGAAGCGTTGTTGATGGCGAGTAGCACTATTTATCGTAGATGTTTTGGGGCTTGCATAGATGCTTTTCTCGCGCATATCTGCTTAGCTATGCCGTCCCTCAACATCTAGCTGCCCTTACACCTATCCAGGTGTGAGGGCAGCATCTTGCTTGTTCGTTACTTGGTAGATCCGATCTGTTATAATTGCTCCTTGTCTTCAAGGATTAGTTTAATATCCGTATGGTTAGGCCTTGCAAACGGGTTGAACGATCCGGTAGTGCGTTAGGTATGGTTTGTTAGTCCTAGGAGGGATGTTCCGGGAATTAACGTAATGTTGGTTTTTAGGCCTCTTCTAGGGTTAGTTTTCCATTATCTTTCGTGTCTATTAGGCTCAACTACGCGTAGGATGTTCCGATCATACGGTGAAAACACTAAACTGTTGTAGATTGGTTTAGCTTTGTCGTGATCAAGCAGGATCCCCATGTCATTGAAAATCCAACATGAACCATGGGGCGATCGGCTCTTTGAGCCGATCCGCAGGGCAACCTGAGAGCCGATAGGGCTCGTATTTAATGTTTACGTGTCCGCCATGCGAGGAACTAATCGAAGCAATCCACACCTTCCTGGCCGGGTATAGGTCGGGTGGCACGCCCTTGCGGCCGCCGGGTCGTGTGCCGGAGCATTTGCGGGACGACGTCGAGGGACCGGGGCCCGCTGCCGCCTTGGAAGCCTCCCGGCTCTTCGTGTTGCTTAACCACCTGCTCGCCGGTGGGCTTTGGCAGATCAACACATTTCGGCACGCCCGGTGGGACATCGAGACAATCTTCCGCAACAACCATGTCGTCATCCGCACCTCGGATTGCGGGAGAACCGGTCAAGTATGAGGATCCGCCTCCTGAGCATAAGAAGAGATATGACGAGCTCAAGGCCATCCTGGAAGCCGATCTCATCGGCGCTTTTGAGAAAACCCGTTCGCACGGGATCAAGTTCAAAGGGTTCCAACCCGAAGGCGCGCTGGATGGACTAGATCTATCTCTCCCTTCGGACGAACGTACCAGAGCCCTGCGACAGGAAGTCAATTATGTCGTTGCTCACTCTCTTCATCGGCATGCTGAGAGCCTGGTGAATACTCTGGAGCGTGTCGCGCTCAATGTGGTGCAAGAAGTCACGAAGCACAAGTACTCTCCGTCAAGTCCTGCTCTAGGAACTCACCAAGGGGAGGTACCGCTCTACACAAGGCCACCACTGCAACACACGTTTGCAGCTCCACAGCAACAAGGTTCACCGGCGTATGTCGTGTACAAGGAGGGAGGTGATCCGGGCGACTACCAATTCCTGTATGAGCCGCCCAAGGAAGTTCCACATGGATACGTGTGCACATACGTGCCGGACTGCAACAACTTGATGACCCAGGTTACAGCAGGAAGGACTGCCACGGCAGGAGGAGTCGCCGGGAGCGGAAGCGGTTCTGGAGCGGATGTCGAGAAACAGGCGTGGCTAACTAAATATGCCACCAATACAAGTCATGAACGATCAGCATTCGCAGCTCCTACGGTGGATGAGATCACCGCCATCATGAGAGACAAGTTCGGCATACCGCCGAAGAAGAGGATGATCGGCTATTCCAAGCCGTATCCCAACGACTACGACCTGATCCCGCTGCCACCTAAGTATCGGCTTCCGACTTCACAAAATTTAGTGGATCGAAGGAACCAGCTCGATCGAGCACGTGAGCCGATACTTGGCACGGTTGGGCATGGTCTCGGCTTCGGACGAGCTACGTGTGAGGTTCTTCTCGCAGTCTCTCACGGGTCCAGCCTTTGGGTGGTACACCTCGTTGCTACCGGACTCGGTTCGGACGTGGAAGCAGGCTGGAAGAGCAATTCCATGAACAATACCATTCAGAAACCACGGAAGCTAGCCTTGCCGATCCGACTCAAGTTTGGCGAGAGACGAGGAGAGACGGTATCTCGAGTACATCCGAGAGGTTCGGGACCGTCGAGAACCGATGTTATTTGGTTCGCCTAACCGAGAAGGAAGCGATCGAGCCGGCGGTAGCAGGATTATCAGCGCCGCTCAAAGATGTGACCTTCCAAGCGGAGTACAATTCACCGGCGCACATGGTTCGAAGGTGACAGCATATGAACAAGCGCCATCCGGACTGTACCAGGACAAGTACAAGCGCGTCGCCCGATCGAAACGGACGAAGATGAAGACTCGCAGGGGATCGGGGAGGTCGCCGTAGCTGAGTGGACTCGGGGGCAAAACCCGTGTCCCGCAAGTGGGTGAAGCAACCGGGGCCTATGAAGGGGTTCGACTTCGATTTGAGCAAAACCGAGCAAATTTTCGATTTGTCGTTGAAGGAGAAACAGCTGAAGTTACCCGAAGGCCACAAAATCCCCACGCCTCAAGAGATGAACGGCAAGCCATACTGCAAATGGCATCACACGTTCACCCATACCACCAACGACTGCAAGGTCCTGCGCGGACGGATTCAGATGGCAATAGAACAAGGCCGATTACTCTTCGGTCAGTTTGCCATGAGAGTTGACACGCAGCCGTTTCCGGAAGTCAACATGGTCGATCTCAGCCAGTACATAGGACGCGAGCCAGGGTTCTCGTTCGATATCAATATGGCAGGGCTTGCAGATCGCCATGACGAGGATAAGCCAGAGAGTAGTCGCTCTCGTGGCAAGGACAAGAAGGAGGCCGATCCACGCGACCGGCCCCAGCATGATGACAGACGGTATTTGACTGAGGAAGAAGTGATCAGCGTGCGGTATCAACGACCACTTTCCACGCACCTCCTTAACAAATATGAACAGCAATACGACCGACGTCGGCGCTATGACGTAGATGATGATAAATATTGTCGGTCTGATGCAGACAACAGGAAATATCGTCGGTACGAAGGGTATGAGCGTCACGCTAGAGGGAGGTCAAGGGAGCAAGAGGACATGGACAGGCATTGGAATTGTCCTTTCTTCAAACACTGCAGGGACTCAGGAATGAGCCGATTGCCTACAATCGAGAACTGCCCAGAATGTAAGCAGAAGAGGAAGGGAACAAACGAAGTTTCAGTGTTCAAGCGTCTAGGACCTCTCCCACCTCAGAACAAACGAGCTGAGTCATCCCAAGATGAAGACTTTGAAGAGTCAGAAGAAGAAGATAGATATCACCGACCAAGGTGGTGTCCTGATGGACTCAGCCACTCCCAAAAGCGTAGAGTGCAACGGCTCAGAAACTTAGAAGAAGCCGAGGCGCAATACCTGTACACGTTGAGAAAAGCACGGCCCGATCTGGCCGTGAAAATTCAGCAAACACTGGAGACAGAAGCTCGCCCACCGAAGAAAGTGTGGCGACCCAAGCAGAAGAAAGCCGATGCAAGGACATCGGCTGATACAAACATGGTGCTCGTTCTCCCGTCAGAGTTTTGTGCTCCAAAAGATGAGGAAGTATCAGTGGCACAGTTTGATTGCGGGCCGCGGCCGGTTATCTTTGAGAAGCCACGAGAAAGGAGCTATAGGCATCTGAAGGCCCTATACCTGAAGGGTTATATCAACGGGCAGCCTATTAGCAAGATGCTGGTTGACACAGGAGCAGCAGTCAACATAATGCCGTACTCCATGTTACGTCGTTTGGGACGTTCTACTGAAGATCTGATCAAGACCAACGTCACACTAAGCGATTTCAACGGCCAACCGTCAGAAGCCAAGGGTGTTCTGAACGTGGACTTAACTGTCGGCCGAAAGACCATCCCCACGTCCTTTTTCATCGTCGACAGCAAGAGCACTTATGTTGTTCGCTAGGAAGGGATTGGATCCATGCTAATCGCTGCATTCCATCCACAATGCATCGGTGCATCATACAATGGGATGGAGATGAAGTGGAGGTTGTTCATGCGGATGATTCGGTCGATATCTCTTTGGCTGCCATGAACATCCGGGAAGCAAACGACCAAGAGCCGCTCTTCGGAATCAATCCGGACGACCGTGAGCGCATCGAAGCTACAAAAACGGGGTGAGGCTAGTCTTATCCACCGGCCCGACGAGTAGCAAGATCCAAGTCTATGGACGTACGTGGCAAGGCCGATCCCTGCGATCGGCCCCAAAAAATAAGAAACAAGGATCTCACTTCAAACATGCCACGTTGTCATAGCAGGGAGCCAAGAAGTTGTAAACCCACGTTCAACATTGCAATGGAAAAGGAGGCCGATTCTAGCAATCGGCCACAATTAGCCTCAACCTACCTTCTGCCTGTGTTCATCGTCATTGATTTGGCAGGCAATGGAAAGCTGATATATGAGTTTACAACAGCTGATGGACTAGAAGAGATCGAAATTGGTCCTGGGGATAAGCCATGGCCAACATTTATCAGCAAGTGAGTTGGATCACCAACTGCAAGGGGAGCCGATTCTAGCAATCGACTAAAACTATTCCCACCACCCATGTTTACTGATGTGCTATTTCGCATGGTGAGTGGCGAGACAAGCTTGAATTGGCTGAAAAGCTGATATCTTCAATCACTTGAAGGATTCGGCTCGGGGGGCATATACACGGAGAAGGTACAAGACACCATGAAGTATGTACCCAGGGGAAGCCGATTCATGAATCGTTCGGCCAATAAAAAATCGAAAATACAAAAATTCTCGGCACAGCCGATGGAATTACAGAGTTTAAGTTCGATAAAAGAGCATACTTCTCCTAGGACCATGGGAACAGCCGATGACGATACAATCGGCTATGGCGTTTCTGTCCAGGGTTTGGCCAAGCCGTAACCTGGTCAATATCGCCGTTAATATGGAGGGCATCAGAGTTTCATCAGTACCCCCACTAGAAGTTCCTTGTCCAGATGGCGCCCTGTTTTGATGAGCTAGAAGGATAGCAAAGTCAGGGTTGGTCTTATCTGGAAAGCCGATGGTGGCTCATCTGGCTAGTTTCGCATAGCAGTGCCCTCAGAGGAGCCCGAGCTTGAACCTCGTCGACCTGATTGCGTCTCCTCTCTGGTATTTTCTTCAGTGAAGGTCTCCAAGAGCAGGATTAATGGGCTAACGTGTTACTGAAGCCTAGAGGGACTCTTCCCTTTCAAGGTTCCTGGTGGCAACCTGTCTCCTTGTTGTTCTCACCTTGACTGAGGCTCGGGGGGCAGTGGACTTAAAGATCCATGACCAGTTTCATGACCCTGTTTGAGGAAGCATACCAATTTGGACGAAGCAGGGAAGGATCATTAGTAAAACTGCCAAGGGCTGTCGTCATCGGCAAGTTGTCTAACCAGAAGGGGACCAAATTTTCAAAATTTTCGGACTCTTGATAAGGAAAGTTCTGAACCATCCTGATACTTCTTTGGGTTCAGGCTGTTGCTTGGAAGTTGGTTCAATGTGGTCCTGGTGATTTGGAGTGGTTAAGGTTTGCCAATTTTAAGAATCAGAAGTGGGACAAGGGTTGCAGGTTATTATTTGAAGGATAACTGAATTTACCCGTTTCGCAAATTTATCCAGGAAGGCGGATGCGTTGCCATCGTCTCATTAAGGCGTTGGCCACCTTTGACAATCAGAAAATGGCAAAGTCTGAAATCCGATGATTGGAAATTGAATTGGAAGAATCTATTCATCTTCATTGATTAAAAAGGGGATTTCTTACAAGGAAAAGCTGATTGCTCAACAAAAGGGAAACAAATTGCTACTTCTAGTCTTATGCTAGTAAATCCCTACTCTAAGGGCTGTTGCCGTCTTCGCCGTCGCTGGGGTAGCTACCGTCATTGCTACTATCGACGAATTCCTCGTCGCTGCTACTGTGACCTTCAACGGAGGCCTCTTCCTCTTCATCATCATCCTCCTCATCGGACCAGGCCCAGCCACGGATGCGCTTTGGTGGCGGTTCATCGGAGGAGGTGTCGTCCTCTGGTTCCTTCTTCGTGTCGGAGGAGATGTCTTCGTCTTCGTCGTCCTCTTCTTCTTCTTCTTCTTCTTCTTTGGTGGAGGAAGTGAATTTACCCCGGAAGAGAGGGTCGTCGTCGTCGCTCTCCGCCTCCAGTTCTCCGTCAATCAGGAATCGGAGGTCATCTTCCCCGTCAGTCAGGGGCATGTCGCCATCCGACCAGACGAGGTCCTCGGGTCGACCCTCTGGTACGAAGTCGAAGTCGAACTCTTGCTCGTCCCAATGCTTGGGAGCGCGCCTATTGTACGCTTCCATCTGGTTGACCTCTGGCTCCAGTTCGCTCGAGGAAGAGGATTGGGAGGAGGAAGAGGAAGACATGGTTACAGAGGAGGAGGGTTTTTGGGCCGATGGCTGGTGTGGAGCAGGAGGATGAAGAGGGAAACTGTTCGATGTGGCTAAATAAAAGAAGATATAGTGGAGATTTAATGCTCGGACAGTTTCCAAGGATGTGGTGCCAAATTTGTCAAATCGTGCAGAGAAGTTGAGAAGGCAAGGCGTCATGATGAAGAATACTGCGACGTTTCTGCTCTGCCACGACATGACCCCTCGAAGGAAAAACAGAATGGTTTTGAAATTATTATTACCAAAACCAGGGGGGCATGTGTTATCACCGGATTTTGGCCAAATCAGGAGATGGGCCGTAAGTGAAGATGGGCTTAAAAGATATACACGTGGAGCATCTTTGAAGCGGCCTTGCGCGAAGAGTTTGGGCTTAATTGCCTATGTATCTGTAATATAGTAGATCGCATCGTAGTTTAGATTAAAAGATAGAGTTTGACCCGTGCACGGTTAGGTGCACGTCCAAATTAGAAAGTCCCTTGGACTATAAATATGTATCTAGGGTTATCGAAAAAGGAGGACAATCACGTTCACAACAAACACAAATCAGGCGCATCGCCACCTGATACGTCTCCAACGTATCGATAATTTCTTATGTTCCATGTTACTTTATTGATGATACCTACATGTTTTATGCACATTATATGTCATATTTATGCATTTTCTGGAACTAACCTATTAACAAGATGCCGAAGAGCCGATTGTCTGTTTTCTAGCTGTTTTTGGTTTCGAAATCCTAGTAAAGAAATATTCTCGGAATTGGACGAAACTTTCGCCCGGGGTCCTATTTTTGCACGAAGCTTCCGGAAGACCGAAGACCTAACGAAGTGGGGCCACGAGGTGGCCGGGAGGGTGGCCGGCGCGGCCCAGTGCCCCGGCCGCGCCGACCTACCCCCTGGGCCCCTCGTGTGGCCCCTCGCGTTGACCCTCCGCCTACTTAAAGCTTCCGTCGCGAAACCCCCGCATGCGAGAGCCACGATACGGAAAACCTTACTGAGACGCCGCCGCCGCGAATCCCATCTCGGGGGATTCTGGAGATCGCCTCCGGCACCCTGCCGGAGAGGGGATTCATCTCCCGGAGGACTCTACACCGCCATGGTCGCCTCCGGAGTGATGAGTGAGTAGTCCACCCCTGGACCATGGGTCCATAGCGGTAGCTAGATGGTCGTCTTCTCCTTGTTGTGCTTCATTGTTGGATCTTGTGAGCTGCCTAACATGATCAAGATCATCTATCCGTAATACTATATGTTGTGTTTGTCGGGATCCGATGGATAGAGAATACTATGTTATGGTGATTATCAATCTATTGTTTATGTGTTGTTTATGATCTTGCATGCTCTCCGTTATTAGTAGAGGCTCGGCCAAGTTTTTGCTCTTAACTCCAAGAGGGGTATTTATGCTCGATAGTGGGTTCATGCCTTCATTGAATGCGGGATCGTGACGGTAGGTTCTAAGGTTGTGATGTGCTGTTGCCACTAGGGATAAAACATTGATGCTATGTCTAAGGATGTAGTTGTTGATTACATTACGCACCATACTTAATGCAATTGTCTCGTTGCTTTGCAACTTAATACCGGAGGGGTTCGGATGATAACCTCGAAGGTGGACTTTTTAGGCATAGATGCAGTTGGATGGCGGTCTATGTACTTTGTCGTAATGCCCAATTAAATCTCACTATATTTATCATATCATGTATATGCATTGTTATGCCTTTCTCTATTTGTCAATTGCCCGACTGTAATTTGTTCACCCAACATGCTTTTATCTTATGGGAGAGACACCTCTAGTGAACTGTGGATCCCGGTCCTATTCTTTACATAGCATAAATTCTACTGCAATACTTGTGTTTTATTATTTTCTTTGCAAACATCTTCCACTCGATACGCTTAATCCTTTGTTACAGCAAGCCGGTGAGATTGACAACCTCACTGTTTCGTTGGGGCAAAGTACTTGGGTTGTGTTGTGCGGGTTCCGCGTTGGCGCCGGAATCCTCGGTGTTGCGCCGCATCACATTTCGCGACCATCAACCTTCAACGTGCTTCTTGGCTCCTCCTGGTTCGATTAAACCTTGGTTTCTTTCGAGGGAAAACTTGCCACTCGTGCGCATCATACCTTCCTCTTGGGGTTCCCAACGGACGTGTACATTTACGCGCATCAAGCTCTGTTTTCTGGCGCCGTTGCCGGGGAGATCAAGACACGCTGCAAGGGGAGTCTCCACTTCTCAATCCCTTTACTTTGTTTTTGTCTTGCTTTATTTTATTTACTACTTTGTTTGCTGCACTAAATCAAAACACAAAAAAATTAGTTGCTAGTTTTACTTTATTTACTGTCTTGCTCTCTATATCAAAAACACAAAAAGATTAGTTACCTATCTTTACTTTGTCTGCCTAGTTTACTTTTTGCTTATTGCATCATGTTTCCTTTTAATTTCACCACAAAAGACATACCGGTAGGACGGGGGTCCATAGTTGGGAGAAATAATATAGAAGAATTTTTCAATCATGTTAGTATTACTGAAGATTTTGAAGATAGACACTTGGTAGAACTTGCACCTACCTATGAAATTGCTGCTGTCTTGCTTTAGTTCGCATGTTGGAAACTAAATTTGTTAATCTCAATCCTATAATCCAACACATGTTTCTTACACTTGGTGACATGGAAGAAGGGGAAAAGAAAGATTTTGTTCTAGAAACTCTTCTTAGAGAATTTGGTGGTCTAGCAAGAGAGGCTAGAAAGGTTTTTGCTAAATTTAATATGCTAGGTTCTCATACCAATTTTATTGGCCTCCTTGAAAAAATGGACATGGATAGAATAAGGTACACTAATAACATTAATAATGGTGGGGAAATCAAAGCACCAATACCATGTAAACTCCTAGCTATGAATGATGCATTAGAAAATAACTATGCTTGGCTTGTTCCCGAAAATTTGTTCGATGAGAGTAGCAAGCCCAAGACTAATGAAAAGGGAGACGCTAAAACTTATATATCAAACATACTATGCTTAGTTGAGAAAGCTCCCGACTCTGAAAATAATAATGTTGATGCTTCTTCATTTGATAATACTTGATTTGCACTTTCTGCGCCTAGCTGAAAGGCGTTAAAGAAAAGCGCTTATGGGAGACAACCCATGTTTTTACCTACAGCAATTTTTTGTTTTGTTGAGTCTTGGAAGTTGTTTACTACTGTAGCAACCTCTCCTTATCATGTTTTTGTGCCAAGTAAAGTTTCTATGTCAAAGTTGATGTTATATTTGGGATTGCTGCGCAGAAACAGCGTTGCTGTCTGTCACGAATCTGGGCACAGTTCTCTGTAGAAAATTCTAAAAAATCTGCCAATTTACGAGCGTGATCCTCAGATATGTACGCAACTTTCATTAGTTTTGAGTTTTTCCATTTGAGCAAGTCTGGTGCCATCTCTAAATTCGTCTTTACGGACTGTTCTGTTTTTGACAGATTCTGCCTTTTATTTCGCATTGCCTCTTTTGCTATGTTGGATTTATTTCTTTGATCCACTAATGTCCAGTAGCATTATGCAATGTCCAGAAGTGAAAATAATGATTGTGTCACCTCTGAATGTGTGAATTATTAATTGTGCACTAACCCTCTAATGAGTTTGCTTGAAGTTTGGTGTGAAGGAAGTTTTCAAGGGTCAAGAGAGGAGTATGATATACTATGATCAAGAGGAGTGAAAGCTCTAAGCTTGGGGATGCCCCCGTGGTTCACCCCTGCATATTTTAAGAAGACTCAAGCGTCTAAGCTTGGGGATGCCCAAGGCATCCCCTTCTTCATCGACAACATCATCAGGTTCCTCCCCGAAACTATATTTTTATTCAATCACATCTTGTGTTCTTTACTTGGAGCGTCGGTTTGTTTTCGTTTTTGTTTTTGTTTGAATAAGATGGATCCTAGCATTCACTTTGTGGGAGAGAGACACGCTCCGCTGTTGCATATGGACACATGTGTCCTTAGGCTTTACTCATAATGTTCAAGGCGAAGTTTCTTCTTCGTTAAATTGTTATATGGTTGGAATTGGAAAATGCTACATGTAGTAATTCTAAACTATCTTGGATAATGTGATACTTGGTAATTGTTGTGCTCATGTTTAAGCTCTTGCATCATATGCTTTGCACCCATTAATGAAGAAATACATAGAGCTTGCTAAAATTTGATTTGCATATTTGGTTTCTCTAAGGTCTAGATAATATCTAGTATTGAGTTTTGAACAACAAGGAAGACGAGTGTAGAGTCTTATAATGTTTACAATATGTCTTTTATGTGAGTCTTGCTGCACTTGTTCATCCTTGAGTTTGCTTCAAATAACCCTCGCTAGCCTAAACCTTGTATCGAGAGGGAATACTTCTCATGCATCCAAAATCCTTGAGCCAACTACTATGCCATTTGTGTCCACCATAACTACCTACTACATGGTATTTCTCCGCCATTCCAAAGTAAATTGCTTGAGTGCTACCTTTAAAATTCCATCATTCACCTTTGCAATATATAGCTCATGGGACAAAATAGCCTTAAAAACTATCGTAGTATTGAATATGTACTTATGCACTTTATATTTTATTAAGTTGCTTGTTGTGCGATAACCATGCTTACAGGGAACGCCATCAACTATTGTTGAATATCATGTGAGTTGCTATGCATGTCCGTCTTGTCTCGAAGGTCTATCATTTTAGTGGTTGGAGCATGCAAAATTGTTAGAGAAGAACATTGGGCCGCTAACTAAAGCCATGAATCATGGTTGAAGTTTCAGTTTTGGACATATATCCTCAATCTCATATGAGAATAATAACTTTGCTACATGCTTATGCATTTAAGAGGAGTCCATTATCCGTTGTCCATGTTGTCCCGGTATGGATGTCTAAGTTGAGAATAATCAAAAGCGAGAAATCCGAAATGCGAGCTTTCTCCTTAGACCTTTGTACGGCGGCATGGAGGTACCCCTTTGTGACACTTGGTTGAAACATGGCATGCGAAGATCCGGTAGTCCAAGTTAAGTAGGACGAGGTGCGGGCACTATTAGTATACTATGCATGAGGCTTGCAGCTTCTAAGATATAATTTTCATAACTCATATGCTTTATTACTACCGTTGACAAAATTGTTTCATGTTTTCAAAATAAAAGCTCTAGCACAAATACAAAGAATCGATGCTTTCCTCTTTGAAGGACCATTCTTTTACTTTTATTGTTGAGTCGGTCTACCTATCTCCTTCCACCTAAGAAGCAAACACTTGTGTGAACTGTGTATTGATTCCTACATATTTGCATATTGCACTTGTTATATTACTTTATGTTGACAATATCCATGAGATATACATGTTACAAGTTGAAAGCAACCGCTGAAACTTAATCTTCCTATGTGTTGCTTCAACACCTTTACTTTGATTTATTGCTTTATGAGTTAACTCTTATGCAAGACTTATTGATGCTTGTCTTGAAAGTACTATTCATGAAAAGTCTTTGTCATATGATTCACTTGTTTACTCATGTCATTACCTTTGCTTTGATCGCTGCATTCATTACATATGTTTACAAATAGTATGATCAAGATTATGATGGCATGTCACTTCGTAAATTATCTTTGTTATCGTTTTACCTCGCTCGGGACGAGCAGAACTAAGCTTGGGGATGCTTGATACGTCTCCAACGTATCGATAATTTCTTATGTTCCATGTTACTTTATTGATGATACCTACATGTTTTATGCACATTATATGTCATATTTATGCATTTTCTGGAACTAACCTATTAACAAGATGCCGAAGAGCCAGTTGCTGTTTTCTGCTGTTTTTGGTTTCAGAAATCCTAGTAAAGAAATATTCTCGGAATTGGACGAAACTTTCGCCCAGGGTCCTATTTTTGCACGAAGCTTCCAGAAGACCGAAGACCTAACGAAGTGGGGCCACGAGGTGGCCAGGAGGGTGGCCGGCGCGGCCCAGGCCCTGGCCGCGCCGACCTACCCCCGGGCCCCTCGTGTGGCCCCTCGCGTTGACCCTCCGCCTACTTAAAGCTTCCGTCGCGAAACCCCCGCACCGAGAGCCACGATACGGAAAACCTTACAGAGACGCCGCCGCCGTGAATCCCATCTCGGGGGATTCTCGGAGATCGCCTCCGCACCCCGCCGGAGAGGGGATTCATCTCCCGGAGGACTCTACACCGCCATGGTCGCCTCCGGAGTGATGAGTGAGTAGTCCACCCCTGGACCATGGGTCCATAGCAGTAGCTAGATGGTCGTCTTCTCCTTGTTGTGCTTCATTGTTGGATCTTGTGAGCTGCCTAACATGATCAAGATCATCTATCCGTAATACTATATGTTGTGTTTGTCGGGATCCGATGGATAGAGAATACTATGTTATGGTGATTATCAATCTATTGTTTATGTGTTGTTTATGATCTTGCATGCTCTCCGTTATTAGTAGAGGCTCTGGCCAAGTTTTTGCTCTTAACTCCAAGAGGGGGTATTTATGCTCGATAGTGGGTTCATGCCTTCATTGAATCTCGGGATCGTGACGAGAGGTTCTAAGGTTGTGATGTGCTGTTGCCACTAGGGATAAAACATTGATGCTATGTCTAAGGATGTAGTTGTTGATTACATTACGCACCATACTTAATGCAATTGTTCCGTTGCTTTGCAACTTAATACCGGAGGGGGTTCGGATGATAACCTCGAAGGTGGACTTTTTAGGCATAGATGCAATTGGATGGCGGTCTATGTACTTTGTCGTAATGCCCAATTAAATCTCACTATATTTATCATATCATGTATATGCATTGTTATGCCTTTCTCTATTTGTCAATTGCCCGACCGTAATTTGTTCACCCAACATGCTTTTATCTTATGGGAGAGACACCTCTAGTGAACTCGTGGATCCCGGTCCTATTCTTTACATAGCATAAATTCTACTCGCAATACTTGTGTTTTATTATTTTCTTTGCAAACATCTTCCACTTGATACGCTTAATCCTTTGTTACAGCAAGCCGGTGAGATTGACAACCTCACCTGTTTCGTTGGGGCAAAGTACTTGGGTTGTGTTGTGCGGGTTCCGCGTTGGCGCCGGAATCCCCGGTGTTGCGCCGCATCACATTTCGCGACCATCAACCTTCAACGTGCTTCTTGGCTCCTCCTGGTTCGATTAAACCTTGGTTTCTTTCTGAGGGAAAACTTGCCACTGTGCGCATCATACCTTCCTCTTGGGGTTCCCAACGGACGTGTACATTTACGCGCATCACCACCCCTTCTTTCGAGGGTTTCTCCCGGGTAAGCACCATGCTGCCTAGATCGCATCTTGCGATCTAGGCAGCACAACGTTTATTCGTTTACCTTGTGTTGCTCGTACTGAAGCGTTGTTGATGGCGAGTAGCACTATTTATCGTAGATGTTTTGGGGCTTGCATAGATGCTTTTCTCGCGCATATCTGCTTAGCTATGCCGTCCCTCAACATCTAGCTGCCCTTACACCTATCCAGTGTGAGGGCAGCATCTTGCTTGTTCGTTACTTGGTAGATCCGATCTGTTATAGTTGCTCCTTGTCTTCAAGGATTAGTTTAATATCCGTATGGTTAGGCCTTGCAAACGGGTTGAACGATCCGGTAGTGCGTTAGGTATGGTTTGTTAGTCCTAGGAGGGATGTTCCGGGAATTAATGTTGGTTTTTAGGCCTCTTCTAGGGTTAGTTTTCCATTATCTTTCGTGTCTATTAGGCTCAACTACGCGTAGGATGTTCCGATCATACGGTGAAAACCCTAAACTGTCGTAGATTGGTTTAGCTTTGTCGTGATCAAGCAGGATCCCCATGTCATTGAAAATCCAACATGAACCATGGGGCGATCGGCTCTTTGAGCCGATCCGCAGGGCAACCTGAGAGCCGATAGGGCTCGTATTTAATGTTTACGTGTCTGCCATGCAGGGAACTAATCGAAGCAATCCACACCTTCCTGGCCAGGTATAGGTCAGGTGGCACGCCCTTGCAGCCGCCAGGTCGTGTGCCGGAGCATTTGCGGGACGACGTCGAGGGACCAGGGCCCGCTGCCGCCTTGGAAGCCTCCCGGCTCTTCGTGTTGCTTAACCACTGCTCGCCGGTGGGCTTTGGCAGGCAACAGGTGCCTAAACCAAAGAATTATTATAGGCCTAAAATTGATAAAACCCCTAGCACCACCATAGAAAAGTTAGATAATGGAGCATCTAAGGTACCCTCTGCAACAAGTTGTGCTTGTAAGAAAAATAATGATGTTGATGCTTTATCTCTTGATAATACTTGATTTGCACTTTCTGCGCCTAGCTGAAAGGCGTTAAAGAAAAGCACTTCTTGGGAGATAACTGATACGTCTCCAACGTATCGATAATTTCTTATGTTCCATGCTACTTTATTGATGATACCTACATGTTTTATGCACATTATATGTCGTATTTACGCATTTTCTGGAACTAACCTATTAACAAGATGCCGAAGAGCCGCTTCGTTGTTTTCGCTGTTTTTGGTTTCGTAAATCCTAGTAACGAAATATTCTCGGAATTGGACGAAATCACCGCCCAGGGTCCTATTTTTGCACGAAGCTTCCAGAAGACCAAAGGGGAGTCGAAGTGGGGCCACGAGGTGGCCAGGTGACAGGGCGGCGCGGCCCAGGCCCTGGCCGCGTGGCCCTGTCCCCTGGGCCCCTCGTGCCGCCTCTTGACCTGCCCTTTCGCCTACTTATAGCCTCCGTCGCGAAACCCTCAGTACCGAGAGCCACGATACGGAAAACCTTCCAGAGACGCCGCCGCCGCGAATCCCATCTCGGGGGTTCGGGAGATCGCCTCCGGCACCCTGCCGGAGAGGGGATTCATCTCCCGGAGGACTCTTCATCGCCATGATCGCCTCCGGAGTGATGAGTGAGTAGTTCACCCCTGGACTATGGGTCCATAGCAGTAGCTAGATGGTCGTCTTCTCCTAATTGTGCTTCATTGTTGGATCTTGTGAGCTGCCTAACATGATCAAGATCATCTATCCGTAATACTATATGTTGTGTTTGTCGGGATCCGATGGATAGAGAATACTATGTTATGGTGATTATCAATCTATTGTTTATGTGTTGTTTATGATTTTGCATGCTCTCCGTTATTAGTAGAGGCTCGGCCAAGTTTTTACTCTTAACTCCAAGAGGGAGTATTTATGCTCGATAGTGGGTTCATGCCTTCATTGACACCGGGACAAGTGACGTAAAGTTCTAAGGTTGTGATGTGTCTGTTGCCACTAGGGATAAAACATTGATTCTATGTCTAAGGATGTAGTTGTCGATTACATTACGCACCATACTTAATGCAATTGTCTCGTTGCTTTGCAACTTAATACCGAATGGGGTTCGGATGATAACTCTGAAGGTGGACTTTTTAGGCATAGATGCAGTTGGATGGCGGTCTATGTACTTTGTCGTAATGCTCGGATTAAATCTCACTATATTTATCATATCATGTATATGCATTGTTATGCCCTTCTCTATTTGTCAATTGCCCGACTGTAATTTGTTCACCCAACATGCTTTTATCTTATGGGAGAGACACCTCTAGTGAACTGTGGACCCCGGTCCTATTCTTTACATCGCATACAATCTACTGCAATACTTGTTTTACTGTTTTCTTGCAAACAATCATCTTCCACACAATACGGTTAATCCTTTGTTACACAATACGGTTAATCTTGCATAATGAATTTTAAGCAATTAGATACTGAACATGTTGCTCAAGCATGGAAGAGAATGAAAACTTTGGTAAAGAATTGCCCAACCCATGGACTGACTACTTGGATGATCATCCAAACCTTCTATGCAGGACTAAATTTTTCTTCGCGGAATTTATTGGCTTCAGCTCGTTGGAGGTACCTTTATGTCCATCACTTTGGGGGCGGCTACAAAACTTCTTGATGATATGATGATAAATTACTCCGAATGGCACACGGAAAGAGCTCCACAAGGTAAGAAGGTAAATTCTGTTGAAGAAACCTCTTCCTTGAGTGATAAGATTGATGTGATTATGTCTATGCTTGTGAATGGTAGATCTAATGTTGATCCAAATAATGTTCCTTTAGCTTCATTGGTTGCTCAAAAAGAAAATGTTGATGTGAATTTCATTAAAAATAATAATTTCAACAACAATGCTTATAGGAACAACTCTGGTAATAACTATAGGCCATATCCTGCTAGTGGTAATGATTATGGTAATACTTATGGTAGATATGAGGAAAAGATGCTAGAAATTGAAAGATCCACTAAAAACTTTATGCAATCACAATATGAGCAAAATCAATTGTTTACTAAAACTATGAATGAACAATCTACCTTGTTGAAAAATATAGGAAATCAACTTGAAAACTTGAATAGGGAGATTTCTGGTCTGCAAACTAAAATTTCAAATGCTCGAAACCCGAATCTCATACATGTCCGCATCACAATCCTCTTTAATTAATAAAATGGCTGCTAAACCTGATGATATTGATAATAAGATTACTACTACAGCAAATGCCATCCAAGTTAGAATTAATGAGAATATAAGATTAATGGCTGAATTGCATGCTAGGTGGGATAGAGAAGAAAATGAAAAACTAGCTAAAGAGAATAATGTAGCTAAAGTTTGGACTATTACCACCACTAGTAATGTTAATTCTTCACATGTTGCTGCACCTCCTACTATCAATGGTAAAATAATTGGTGTTGGCAATGTTTCTACTTCTAGTGCAAAGCGAACAAAACTGCCTGAAATTGCTAAAACTGCTGAAATTGCTTGTGATAAAACTGCTGAAATTTTTTCCAACCTTGGGAACAATGATCCCATTGCTGTAGCTCATAATGATTTAGATTTTGATGATTGCCACATCTCTGAAGTTATAAAGTTCTTACAAAAACTTGCTAAAAGTCCTAATGCTAGTGCTATAAATTTAGCCTTTACAAAACATATTACAAATGCTCTCATAAAAGCTAGAGAAGAGAAACTAAAACTTGAAACTTCTATTCCTAGAAAGTTAGAAGATGGTTGGGAGCCCATCATTAAAATGAAATTCAATGACTTTGAATGTAATGCTTTATGTGATCTTGGTGCAAGTATTTCTGTTATGCCTAAAAAGATTTATGATATGCCTGACTTGCCACCATTGAAGAATTGTTATTTGGATGTTAATCTTGCCGATAATGTTAAAAAGAAACCTTTAGGGAGGATTGATAATGTGCACATTACGGTTAACAATAACCTTGTCCCCGTTGATTTTGTTGTCTTGGATATCGAATGCAATGCATCTTGTCCTATTGTGTTGGGAAGACCTTTTCTTCGAACCGTTGGTGCTGTTATTGATATGAGGGAAGGTAATATTAAATATCAATTTCCTCTCAAGAAAGGTATGGAACACTTCCCTAGAAAGATAATGAAGTTGCCTTTCGATTCTATTATTAGAACAAGTTATGATGTTGATGCTTCTACTCTTGATATTACTTGATTTGCACTTTCTGCGCCTAGCTGAAAGGCGTTAAAGAAAAACGCTTATGGGAGACAACCCATGTTTTTACTACAGTACTTTGTTTTATATTTGAGTCTTGGAAGTTGTTTACTACTGTAGCAACCTCTCCTTATCATGTTTTTGTGCCAAGTAAAGTTTCTATGTTAAAGTTGATGTTATATTTGGGATCGCTGCGCAGAAACAGCATTGCTGTCTGTCACGAATCTGGGCACAAGTCTCTGTAGAAAATTCGAAAAAATCTGCCAATTTACGAGCGTGATCCTCAGATATGTACGCAACTTTCATTAGTTTTGAGTTTTTCCATTTGAGCAAGTCTGGTGCCATCTTAAAATTCGTCTTTACGAACTGTTCGTTTTTGACAGATTCTGCCTTTTATTTCGCATTGCCTCTTTTGCTATGTTGGATGAATTTCTTTGATCCATTAATGTCCAGTAGCTTTATGCAATGTCCAGAAGTGTAAAGAATGATTGTGTCACCTCTGAATGTGTGAATTATTAATTATTCACTAACCCTCTAATGGGTTTGCTTGAAGTTTGGTGTGAAGGAAGTTTTCAAGGGTCAAGAGAGGAGTATGATATACTATGATCAAGAGGAGTGAAAGCTCTAAGCTTGGAGATGCCCCCGTGGTTCACCCCTGCATATTTTAAGAAGACTCAAGCGTCTAAGCTTGGGGATGCCCAAGGCATCCCCTTCTTCATCGACAACATCATCGGGTTCCTCCCCGAAACTATATTTTTATTCAATCACATCTTGTGTTCTTTACTTGGAGCGTCTGTTTGTTTTTGTTTTTGTTTTTGTTTGAATAAAATGTATCCTAGCATTCACTTTGTGGGAGAGAGACACGCTCCGCTGTTGCATATGGATAAATATGTCCTTAGGCTTTACTCATAATGTTCAAGGCGAAGTTTCTTCTTCGTTAAATTGTTATATGGTTGGAATTGGCAAATGCTACATGTAGTAATTCTAAAATGTCTTGGATAATGTGATACTTGGCAATTGTTGTGCTCATGTTTAAGCTCTTGCATCATATGCTTTGCACCCATTAATGAAGAAATACATAGAGCTTGCTAAAATTTGATTTGCATATTTGGTCTCTCTAAGGTCTAGATAATATCTAGTATTGAGTTTTGAACAACAAGGAAGACGGTGTAGAGTCTTATAATGTTTACAATATGTCTTTTATGTGAGTTTTGCTGCACCGGTTCATCCTTGAGTTTGCTTCAAATAACCTTGCTAGCCTAAACCTTGTATCGAGAGGGAATACTTCTCATGCATCCAAAATCCTTGAGCCAACCACTATGCCATTTGTGTCCACCATACCTACCTACTACATGGTATTTCCCCGCCATTCCAAAGTAAATTGCTTGAGTGCTACCTTTAAAATTCCATCATTCACCTTTGCAATATATAGCTCATGGGACAAAATAGCCTTAAAAACTATCGTAGTATTGAATATGTACTTATGCACTTTATCTTTTATTAAGTTGCTTGTTGTGCGATAACCATGCTTACGGGGAACGCCATCAACTATTGTTGAATATCATGTGAGTTGCTATGCATGTCCGTCTTGTCCGAAGGATCTATCACCTTAATGATTGGAGCATGCAAATTGTTAGAGAAGAACATTGGGCCGCTAACTAAAGCCATGAATCATGGTTGAAGTTTCAGTTTTGGACATATATCCTCAATCTCATATGATAATAATAATTGTTGCTACATGCTTATGCATTTAAGAGGAGTCTATTATCTGTTGTCCATGTTGTCCCGGTATGGATGTCTAAGTTGAGAATAATCAAAAGCGAGAAATCCAAAATGCGAGCTTTCTCCTTAGACCTTTGTACAGGCGGCATGGAGGTACCCCTTTGTGACACTTGGTTGAAACATGGCATTGCAAAGATCCGGTAGTCCAAGCTAAGTAGGACAAGGTGCGGGCACTATTAGTATACTATGCATGAGGCTTACAACTTGTAAGATATAATTTACATAACTCATATACTTTATTACTACCGTTGACAAAATTGTTTCATGTTTTCAAAATAAAAGCTCTAGCACAAATACAGCAATCGATGCTTTCCTCTTTGAAGGACCATTCTTTTACTTTTATTATTGAGTCAGTTCACCTATTTCTCTCCACCTTAAGAAGCAAACACTTGTGTGAACTGTGCATTGATTCCTACATACTTGCATATTGCACTTGTTATATTAATTTATGTTGACAATATCCATGAGATATACATGTTATAAGTTGAAAGCAACAGCTGAAACTTAATCTTCCTTTGTGTTGCTTCAATACCTTTACTTTGATTTATTGCTTTATGAGTTAACTCTTATGCAAGACTTATTGATGCTTGTCTTGAAGTACTATTCATGAAAAGTCTTTGCTTTATGATTCACTTGTTTACTCATGTCATTACCATTGTTTTGATCGCTGCATTCATTACATATGTTTACAAATAGTATGATCAAGATTATGATGGCATGTCACTTCGAAATTATCTTTGTTATCGTTTTACCCGCTCGGGACGAGCGGAACTAAGCTTGGGGATGCTTGATACGTCTCCAACGTATCGATAATTTCTTATGTTCCATGCTACTTTATTGATGATACCTACATGTTTTATGCACATTATATGTCGTATTTACGCATTTTCTGGAACTAACCTATTAACAAGATGCCGAAGAGCCGATTCTTGTTTTCTGCTGTTTTTGGTTTCAGAAATCCTAGTAACGAAATATTCTCGGAATTGGACGAAATCACCGCCCAGGGTCCTATTTTTGCACGAAGCTTCCAGAAGACCGAAGGGGAGTCGAAGTGGGGCCACGAGGTGGCCAGGTGACAGGGCGGCGCGGCCCAGGCCCTGGCCGCGCGGCCCTGTCCCCTAGGCCCCTCGTGCCGCCTCTTGACCTGCCCTTTCGCCTACTTATAGCCTCCGTCGCGAAACCCCCGATGCCGAGAGCCACGATACGGAAAACCTTCCGGAGACGCCGCCGCCGCGAATCCCATCTCGGGGGATTCGGGAGATCGCCTCCGGCACCCTGCCGGAGAGGGGATTCATCTCCCGGAGGACTCTTCATCGCCATGATCGCCTCCGGAGTGATGAGTGAGTAGTTCACCCCTGGACTATGGGTCCATAGCGGTAGCTAGATGGTCGTCTTCTCCTAATTGTGCTTCATTGTTGGATCTTGTGAGCTGCCTAACATGATCAAGATCATCTATCTGTAATACTATATGTTGTGTTTGTCGGGATCCGATGGATAGAGAATACTATGTTATGGTGATTATCAATCTATTGTTTATGTGTTGTTTATGATCTTGCATGCTCTCCATTATTAGTAGAGGCTCTGGCCAAGTTTTTACTCTTAACTCCAAGAGGGAGTATTTATGCTCGATAGTGGGTTCATGCCTTCATTGACACCTGGGACAGTGACAGAAAGTTCTAAGGTTGTGATGTGCTTGTTGCCACTAGGGATAAAACATTGATTCTATGTCTAAGGATGTAGTTGTCGATTACATTACGCACCATACTTAATGCAATTGTCTGTTGCTTTGCAACTTAATACTGAATGGGGTTCGGATGATAACCTGAAGGTGGACTTTTTCGGCATAGATGCAGTTGGATGGCGGTCTATGTACTTTGTCGTAATGCCCGGATTAAATCTCACTATATTTATCATATCATGTATATGCATTGTTATGCCCTTCTCTATTTGTCAATTGCCCGACTGTAATTTGTTCACCCAACATGCTTTTATCTTATGGGAGAGACACCTCTAGTGAACTGTGGACCCCGGTCCTATTCTTTACATCGCATACAATCTACTGCAATACTTGTTTTACTGTTTTCTTGCAAACAATCTGTTATCACCGGATTTTGGCCAAATCAGGAGATGGGCCGTAAGTGAAGATGGGCTTGAAGGACGTACACGTGGAGCATCTTCGAAGCGGCCTTGCGCTAAGAGTTTGGGCTAAATGGCCAGTATATCTGTAATTTTATTAGATCGTATCGTGTTTAGAATTAACAGATAGAGTCTGGCCCGTGCACGGTTAGGTGCACGCCTCAATTAGAAAGTCCCTTGGACTATAAATATGTATCTAGGGTTATCGGAAAACAAGGACAATCACGTTCACAACAAACACAAATCGGGCGCATCGCCACCCCTTTCTTTGAGGGTTTCTTCGGGTAAGCATCATGCTGCCTAGATCGCATCTTGCGATCTAGGCGATACACGTTTATTCGTCTACCTTGTACTGCTCGTGCTTGAAGCGTTGTTGATGGCGAGCAGTACTACTTATCATTAGGTGTTTAGGGGCTTGCATTGATGCTTTCTCGTGCATATCTGCGTGGCAATGCCGTCCCTCGACACCTAGCTGCCCTTACACCTATCTGGGTGTAAGGGCAGCATCTTGCTTGTTCGTTACTTAGTAGATCCGATCTGTTATAGTTGCTCCTTGCTCCGCGAGGATTAGTTTAATATCCGCATAGTTAGGCCTTATGCTTGGGGTCGGATGATCCGGTAGTGCGTTAGGTGTTGTTCACCGTCCCTGCAAGGGATGATCCGGGAATCAACATTATGTTGGTTTTTAGGCCTCTTGTGGGGGTAGTTTGCATCATCTTCCATAGCTGCTAGGCCCGATCACACGTAGGACGTTCCGGTTATGCGGTGAAAACCCTAAACTGTCGTAGATCGGTTTAGCTTTGTTTTGATCAAGCAGGATCCCCATGTCATTGCAAATCCAACGTGAACCATGGGGCGATCGGCTCTTTGAGCCGATCCACGAGGCAACCTGAGAGCCGATAGGGCTCGTATTTAATGTTTACGTGTCTACCATGCAAGAACAATCGAAGCACTCTAACACCTTCCACGATCGGGTCTAGGTCGGGTGGCACGCCCTAGCAACCGCCGGGACGTGGCTGGAAGATTTGCGGGACGACGCGAGGTGCCAGGGTCCACTAAGCGGCCTTGGGAGCCTCCCGGCTCTTCGTGTTGCTTAACCATTGCCCGTCGGTGGGTTTTGGAGGGTAACACATTCTGGCACGCCCGGTGGGACATCTTCTGCAACATCCACGTCAACACCGACATCCGAGATGGCAGAGGAACAGATCACATACGAGGATCTCCCTGCGGATCACAAGAAGAAATTCGATGAGCTGAAGGCCATCTGTGAAGCCGAGCTCATCGGCTCCTTTGAGAAGACCCGTTCGCACGGCATCAGGTTCAAAGGATTCACGCCACAAGGCGTCCTTGAAGGGGTGGATCTGTCTCTCCCTTCACAGGAACGTACCAGAGCCCTGCGACAGGAAATCAACTACGTGGTGGCTCACTCGCTGCATCGGCATTCTGAGAGCCTGGTAAATTCTTTGGAGCGCGTTGCGCTCCGTGTGGTGCAAGAGATCATGGAGCGTCGGTACTCCCCTTCAGGACCTGTTCTAGGAACTCACCAGGGAGAGGTGCAACTCCACACCAGGCCACCATTGCCGTACTCGATGGCAGCTCCACAGCAACAAGGTTCACCGGCATACGTTGTCTACAAGGTTGGAGGTGATCCGGGCGACTACCGATTCTTATATGAGCCGCCCAAGGAGATCCCACACGGATACGTGTGCACGTATGTGCCGGATCGCAACAAGCGGACGCGGGCGATCCGAGGCTCCGACGGGAGGGATGGCCGGAGCAGGAGCAATTGTTCCGGCGGGAGGGACGACTGCGGCGGCGGGGAGTTTGGGAGCGGATGTTCGAGAAACGGGCGTGGCTAGCCAAGTATGCCACCGCACCAATCCATGAAAGCTCAGCTGCTACTACCTCCACCGCGGATCGGATCGGTGCGGTCTTGAGAGACCGGTTCGGCATCCCGCCGAAGAAGAAGATAATCGGCTATTCCAAGCCGTACCCCAATGAGTTTGACCTGATCCCACTACCACCTAAGTACGGCTTCCGGACTTCACCAAATTCGAGTGGGTCAGAAGGATCTAGCTCCATCGAGCACGTGAGCCGATACTTGGCCCAGTTGGGCATGGTTTCGGCATCGGATCAGCTACGGGTGAGGTTCTTTTCGCAATCCCTCACCGGTCCAGCTTTTGGATGGTACACCTCGTTGCAGCCAAATTCAGTGCGATCATGGAAGCGGCTAGAGGAACAGTTTCACACCCAATATCATTCGGAAGCTACGAAGTTGGTATTGCCGAACTAGCACGGAGTTCGGCGAGAGCGAGGAGAGACAGTGTGCGAGTACATTCAGCGTTTCGGAAGCTGTCAAGAACCGATGCTATTCGGTTCATTTAGCGAGAAAGAAGCGATCGAGCTGGCCGTGGCGGGCCTTGCGGCGTCATTCGAGGATCCGACGTTCCAAGTGGAATACAACTCACTGGCGCACATGGTCCAGAGACTGACCTTATATGAACAACGCCATCCAGAACTGTACCAGGACAAGTTCAAGCGCGCGATAACCCTGGTCAATGCTGATGAGGATGAAGATTCTGCGGAAGATCAGGAAGTCGCAGTAGCCGAATGGACTCGGACGCCAGTACCTGTGTCCTACAAATGGGTGAACCCACCAGGGCCTCCAAGAGGGTTGGACTTTGATGTGAGCAAAACTGAACAGATCTTCGATCCGCTGCGAAAGAGAAACGGTTGAAGCTACCCGAAGGCCACAAGATCCCTACGGCACAAGAGATGAACAAAAGGCCATACCGCAAATGGCATCATACGTTCATGCACGCCACCAACGACCGCAAAGTATTGCGCGCACAAATTCAGATGGCGATAGAATCGGGCCGATTAACTTTCGGACGAGTTTGCCATGAAGGTAGACATGCGTCCGTTTCCGGACGTCAACATGGTGGACCTAAGCCACTCCATAAGGGAGCCAGGGTTCTCTTTCGATGTCAATATGGCAGGGCTCGTGAGCCGCCATGGCAAAGATAAAGCAGAGAGCAGCCACTCCCGTGGCAAAGATAAAGAGGAGGCCATTCCACGCGACCGGCCCCAAGATGATGATAGACGGTACCTAACCGAGGAGGAGGTGAGAAGCATACGGTATCAGCGCCCACTCTCCGTGCATCTCCTCAACAAATATGAGCAGCAGTACGACCGACATCGGCGCTACGACGAAGACGATGAAAGATATCGTCGGTCTGATGCAGAAAACAGGAGGTATCGTCAGCATGATGGAAACAACGACGGGTACGAGCGTCGCGCTAGAGGGAGGTCAAGGGAGCAAGACAACGTGGATAAGCACTGGGACTGTCCTTTCTTCAAACATTGCTGGGACTCCGGAATGAGCCGATTGCCAACAATCGAGAATTGCCCAGAATGCAAACAGCAAAGGAGGAGGACAAATGAAGTTTCAGTGTTCGAACGTCTAGGGCCTCTCCCACCTCAGAATAAACGAGCTGAGTCATCTCAAGAAGAAGACTTTGAGGAGTCAGATGAAGAAGATAGGTATCACCGACCAAGGTGGTGCCCTGATGGACTCAGCCGTTCTCAGAAGCGTAGGGTGCAGCGGCTGCGGAACTTGGAAGAAGCCGAGGCACAGTACCTGTACACGTTGAGAAGAGCACGGCCCGATCTGGCCGTGAAAATTCAGCAAACATTGGAGGCGAAGGCGCGCCCGCCAAAGAAAGTATGGCGCCCCAAACAGGCGAAAGCCGATGCACAGGCATCGGCTGATGCCGATGCAGAGGCATCGGCTGATGCCGATGCAGAGGCATCGGCTGATACAAACATGGTATCCGTGATCCGGACGGAGTAGCAGGTCCAAGACATTGGACGTACGTGGCAAGGCCGATCCCTGAGATCGGCCCTCAAAAAAAAAAGCAAAGGATCTTATCTCCAGCATGCCACGTAGCTACAGTGGAAATCCAAGAAGTTGCAAACCATCGTCAAGCATTGCAATGAAAAGGGAGGCCGATTCCCACAATCGGCCAAAATTATCCTCGACATACGTTTTGTCTATGTTCAGCATTGATCCGACAGATGCCTGAAGAGCCGATACCATCAAGTACTTGACAGAATCGGCTCGGGGGGCATATAGATGGACAAAACACGAGGATACAAAGCTTGGAGTGGACATCAAATGCCCAGCAGAACAGCTCAAGTATGGGGGGCCGATGCAATCGGCCAATAAAAAAAAACGAAAATACAGAAATTTTTGGGCACAGCCGATGCGTAGACATCGACTTAAGAATTCAAAGCCGATGCACGGCCATCGACTCAAGGGATACGACTGTTACAAGCAGAAGCCTAATGGAGCAGTCACCAAGGTACGTAGCGAGGTTCTACTGAAGGAGTCCCTCAGTGGAATGGTTGGTGGCTCCGTTGGCAAATCTTCAAGATCAGCAGCGCCTGCATAAGCATGCAGATCAGGTTAGGATCATGAGAACAGCCGATGACCATTCAATTGGCTGTGACGTTTCCTCCTGGGGCTTGGCCAAGGTGACGACTTCATCAAATATCTTCACCAGAAGCTGCATCAGTCTGCCCGAGGTAATGAGCCAATCTGAGCAGCAAGACGCAACAATGGAGTTGGGAAGAGTTTAAGGGCCACTACGTTTGAGGCTTCTTAGTTCAAGAGAGCTGCTGGTCCTTCCAAAGCCGTCCTAATGCATGGTCTCCTTGGGCGTAAGCTTTCCTGCCCTGTTTTGATGAAGAGCTGGAGTGGCTCGGGGGGCAGCTCGCCTTGAAGGTTCTCTGCTATTGAAAGCCGATTTGGTCAGAATCGGCTGACGCTGCACTACAGTTAGGAAGCCGATGGTGGCCCATGCGGCTGGTACACTTTTATTCTCACCTGGACTGAGGCTCGGGGGGCAGCTGGCCTTGAAAGTTCTTCGCTCTGGAGAGCCGATGGTGTTGAAATCGGCTGTCTCTGCATCACTGCTCGTTTAAAAAGTGGTGAATTATCGCAGAAGGGAACTGTCGGAGTTGACGGGAGGAGTTTGAAGAAGGAGCCATCATCGTTGATCAGGCTCTAGACCAGTTTGTCGCTACAAGGAAACAGAGCATCACAAGGGAAGTTGTGAGCAAATGGTACCTGTTATACAGGTGTATCAGCTTTGACGCCAAGGTATTTCAGCCATGGTCTTAGAAGCTTTCCTGGAGGCGTTAATTCAGGAGTTTTGCCATCAGGACAAACATCACGATCGGATGATTTTGAAGTCTAAAGATCTAGGGGTCCCAAGGATGCACACTGGACCCGTTCGATTGGAAGTTTGGATCTGAATTTCATGGATTGCAAGTTAACATCTGAGAAGGCGATTAGATCGGTCTGTCTTGCAATTTGTTATAAAAGCTGATGCATTACCATTGGCTCATTGAGCATCAACAAAGGGGAGAATCGGCTAATCTAATATGGAAGAGATCGACAAAGTCAAATTGGAGAAATTTCTTCATTGATAACCAGATTTCTTACATAGAAGGAGCCGATTGCTCTCAAAAGAGATTGCTAGGGGATACATTGCCCCGTCTACTATTCCTAGCTCTACCCTATCTAGGGGCCGCTGTTGCCCTCGTCGTCATCGCCGCTGTCGGCGCTACTCCCGGCCGGCTCGTCGTCGCTGCTGTAGCGGCCGCCGGCAGGACCTTCATTGTCCTCGTCTTCTTCATCAGCGTCGTCATCATCGCTGTCGAAGTCGCTGAGATTCCCGGGCCAGGGGCAGTGGCGTTTGGCCGGCGGCTCGTCGGAGGAGCTATCGTCATCCTCCTCCTCCTCCTCCACCTCCTCGGAGGAGGTGGCTCCCTCCCAGGGAAGGTCGTCGTCGTCGCTCTCCGTCTCCGCTGCCCCATTGACGAGGCCACGGAGGACGCTCTCCCCATCGGTCAGGGACTGGTCGTCCTCTGACCAGATGGAGAAGTTGTGGCTCGGCTCGTCCCCGGCCTCGATGGCGCGGCGGATGTTGGCCGCATGGGCTTCTTCCGGGTTCCACTCCGGCGTCGGCTCGCGGAAGGGGGAGGACTGCGTGGAAAGACCCGATGAGGAGGAAGAAGAAGACATGATGGCAGAGGAGGGTTTTTGGAAGTGCTAGTGCGAAGGGGATGAAGAAGGGAACTACAGGAAGTGGCCAAATAAAAAGGGGATATAGCGATTTAATGCTTAAGCAGTTTCCGAGGACGTGGTGCCAGAACTGTCAAATCGTGCAGAGAAGTTGTGAAGGCAAGACGTCATGATGAAGAATACTGCGGCGGTTCTGCTCTGCCACGACACGACCCCTCGAAGGAAAAACAGATGGTTTTGATATTATCATTACCAAAACCAGGGGGGCATGTGTTATCACCGGATTTTGGCCAAATCAGGAGATGGGCCGTAAGTGAAGATGGGCTTGAAGGACGTACACGTGGAGCATCTTCGAAGCGGCCTTGCGCTAAGAGTTTGGGCTAAATGGCCCGTATATCTGTAATTTTATTAGATCGTATCGTGTTTAGAATTAACAGATAGAGTCTGGCCCGTGCACGGTTAGGTGCACGCCTCAATTAGAAAGTCCCTTGGACTATAAATATGTATCTAGGGTTATCGGAAAACAAGGACAATCACGTTCACAACAAACACAAATCGGGCGCATCGCCACCCCTTTCTTTGAGGGTTTCTTCGGGTAAGCATCATGCTGCCTAGATCGCATCTTGCGATCTAGGCGATACACGTTTATTCGTCTACCTTGTACTTGCTCATGCTTGAAGCGTTGTTGATGGCGAGCAGTACTACTTATCATTAGGTGTTTAGGGGCTTGCATTGATGCTTTCTCGTGCATATCTGCGTGGCAATGCCGTCCCTCGACACCTAGCTGCCCTTACACCTATCTGGGTGTAAGGGCAGCATCTTGCTTGTGCGTTACTTAGTAGATCCGATCTGTTATAGTTGCTCCTTGCTCCGCAGGGATTAGTTTAATATCCGCATAGTTAGGCCTTATGCTGGGGTCGGATGATCCGGTAGTGCGTTAGGTGTTGTTCACCGTCCCTGCAAGGGATGATCCGGGAATCAACGTTATGTTGGTTTTTAGGCCTCTTGTGGGGGTAGTTTGCATCATCTTCCGTAGCTGCTAGGCCCGATCACACGTAGGACGTTTCGGTTATGCGGTGAAAACCCTAAACTGTCGTAGATCGGTTTAGCTTTGTTTTGATCAAGCAGGATCCCCATGTCATTGCAAATCCAACGTGAACCATGGGGCGATCGGCTCTTTGAGCCGATCCACGAGAGCAACTCGAGAGCCGATAGGGCTCGTATTTAATGTTTACGTGTCTACCATGCGGGAACAATCGAAGCACTCTAACACCTTCCCGATCGGGTCTAGGTCGGGTGGCACGCCCTAGCAACCGCCAGGACGTGGCTGGAAGATTTGCGGGACGACGCGAGGTGCCAGGGTCCACTAAGCGGCCTTGGGAGCCTCCCGGCTCTTCGTGTTGCTTAACCATTGCCCGTCGGTGGGTTTTGGAGGGTAACACAATCATCTTCCACACAATACGGTTAATCCTTTGTTACAGCAAGCCGGTGAGATTGACAACCTCACTGTTTCGTTGGGGCAAAGTACTTGGGTTGTGTTGTGCAGGTTCCACGTTGGCGCCGGAATCCCTGTTGTTGCGCCGCATCACATTTCGCCACCATCAACCTTCAACGTGCTTCTTGGCTCCTCCTGGTTCGATTAAACCTTGGTTTCTTTCTGAGGGAAAACTTGCTGCTGTGCGCATCATACCTTCCTCTTGGGGTTCCCAACGAACGTGTGAGTTACACGCCATCAATAACCCAAGTTTCATTTTATTTACTGTATTGTTGAGTCTTGGAAGTTGTTTACTACTGTAGCAACCTCTCCTTATCATGTTTTTGTGCCAAGTAAAGTCTCTATGGTAAAGTTGATGCTAGATTTGGATTGTCTGTGCGAAACGACATTGCTCTGTCTGTCACGAATTCGCGCAGAACTCTCTGTAGAAGAGTCAAAAAAATCTGCAAATTTACGAGCGTGATCCTCAGATATATGTACGCAACTTTCATTAGTTTTGAGTTTTTCCGTTTGAGCAAGTTAAGTGCCCCTGCAAAATTTATCTTTACGGACTGTTCTGTTTTGACAGATTTTGTTCTTTATTTCGCATTGCCGCTTTTGCTATGTTGAATGAGTTTCTTTGTTCCATTAACTTTCAGAAGCTTTGTGCAATGTCCAAAAGTTTTAAGAATGATTGTGTCACCTCTGAATATGTGAATTTTTGATTATGCACTAACCCTCTAATGAGTTTGCTTGAAGTTTGGTGTGGAGGAAGTTTTCAAGGGTCAAGAGAAGAGGATGATATACTATGATCAAGAAGAGTGAAAGGTCTAAGCTTGGGGATGCCCCGATGGTTCATCCCTGCATATTTTAAGAAGACTCAAGCATCTAAGCTTGGGGATGCCCAAGGCATCCCCTTCTTCATCGACAACTTATCAGGTCACTTCTAGTGAAACTATATTTTTATTCCGTCACATCTTATGTTCTTTACTTGGAGCGTCGGTTTGCTTTTATTTTTGTTATGGTTTGAATAAAGTTGGATCCCACCATCCTTATATTGGAGATATTACGCTCCGCTTTTTCATATGGAACACTTGTGTTCTTAATTGTGCTTCAATGTTCATGGCGAAGGCTGAAATTGCTTCGTTAAATTGCTATTTGGTTGGAATCAGAAAATGCTGCATATGGTTTGGAAATTTGGTAATTGTTTGAGCTCTCATAGATCATGTTTAAGCTCTTGCATCATGTAGTTTAATTTATTAATGAAGAACTACCGTAGAGCTTGTTTAATTTGGTTTGCATTATTGGTCTCTCTAAGTCTAGATATTTTCTGGTAAAGTGTTTGAACAACAAGGAAGAAAGTGTAGAGTCTTATAATGTTTGCAATATGTTCTTGTGTAAGTTTTGTTGTACCTGTTCATACTTGTGTTTGCTTCAAACAACCTTGCTATCCCAAACCTTGTACTGAGAGGAAATGCTTCTCGTGCATCCAAACATCTTGAGCCAAAACCCATGCCATTTGTGTCCACCATATCTACCTACTATGTGGTATTTTTCTGCCATTCCAAAGTAAATTACTTGAGTGCTACCTTTAAAATTTTATTCCTTTATCTTTGCAATATATAGCTCATGGGACAAATAGCTTAAAAACTATTGTGGTGATGAATATGTAGTTAGTTCTTATAAGTTGCTTGTTGAGCGGTAACCATGTTTCTGGGGACGCCATCAACTTTTTACCTTTGTTGGATATCATGTGAGATGCTATGCATGTTCGTCTTGTCTGAAGTAAGTGCGATTTCATGATCAAATGGTTTGAGTATGCATATGTTAGAGAAGAACATTGGGCCGCTAACTAAAGCCATGTATCATGGTGGAAGTTTCAGTTTGGACATACAACCTCAATCTCTTATGAGAATATTATTTGTTGTTGAATGCTTAAGCATTAAAAGAGGGGTCCATTATCTGTTGTCTATGTTGTCCCGGTATGGATGTCTAAGTTGAGAATAATCAAAAGCGAGAAATCCAATGCGTGCATTCTCCTTAGACCTTTGTACGGGCGGCATAGAGGTACCCCTTTGTGACACTTGGTTGAAACATATGTCATGCAATGATAATCCGTGTTATCCGAGCTGATTAGGACAAGGTGCGAGCACTATTAGTACTCTATGCATGAGACTTGCAACTTGTAGGAAGTATTATGCATAGCACATATGAATTATTACTACCGTTGACAAAATTGTTTCTATGTTTTCAAAACAAAAGCTCTAGCACAAAAATAGTAATCCATGCTTCCCTCTGCGAAGGGTCATTCTTTTACTTTATGTTGAGTCAGTTTACCCAGTTCTTTCTATCTTAGAAGCAAACACTTGTGTTAACTGTGTGCATTGATTCTTACATGTTTACTTATTGCACTTGTTATATTACTCTATGTTGACAATTATCCATGAGATATACATGTTACAAGTTGAAAGCAACCGCTGAAACTTAATCATCCTTTGTGTTGCTTCAATGCATTCTACTAAGAATTTATTGCTTATGAGTTAGCTTTTATGCAAGTCTTGTTGATGCTTGTCTTGAAAGTACTATTCATGAAAAGTTTTGCTATATGATTCATTTGTTTAGTCATCATCTTTGTTAGCAATCTTTTGCTTCAGATCACTCCATTCATCTCATATGCTTTACAATAATGTTGATCAAGGTTATGTTGGTAGCATGTCACTTCAGAAATTATTTGTGTTATCGTTTACCTACTCGAGGGCGAGTAGGAACTAAGCTTAGGGATGCTGATACGTCTCAAACGTATCTATAATTTCTTATGTTTCATGCTACTTTTATGACAATACTTGAATGTTTTTTACATACTTTACATCATTATTATACATTTTCCGGCACTAACCTATTAACAAGATGCCGAAGCGCCGATTGCTGTTTTTACGCTGTTTTTGGTTTCAGAAATCCTAGTAAGGAAATATTCTCGGAATTGGACAAAATCAACGCCCAGGGTCCTATTTTTACACGAAGCTTCCAGAAGACCGAGGGGGAAAGGACGTGGGGCCACGAGGCGCCGACACACTAGGGCGGCGCGGCCCAGGCCCTGGCCGCGCGGCCCTAGCGTGTGGGGCCCCCGTGACCCCTCCGACTCCGCCCTTCCGCCTACTTAAAGCCTTCGTCGCGGATACCCCTGTACCGAGAGCCACGATACGGAAAACCTTCCAGAGACGCCGCCGCCGCCAATCCCATCTCGGGGGATTCAGGAGATCGCCTCCGACACCCTGCCGGAGAGGGGAATCATCACCGGAGGGGCTCTACATCATCATGCCCGCCTCCGGATTGATGCGTGAATAGTTCATCCTTGGACTATGGGTCCATAGCAGTAGCTAGATGGTTGTCTTCTCCGCTTGTGCTATCATTGTTTTAGATCTTGTGAGCTGCCTAACATGATCAAGATCATCTATTTGTAATGCGACATGTTGTGTTTGATGGGATCCGATGAATCTAGAATACTATGTCAAGTTGATTATCAATCTATCATATATGTGTTGTTTATGTTCTTGCATGCTCTCCGTTGCTAGTAGAGGCTCTGGCCAAGTTGATACTTGTAACTCCAAGAGGGAGTATTTATGCTCGATAGTGGGTTCATGCCTCCATTTAATCTGGGACAGTGACAGAAAGTCCTAAGGTTGTGGATGTGCTGTTGCTACTAGGGATAAAACATCAATGCTTTGTCTAAGGATATTTTTGTTGATTACATTACGCACCATACGTAATGCAATTATCTGTTGTTTACAACTTAATGTCGGAGGGGTGCGGATGCTAACCCGAAGGTGGATTATTTAGGCATAGATGCATGCTGGATAGCGGTCTATGCACTTTGTCGTAATGCCCTGATTAAATCTCATAGTAATCATCGTTGATATGTATTGAATCTTGATTTGTCAATTGCCCATCTGTAATTTGTTCACCCAGCATGTTAGTTATCTTATTTGAGAGACACCACTAGTGAACTGTGGACCCCGGTCCATTCTTTTACATCTGAATACATTCTACTGCAATTATTGTTCTTACTGTTCTTTGCAAACAAACACCATCTTCCACTCGATACGCTTAATCCTTTGCTTTCAGCAAGCCGGTGAGATTGACAACCTCACTGTGTTACGTTGGGGCAAAGTATCTTGATTGTGTTGTGCAGGTTCCACGTTGGCGCCGGTTTCAACGGTGTTGCGCCGCACTACACTCCTCCACCAACAACCTTCACGTGCTTCTTGGCTCCTACTGGTTCGATAACCTTGGTTTCTTTCTGAGGGAAACTTGCTGCTGTGCGCATCACACCTTCCTCTTGGGGTTCCCAACGGACGTGTACCTCTACGCGCATCAGCGCTACGGATTATGGAAGAAAGAGTCGTACCAGTTGGGCGACGTCGGCGCCGCTGTCGCCTCTGGTCTCTAAGTCGTGATGGTACCCATGGAAGGAGTTCACCGACGCCTGGATGATGGCCCATCGCGTCGACATTGCCTTTTGGCTCCTCTTCATTGTCACTTTGTTGTAGTCGCTGTTGATGAGCTTGCGCTCATCGAACTCGGCCTTGATCCTCGCCCAATACTTCCCGTATTTTTGGTTGGCGCCGATGATGAAGTCATGGCTCACCGTCGCCCACGACTCGCACAGACAAAGATCTTCCAGAACCGTCCACTTCGGACCTCGTGTGCCCGACGCCTTCTTCTTCTTCTTCTTCTTCGTCCTCATGCCGTCCGCGTCTACCTCCACGAGATCATCGTCACCGGCACCCTCGTCGTCCTCTTCCTCGCCGCCCTCTTCGTCCTCGTCGTCGTCCTCCACCCCGTCCTCTTCCTCGCCATCCTCCTCCTCAACCCCGTCGTCCTCCTTAGCACCGGCGCCGTCGAATTCGAGCGGACCCCTGCGGCCAGTGAAAGGGTCGCCGTCCGGACCGGGTCCTGGGTCGCGCTGCTCGTACGCCGGGGAGTAGAGGTTGTTGGGGTTGAAGCCGCCGTGCGGCAGCGCATCCTGGTAGTGCGGCGACAAGTTAGGCGTCATGCACCCGGGAGTGGCGGAGGGGCCGTCGTTGTAGGAGGCGGCTTGCGACGGAGAGATCACTCTCGAAACGTACGTCGGCACAGACGTACTCCATGGGCTCGCGTTGGTGGCGGTGATACGTCTCCAACGTATCTATAATTTCTGATGTTCCATGCTTATATTATGACAATACCTACATGTTTTGTTCATACTTTATGATGTTTTGATGCATCTTCCGGCACTAACCTATTAACAAGATGCCGAAGCGCCAGTTCCTGTTTTCTGCTGTTTTTGGTTTCAGAAATCCTACAAAGGAAATATTCTCGGAATTGGACGAAATCAACGCCCAGAATCTTATTTTTCCACGAAGCTTCCAGAGAGCCAGAGAGGCACCAGAGGAGAGCCCTGGGGGCCCCACCCCACAGGGCGGCGCGGCCAAGGGGGGGCGCGCCCCCTATGGTGTGGGACCACCAGGTCTCCTCCGAGGCTGCCCTTCCGCCTATAAAGTCTCTCCGCCTCGAAAACCCTAAAAACATAAGCCACGGGACGAGAAAAGTTACGCAGCCGCCGCCATCGCGAAGTCAAGTTTGGGGGACAGAAGTCTCTATTCCGGCACGCCGCCGGGACGGGGAATTGCCCCCGGAATCCATCTCCATCGACACCACCGCCATCTTCATCGCCGTTGATGTCTCCCATGATGAGGAGGGAGTAGTTCTCCCTCGAGGCTAAGGGCTCTACCGGTAGCTATGTGGTTAATCTCTCTCTCATGTACCTCAATACAATGATCTCATGAGCTGCCCTACATGATTGAGATCCATATGATGAGCTTTGTATCACTATTAATCTATGTGCTACTCTAGTGATGTTATTAAAGTAGTCTATTCCTCCTCCATGATGTAATGTTCATGGCGAAGGTTGAAAATTGCTTCGTTGATTGCTATTTGGTTGGAATCAGAAAATGCTTCATATGGTTTTGAATAACTTGATACTTGGCAATTGTTTTGAGCTCTAATAGATCATGTTTAAGCTCTTGCATCATGTAGTTTAAATCTATTAGCGGAGAACTACCGTAGAGCTTGTTGAAATTTGGTTTGCATGATTGGTCTCTCTAAGGTCTAGATATTTTCTGGTAAAAGTGTTTGAACAACAAGGAAGACAGTGTAGAGTCTTATAATGCTTGCAATATGTTCTTGTGTAAGTTTTGTTGTACCTGTTCATACTTGTGTTTGCTTCAAAAAACCTTGCTAGCCAAAGCCTTATACTGAGAGGAAATGCTTCTCGTGCATCCAAACACCTTGAGCCAAAACCCATGCCATTTGTGTCCACCATAACTACCTATATGTGGTATTTTTCTGCCATTCCAAAGTAAATTACTTGAGTGCTACCTTTAAAATTTCATTCCTTTGTCTTTGCAATATATAGCTCATGCGAAAATAGCTTAAAAACTATTGTGGTGATGAATATGTAGCTATGTGTTTTAGTTCTTATAAGTTGCTTGTTGAGCGGTAACCATGTTTCGGGGACGCCATCAACTTTTATACCTTTGTTGAATATCATGTGAGTTGCTATGCATGTTCGTATTGTCCGAAGTAAGGGTGATTTATCATGATCAAATGGTTTGAGTATGCATATGTTAGAGAAGAACATTGGGCCGCTAACCAAAGCCATGTATCATGGTGGAAGTTTTCAGTTTGGACATTCATCCTCAATCTCTTATGAGAATATTATCTGTTGTTGAATGCTTATGCATTAAAGAGGAGTCCATTATCTGTTTTCTATGTTGTCCCGGTATGGATGTCCTAAGTTGAGATTATTCAAAAACGAGAAATCAAATGCCATTTATCTCCTTGGACCTTTGTACAGGCGGCATAGAGGTACCCCTTTGTGACACTTGGTTGAAACATATGTTATGCAATGATAATCCATGTAAATCCAAGCTAATTAGGACAAGGTGCGGGCACTATTGGTATTCTATTCATGAGGCTTGCAACTTGTAGGAAGTATTATGCATAACACATATGAATTATTACTACCGTTGACAAAATTGTTTCTATGTTTTCAAAACAAAAGCTCTAGCACAAAAATAGTAATCCATGCTTCCCTCTACGAAGGGCCATTCTTTTACTTTATGTTGTGTCAGTTTACCTACTTCTTTCTATCTTAGAAGCAAACACTTGTGTTAACTGTGTGCATTGATTCTTACATGTTTACTTATTGCACTTGTTATATTACTTTATGTTGACAATTATCCATGAGATATACATGTTACAAGTTGAAAGCAATTGCTGAAACTTAATCATCCTTTGTGTTGCTTCAATACCTTCTACTTTGAATCTATTGCTTTATGAGTTAGCTCTTATGAAAGTCTCTTTGATACTTGTCTTGAAAGTACTATTCATGAAAAGTTTTGCTATATGATTCAGTTGTTTAGTCATTATCTCTTTTGTTAGCAATCTATTGCTTTGAATCACACCATTCATCTCATATGCTTTACAATAATGTTGATCAAGATTATGTTGGTAGCATGTCACTTCAGAAATTATTGTTGTTATCGTTTACCTACTCGAGGGCGAGTAGGAACTAATTAAGCTTGGGGATGCTTGATACGTCTCCAACGTATCTATAATTTCTGATGTTCCATGCTTATATTATGACAATACCTACATGTTTTGTTCATAATTTATGATGTTTTGATGCATTTTCCGGCACTAACCTATTAACAAGATGTCGAAGCGTCAGTTCCTGTTTTCTGCTGTTTTTGGTTTCAGAAATCCTACAAAGGAAATATTCTCGGAATTAGACGAAATCAACACCCAGAATCTTATTTTTCCACGAAGCTTCCAGAGAGCCAGAGAGGCACCAGAGGAGAGCCCTGGGGGGCCCACTCCACAGGGCGGCGCGGCCAAGGGGGGGCGCCCCCCTATGGTGTGGGACCACCAGGTCTCCTCTGAGGCTGCCCTTCCGCCTATAAAGTCTCTCCGCCTCGAAAATCCTAAAAACATAAGCCACGGGACGAGAAAAGTTACGCAGCCGCCGCCATCGCGAAGTCAAGTTCGGGGGACAGAAGTCTCTGTTCCGGCACGCCGCCGAGACGGGGAATTTCCCACGGAATCCATCTCCATCGACACCACCGCCATCTTCATCGCCGTTGCTGTCTCCCATGATGAGGAGGGGGTAGTTCTCCCTCGAGGCTAAGGGCTCTACCGGTAGCTATGTGGTTAATCTCTCTCTCATGTTACCATGATCTCATGAGCTGCCCTACATGATTGAGATCCATATGATGAGCTTTGTATCACTATTAATCTATGTGCTACTCTAGTGATGTTATTAAAGTAGTCTATTCCTCCTCCATGATGTAATGTTGATAGTGTGTGCATCATGTAGTACTTGGCGTAGGCTATGATTGTAATCTTTTGTAGATTATGGAGTTAACTATTACTATGATAGTATTGATGTGATCTATTCCCCCTTTCATAGCTTAAAGGTGACAGTGTGTATGCTATGTTAGTACTCGGTCTAAATTGCAATGATCTATTATGCTCTAAAGGTTACTTAAATATGAATGCCGAATGTTGTGGATCTTGTTAACTCCGGCTTGAGGGAGCTCTTGTAGCCCTACACAATGAATGGTGTTTGTTATCCAACAAAAGAGTGTATGTAGGACAAGTGAGGAGAAGTTATTTATTTGTTATGTGATCAATGTTGAGAGTGTCCACTAGTGAAAGTAGGATCCCTAGGCCTTGTTTCCAAATACTGCAAACATCGCTTATTTCTTGTTTCTATCGCATCTTTACTTCCTGCAATATTACCACCATCTATACCACCTGTATTTTACTATCTCTTCGCCGAACTAGTGCACCTATACATCTGACAAGTGTATTAGGTGTGTTGGGGACACAAGAGACACAAGAGACTTCTTGTATCTTAATTGCAGGGTTGCTTGAGAGGACTATCTTTGACCTCTACCCCCTGAGTTCGATAAACCTTGGGTGATTCACTTAAGGGAAACTTGCTGCTGTTCTACAAACCTCTGCTCTTGGAGGCCCAACACTGTCTACAAGAATAGAAGCACACGTAGACATCAGGCGGCGATACACCCGGTCATTATGTGCTGCTGCTGGCGCGCCGCCAGAGCCTTCTTCTCCAGCTCCGCCTCCCTCTGTCCTTTTCGCTCCGCCGTCGATAGCTTCCGGCACAGACAATCTTGCTGCCATTGATCGTCGGTCCATCCTTCCGGCTTCTTCTTCGCAGCCGGCGCCTTCCGCGGCTTCGCGAACGGCGCTTTCGCCCCTTTCGTCCCATTGTCCGGCGGCTTCTTGGCCGCTTTCTTGGCCATCTTTTTGGGGGCTGTCGGCGGCGCCATGTGGAGAGGGTAGCGGCGGCGGGTGGACGGCGGGAGGGAGAAAGAAATAGGCGGGATAGGAAAAATGAATCGGCGGCGGGATATGTGTTGGGAGGCCTGAAATGCGCGGCGGGATAGGCGCGATTTGGCGGGAGAGGCGGGATTTGGCGGGAGTGGGAGACGAATTTTCCCTGTGTCGCTGACGGGTCGGCCCCGCCACTCCCCGCCTCGCTTTTCGTTGTGTCCGGCGTGCCCGGAGCGTCCCCTGTGGGACGGGGACGGGCTCGGGGCGCCGGACACCGTATCGGGCCGCGCCGGACAAAAATGGGCTTTGGGGGACGCGGCTGGAACGCATTTTCGGTCCGGCGCGCCCCAAATTGCTTTGGGGAACGCTTTGGGGGACGCGACCGGAGATGCTCTTAGAGCATCTGCACTCGGGACCCTAAAGCCCTTTTAAAATGTTATGGGAGTGCCGGCGCAAAAACTTGTACCCAACCAACCTTTCTAATTTCGTTTTAGCGCCGACGCGATCCAATTACTAATCCGGTGTCTTCGGGCCGAACCCAACCCACAGAGGTTAGCGGAGGGTCCGGACGAAAACAACACGGACAACATTGGCAAAGAAATGGACTACCTCCCGAGGCGGTTAGGAAACGCGTCCCGCCTCTGCCTTCCCGCCCTTTCAACCGCTTCCCACCTCCGTCTTCCTGTCCTTTCTCACTATATGTAGGCGTGACCGCCATTATCATTGGACATCTACATTCATATTTGCAATTTCCTCTTCCATGGCTTCTACTGATCTCACCTAACCTACGCGAAGGTGGTGGCGTTGTGCGCCTCGAACTACCCCTACCCGTTGGGTTACCGATGCCCCCCCCCTCGCAGGTGAGGGTTGAGCGTCGGAGGCGTGCCAATCTCGCTAGGCCCATGAGGTCGGCTCGTCGTGCGGCCATCACCGACCACTGTTAAGTCGAGCTCACGCACGAGCAACGGATGGATCCACACTAGGATCCCGACAACAACGCGACTTGCACCTTCTCCGCTAATTGACGGGAGAGGAAGCTCGCCGGGTACGAGAGGGATGAGCCGCCCCCTATGAACAACAACGAGGCCGGCCGACGGCTATGTTGGTTGGCCGGACTCTCGAGAGCGTGATAGACCACATCATGGCGGCGATTACCCAGCATGTGATACCCTCACTTCCATCCGAAGATGGGCACAACGGGCGCGGCGGCGTCGCTATCCGACCGGAATCTCACCCCCGCGTGGTCATATTCGGCCCGTGCAGTCGAGGCTAGAGCAGGCCGCGCACCAGTTCCAACGCGCTGGCGATCCGGAGGAGTATCCGGGTCAGCGTGTCTCCATACGTGCCTTCCTAGAACCCTAGCCGCCGACGTTGATGGACTACGCCTGGTCTTGGTGGGAGAAGAAGGAGCAGGCCTACCATGAGCGTCGTGGCATCAACGGCCAAAGCGGCAGGCTGCAACCACCAGTCCCGCGACATGGGCAACCGCAGAGGTTTCAGCCGCGACATAGTTAGGAGGGTGGTTGTATCCTCGGTCCAAACCCCAGGTTTGACATCTGTGTGTCTCATAAAGACGAAATATTCGGTATACGTGTGTACATTCATAGGAGTGAGTGTATGCGTGTATGTGAGCGTCTCTGTTTATACTATGTTTCTCCACACACAAAAAAACCCTTGACTTTCAGAAACATGCTGCATTCCACAATAAAACATGGTCAAGTGATGAACACATTTACAGAAGCAAATACCCCCTTGACTTCCAGAATTATTTCCTTCGTATGCTTTTTTTATTGACATGCCACAGCAGCATGCTGCATTCCACAATAAAGCATGGTCAAGCAGTGATCACATTTACAAAAGCAAATACCCACTTGACTTTCAGAAATATTTCCTTCGTATGCTTTTTTGATTGGCATGACACAGCAACATGCTGCATTTCAGTTGGATACAACAGCATAACCTTTTTTCCGAGAGGCCATAGCCTTCCTTTTGTATAGCTGTATTCGTCAGACCTACTTAATAACAACAATTGGCAAATCATACACATACAGGAAAATATATTAAAATCTCTAGTGAAATAGTTCGGATCAAAATTCATTTGCCAAAAATCATGTCACCGCAGTTGATATCAAGTCTGTGAGCTCACAAGCAACAAACAACCAGAGCCAAAAGAACAAATGTTAAGATGACCGTGTCAATCAAGGTTCGGTAGGCTGTTCACCATCGCTGGTTTTTTGGCGTTTGGTTGAAGGTTCATTCACTTCATCTGTAACAACAGTCCCTCCAGTATCTGAAGCTGGCTTATCGGTGGTCACCGCTCCATTGGCCTCCTGGTGACCAATAGCCCCATTGATAGCCTCTGCGCCTAACAGAGAGATATGCTTGCTAGTAATTGTCCGACCTGCCCTGACCTTCGGGCCCCAGTGGCTTTCTGGGTTTGGAAGGAACCGCTTCACCTTCTTCGTCTGAGCCTTGCTGAGGGCCGCAACTGCTCTAGAGAAATTTGCCTACGAAAAACACGAATTGAAGAGTGAAAATACAATTCTGTACACATGCAATGATGTACAGGGGGCATTGTAATCTCAACAGATGGGATACCTCTATCTGTGGCGATTTTGAAAGGATCGCCGTGCCTGGAGTGTCATGCGGTTGTTCCTTGATAGGATGATTTTTCACCTATGTTTCCAAGACGTTGTAAGGTTAATAAAAGTTCAAAGGCTAAACTGAATGAAAGTTATGATCAAAAGCAGTAATAATCAATATTTACCCAGCAGCGCATGATGTCCCAAATAACTTCCCAAGGGGCATCAGACTTCAGCCCAAGAGGATTAACGTGACTGCTTGAGATCTGATATCCTGCATTTATAACTGCTGACCGGAACATGACTGCAGATGGAGATGTGCACTTGACAGTACCAGATATGCTGTGGAGACTAAAAAACAATGGAAAGTCATGCAATTCCTGCACAGCAAAAGACATGGATGCAGTTAAAAGAGTGAACCTTATAATTCATCAATTGTATATAATTTCTCTGCAACTACGAACGGGACGCAACAATCAAATGCTCAGCTAAATAGCCTGAATTGCTGCAAAATCATCCCAAACCTTTGCTACAACCAAGGCTTCGATTTACATCCTTCACCCTTTTATCAAGCAAAAGGGGAAGGACCAGCCAGGAAATGTTCAGTTATTTGTAGCTGGAGTAGTCAGTTCACTGGACGGCACATTTCGATTTTCAATTACCGATCCAGATTCAATCATTCAGTTATTTTTGCGCTATTAAAATCAAACTGCAGTCCACTTCCTCTGTTTCCCATCATTTAATCCATACGCAGTTTTTTAAAAAAAAATAAGAAAAGACCATTTTGAACCAGGTGTCTGATTCGCTTTCTGTTTTCACCATCGTCTGTCTCTACGAGCTCATCAAACAAGATCAATGTTGAATGTATTTTGAAATTTGATATTTTCATTTGTTAAAACTCAAATGAAACATATATGAAACTATTTTTTATTTATTTACTTTTCATATATCAGGTTTCACTAAGGTTTGATGATTTCATCAAGCTTTGCATACAAGTTACAATGAAGTTTATAGTGGTTCAATTTTTAATTAAATGGCCATAAACATACTTGATAGGAAAACATGTACGAAACGTACACAAAATATGTGTGACGTCATGGTTTTAAAGGCGTCGCCTAAGCGACGCTTAAGCGTCCGAGCGGTCCGAGACTGGAAGGCGTCGTCGTCGCCTTTGACTTGAGCGTAAGGCGTCCAAAGGCATCGCAGAAGCGTCCCAAGTCGTCACCTAAGCGTGAAATCACTGCCTTGCATCGCTTCTGGATGCCTCTGTCCTTGCGCGGGAAACACTGCGCTGGCGGGAGGGAAAACCCAAATTGGCGGGCTGGGAGTGGAATTGGGGGCCAGGGATAGGGGAAATAGAGGGAAGAGAGAGAGGGGAACAGACCAGGTGAACCGATTGGGAGAGAAGAGAGAGGAGGGAGCTCCTCTCACGCGACCTCCCCAGCTCCGGCCAGATTCGCTCCTGCTCCGCCATCTGCCGGCCTCCCCAACTCCGGCCAAGCTTCTGGCTCCTCCTCCCCCTGGCGCAGCCCTCTCCAGAGGGGAAATAAGATACGGCTTCTCCTCGACCTGGTGCAGCACTTCAGCCTCCTCATCCTACCTAGCTGCTGCTTTGTTTCCAGCAAGGCAGCCTCAAAGGCGTCGCCTTGCAACACGCCTTGAGCGCCTAGGCGTTGAGGCGCCCCCCCAGGTCCTTGGGACGCCTGGCCGCCTTTAAAACCATGGTGAACGTTAACTTTTTTTTAAAATGCTCAAGTATTTACAAAATTCATGTGAAATTTACTTCTTTTTTTCCTGAAAACTTAATGAAACCAACAAAAAGATATTGAAATGTTGTGTTGTCTATTAAGGAAAGAAACTTATTAAATCATTTTTCATGAAAACATGTTTGGCAAACTGTGCTCAAACATAAGTAATTTTTCTTGTTGCAAAACCCATATAAAATCGGGTTACAATATGTACATATTTTTGCCACTGATTTTATTCTCGTGTGGATGTGGGTGCTTAGTACAGTACACCTATAGTGCCTACTGCATTCTGTGGCTCCATCTTTACCATGGGCCATGATTAAGGCCCGCTTCTTTTGGGTTTATGCTTATGGAGAAGCAAGCTTAAAGAAATCGGTGGGGATAAGCTGTGGTGGGGAGAAACTCCTAAAAACTACTGGCCCCCTTCTTTTGGGCTTATGAGGTTTTCAGTCATGATGTGTGTGTCTATATTGCCCTTAGGTAGGTTATGTGACATAGATAAATGAAGATGTTTTTTGTATGCCAGTTTAGTAGCATGAAATAGTCTAGAAAGACACTTCTTTTAGGCTTCTCCGGTGGGGAACCTATAAGCCACTCTAGAAGCCCAAAAGAAGGGGGCCTAATATCTCATTCAAGCATCAGTCCTTAATATAATTCTTGAAAGTTGTATACTATGGTCTAATGGTTTAATATTCTCAAGAGTACCATCAATCTGTTCACACAATAACACTAAGAATTGGCAGGCCGTCTTTGCATAATCACATATGCACCAATAACAACTTGGGAAAAGAAAGATAATAGCTACAGCAATACCTCTGATACAGTAGTTAGAACTGAAGTAATTTTGTTGTATGCAGGATATCTGTCCTTCATTGGCCTAACATCCGTCAGCGTGGAAAGTACCCAATCTTGATCATGAATAGGAGCGGACCATATTGGTCCACCCACATTAAATTTCTTTCCACAGTCACTGCACTCTTGAGGAACAACTGGTCCAATACCAGGTGCATACTTCACGCTGTTATTCTTCAGTTCATACAGAAAGAGCGAGGAAGAAAGAAGCTTCAGATTGCCGCGTTGAATTGAGGGAAATTATACTGAAGGGGTTAAAGGTGTGCAAAACATACCTTTGTAACAGTCCTCCCGAGGGACTGAAGATGGAAAGAATCACAACCAGCACATTGATATACATAAGAAAGTTTAAGGGGCGTATTCTTTATTTCACTCGCAGAACTGCAGCAAAACCCATATGTAATGCTTAATTAGAAACATTACCAGGTACAACCAAATAATGAAAAGAATAGAGTATTTAAATAGAAAGGGAAAACTAAATGGAGGTAAAAGGAACTCACGTGAATACTCGAACAAATACACGGACATAAAAGTCCATGAACACAGAGAGAACAGGCACAATATACCTCTTGTACCGATTTGCATGGCTCTGATGTAAAGAGAAAATAGTAAGCACGTCAAGAATTAATATAGCAAAGGATGAAACATGGGGACTAGAGTTAAATTTATGGGTCCTTCAGGAAAAACTTGTGACTGAATCTACATTGAAATTTGCGAATTGTTCAATTGGATAACATATATTTTATATGATAGCTCATCCTTAATCATGGTTAAGCATAACGAAAGTTCAGAGTGAAATAACTCTGGAATTGGCTTTGGACTTGTGTACCTCAATACTCGCAAGGAGGATTCTCAAAGCCATTTCGTGGCAATACTTGCCTTTAACTGGGTAGGAACCATACCTACACAACAGAATTGATTGTTACAACTTACAGAACAACAAAACATGTACTGTGTAGTTGAAACTTTTTTACTAAGTACTGCTCATACTTGGAGTAGCAAACTTCTCCATTAGTTCCACACAGAACTGCCAAATCAGTGGCTGTGCACATCAACAGCCCACCATCAGCAACGGCCTGAACAGCTGAGTCGAGGAATACAGATGGTGACCCGTAAGGGTCAAGATCAACCTAATAAACATTCAAGAAAGTTGAATTTGGTCAATATTCAATAGACTGCTTGAGTATGCACATAAAATAAATAAATAAACAAACAGGCGAAGAAGGAAACAATCCACAACCTAAGTTGCCTGAGAATCTCCCAGAGTTATCATAAATTAGCAGATAGAGTGTAGAATAAGCAACCGTCCTGTACTGCCGTAACAAATTCAAATTTAAAGTATTTAGAAGCCTTACCACATCAAATTCTTTTGGATGTGTGAGCATGTAAACTCGAGCATCAGCCAAGTGTGCTTCCACCTTATTAATAGCAGCAGACCCGTTGAACTTTATATTCCTCTTGCAAGCTTCAACAGAGGCTGAAGAAAGAAATCCACATATTCAATGCAAGCACAGCGGTATTTGTAACATTAGCTTGAAAAAAATTGAAAAACTTGTGCATTACCTTTATCATTGTCCAGAGCAACTACCTTTTCTAATCCATCGACTTCGCGAGCATATCGAAGAGACCTCAACCCAGAAGCAGCTAAAGCCTGCATTTTTTGTCGGTGCAAATTCGATATCAGGTAGTGCTAACATGGTAATAAATAATTGATGAATGTCTTTAATAATCAAAACTTCACACAGAAATAGATTCTACATCTTTCATCTGTAAGAGATGTCTCACCTCAAGAACAACTGGTGGCTTAAGCTCTCTGGTTACTTTCCAGGAAGGTGTCTTTGCTTCTTTTGAAGCATCTTCTATTTCATTTGTAGCCTGATTTGGCTCCTTTTCATTGACAACGTCCATTTTGTCATGCTCGCTAGTTAACGCAGCATCTCCATTTACAACAGATGTTTCAATCTGGTTGCCTTTTTTATGCGACTTATTCTTTTTATTCAGCAGTGCTTCATGCTCTTCCTTTCGCTTGGAAACAAATGTCCTTAAAACAGCAATGGACATATCTCTGTTGTGTACCTAATCAAAGCAGTAAACTTAAACTTCAGATATATACACATGATAGTTAACTGTGGGGTTATCACTAAGTTTATGGTACGTGGTTTCCCTTTAGCTTTAGAAAAAAACAGACGTTAACCAGGCATCTATATAACATTTGCCTTGCCGCTTGCCAGAACCAATCGATTCCAGTAAATTGTCGTTCTGAAACGTTGGGTTGGTACATGTTGGACACCATAGCTCGAGATATGGGCCAACATGACCAAGATTTGACCTCATAATATTAACTATTAATAGATAGTTATAATTTCACAAAAACATTCCATAACCATGTCTCTCTTTATAAAAGAAAAGCCCGCTTCTCTATGGCAAAAGCTAAGGGCTTACCCTTGAAACACTTTTCTAAATTTTGTTTTACAGAACCAAGACAAGTCTTGCCATTTGAGACCTTTACAGATCAATCCAATAGTTTTAACCAGTACCATAATACCACATAGACAAAGAAGATTGGCTGTTAGGGGCTTTGGCATCTTCCTCTGGCGATTAAAACAGTTCTACTGCGGAACGCTAACATAAATGAGAATAAGAAAAAAGTACTTTAGCTACCACGAAACCACCACCGTATTCCAACAAGATCAATTGCCTACCGAACCAAACACGAAACACACATTAATCGCCACACATCACCCTATTTGGGATCCTTAAGCTAAAAGTAATTCACAGGTCTGAAACTGCTACACGCCGATCAACTAGAAGCCAGCCGTGACTGCAACAATACATACAATCACTACAGCCTACGCCCCACAGGTTAACAACTTAAAGGGTGCAGATTTAATCCCTAATCCAGAGCGTGTAACAGAAAAGCACAGAAAAGATATGAACTTTGAGATACCTGCACGGGATTGAAGAAGACGGCGTTACTCTTGAGCATGAGGATCTCAGCCTCGCCCTCCTTCTTGATCTCGTAGTCCTTGAGCTTATCCTCCACTTCCGCCATGTCTCCAAATCAAAACCTAATACAGGAACCCGACAAAACTAGTAACGCGCAGCGAGGAAGACGAGGTTCGGCGAGAAACGGCGGCGGCAAGGGGGTTTGGCAGCTGCGCTCGGGCTCTGCTGGGATAGGGTGGAAAAGAGAAGGAAGGGAGGGGGGCGGCGGGCGCGGCTGTGGAGGAGGTGGACTACGGCGGTGGAGATGCGCGGCGTCGGAACTGAGGGGGCACGGATTTGGCGGAGACGAGGAGTGGGGCGGGGAGGAGAAATCGGGGCGGCGCCGAGAAGCTGTGGCGGCGGCGGCGGCGGCGGCGGCGGGGAGACAAACTAGCGGAAACCCAATCAAACTCGACAAAACTAGCAGCCAGGGCTTAGCCTGGGGCTTAACGTAGGTTGTGACTTTGTGACTTGTGAGAGACCCCTGTTGGAAAAAAAAATCGGCAACTAGGACCCGGACTTCAGCCAAGGACAAACAATGCGATATGTTTACAGTAGTCTGTTAAAAGTTAAAACCGCCGTACAAACTTCGCCTTTTTATGAAAATATATATGCTTTGCACCTTTCTCACATATATATTCAAAATTTCGCAGCTGATTTCTTTTGGGCCTTTCTTTTGGGAATGTTGCATATTATAAGTATTCCTCTCTTTTCTTTGCGTGCAGATGTGATTCATTTTCATCATGCTTGCATCCCCAGCACAAACATAATTTTTTTTTATCTGCGAATAGTTTGAGAATCATTTTACAAATCCAAGAAAGTTTGTTCATAAGCTTGCAATATAGCGTGTTCCATACTCTATTAGCTCGTATCTATTTATAGGTCTACACGAAGTCCAACAGGACAAGTTTAGCATGAACTAAAATTCTAGCAATAGGACACTGGACAACCATCTCTTAAGAAAAAAAAGTACAGTACAATGTGCCTCTGTATGACCGTTCGAGTATATGGCGTTACAAATCCTTTCAAAACACAAACAGGCAACAGATGAACGTAACACGCCATTCAGAATTCCAGATGTACCTTTATGCACAGATCTACACACATCGCACATCAGATGCCAATACTTGATGGCCACTTAAGGTAGGGTCTCAAAATGTTAACATATATACATTGCAGAAGACAAGATTTTAAGTTCAAAATACAGAATTAATTCCCCGATAGTTGTTCGACTTGCATTTGCTAGTTCAAGACAGGTTAGGATGCAGAGCTTCTTTGAAAAGTACTAAAGCATGAGCTTTGAAAAGTACTGCTCGAATTCTTGATCGATGGTTAGCTTCTTCTTCTCACCTGAAATTTGTTGCGGCAAGCAATGTGTTAGTGTATAGGTAGCAGACAGGTTCAATCGTAAGTACGAGAATTGCGTGACTGCGTAAGTACTTACCATGGCATCCAGTCTTGCCTGCTGGCAAAATCATGAAATCATCGACGCCGTTCGAGTAAAGCTTCTCATTCATGATATGATCTACAGAACCATCGCCATTTGCTAGCTCATTCATCACATCATACATCCTCTCAATGTCATCATCGTATGGTTGCAGCATCAAACCCGGGTGATCATGCTCCAGGCGTGGCCTCACCCAGCTGTCAGTCTTTTTGGTGCCACAGCTATTGAAAGAACTGTAGGCGTCAGATGAAATGTTGTTGCTTGAGCTGCTGGATGCAGACGCCCGTTTTCTCATAGATTGGCTTTCGATTCCATTTATGGAGTCGACTTCGATGCACCCACCTAGAAGGCTTTGTGTATTCTCACAAGAGTCCAATTCCTTAACACCATTGACCATGTCGGTGTCACAATTCTTGTCGATGAAAATGCCATCGCCTCCTAAGCTTTCTGTTCTTGCAGTCTCATTCTCCTGCCAAGCTAAACGGTCCTGGAACTTGTATTTCAGCGATGACAGCCTTGTATCATTAAGATCATACTGTGGCTTCCGTTTCTTAATTGGACTGTCAATAGGGTAAATCTTCTTCACGCTACTGGAACTGGAACTAAAAAATAGCAATATAGCATGAGATGTTATTACAAACCTGAACTTTATTTGCACATAGTAGTAAGCATTAACCAATCAGCTGGGCAACAAAAAATATTCTCTATTTTGCCAGAGGAAGAGTATTTTCACAACTTTCAAGAAAAACAATCCCGAGTCATCATTATGGTAGTTAATTCATTTACATATTTATAAAAATATTCCCATGAAGCAGAAACTGGAAAACATTTTAACAGGATAAATGTAAACTTTAGAGCGTGAGGTGGAGGTCCAGGTAACACACAAGCTTCACTACAGTGTTTTCACACTTGAGCAATGATTTTCTCATTTTGTTTGGCCACCACATTATAATTTCAGTTTCTAGGAATGCTCCACTTTGCAAACATGTCCAAGAATTCTGATTAAGATAAGGTTGTGTTCTGGAACTACGGTGGATTATGATAATCCAGCCTTTTCAACCACCGTTTTGCCTATTTTACCTTTACACTAGCAAAAACTTTTATGTTTTCACAGCTACTTTTTAGCATCAGATTATAAAATAAGTTAAGCACATCATAGTTCAGCAACCGCAAACTGAGCTTAAAATGAACAAGGCTTACAATAAATCACAAATAAACAGAATTTTACAAATCAAAATGGAATACATATTAGCCAAGTAAAACGCCCATCAGGTGGAAGCATCACAGCAAAGAAGGTTATCGTTATTGGCCAAATTTGTTGTTCATGTTTTGCTCCTGTCTTGAAGCGTTAAGACCCTCGCATATGTCTGAGATATACAAAATCTAAATGGGAGGCATTGAAACCACAACTTGCAATTTCACATGCATACCAATCCATATCTATCCTATTTGTTCCAGTATAATCTTCAGGTTGTTGCTTGCATCATGTTCATGCACCTCAAAGTCTCACATCTTCTTTGTCTGGTTACATGATTTTCTTACCAATATATGATCATTGATCGATCAACATCTGATCCACGCGGGATAATTTGGTTAACATTTGGGAGGATATTTCTCAAGAATCTTAGGACCGCACCTCGGACATCACACTGCTTGCATAGTCGCACCGAACCATACCAATGTGGCAACATCTCATCCAGACCATGAAAGATTCATGGCGGTTTCCAATTTGACTTTCTGCAGTGTCACCTTGCGTATCATAAACCTAGGCACCTAGCATAGGCCTAACTATATGAACAGAACGATTCAATAATAAAGTTATGAAGTACTACTAGATACTACAAAGTGTCAACTGCCATCCCTTCCCAGAGAAGCAAAACGAAAGGAATGGAGAAACTAACAAACACCCAAAATGGAAAACCTTATCTGCTAGCCGTTCAATGGAGAAAGCTAACAGCTTCCTTTTGGTGCCCCCTGCCTTCACTCCACCTTATTAGTGCTGTCTTCTGATATCCACCGCAATACAAATTTTGCCTAACCTTGCTGCAGCTACCGGCGTCACAAACCCCACACAGCCGTTCTTCCCGAACATCAGCCGCACTTCCCCGATCCACTCAATTGTGAGCTTAAACACAAACTAGGAAGTCAACAACACAGCAAGAGGCACGCAGAACACTTCGCTTTGGACTTGAATTTGGCATTAGGGCTTAGGCCTTGCTGCAAGACTACGGGTTATAGGCAGCTACTGTAGCAAAGATTCCCCATTTCCCCAGAGAGATCTCAGCTTGGCCGCACTGATCGAACAACCCTACCTCCAGCTGTCGCTTGATCACCAAAGCAGAAGGTAAAAAAGCAGAGCTACCTCAACGGATGAAGAACTCATGGCAGGCAAAGTAGCAGAACGAGCTAACGCCATAACGGCTGTACATAGAGGATGAGAAGAGGATGCCTCACTCACCAGCCTTCGAAGCTTTCGGTCTTCTGGTTGGTGGAACCCGCCGCCTGCTGCTCCTCCTTCCCGGGCATCCCGTAACCTGCTCCGCCGCGATCCATTTGAGACAGCGAAGGGAGGGAGAGAGAGGGAGAGAGGCAGCTGTAGCTTCTTCAGTGTTCTCTGATTAAGATATGGAGAGTGGAGGGAGTAGGCCGCAATGTCACCAGGGGCCCACGGATTACTATCGGCTCTGTACGGCCGAGATTTTCTGCATGAAGAAACCGCTGTGGCTTGTGGATGCAAGTGCGTTCTTTTCATCAGTCTACAAGAACAGCTCGAGCTCGAGGTTCTTTTTTTTTTGAACATTGAGCTCGAGGTTCCAATCACAGAAGATCCTGGTGTCCACGTGACGCGCACGGGAAGCCCATCCGCTCGCCTCCCGACGGAATACGACGGCCCATCGCAGATCCAAAGGCTCCAAGCCTCCAACAGCATGGATCTCCCCACCAGCGAAAACATCAGCTGAAACTCGATGACAGATGACAATCCTCAGCATTGGAGCAAATCAGTAGCTCATGGACCAAGTCCAAGAGCAAAGTATCATCTGACGCTCTGACAGCAGAGATAGGCTGCTAGCTCATCGACCAGAGCAATTAAACTCAACCAGAAAATATCAGTAGCCTTTGGATGCATAAACATCGCAGAGGAAGGAGCTGGGAACATCTCATGTATACAGGAGCTCTCGACACGACTAGACACCTATTAGTCCCCAATTCCATTGGTTTTTTTTTTCTGTTACTAGTACTATCAGGTTAAGGCCTGAAGCTCATGCTAGGTTACACCATGTAAGAGGCGTCCACTTCAACTTCGCCAGCGGCCTGCCACCCGTCGCTCACCTGGCGCTTGCAGACCGGGCATGTTCCTTGTTGGCGCAACCACGGGTCGATGCAGTTCACATGAAACTGCGAGCAAAATGTAGATCAGGTCAATCTTGTAGAGTCAATCATGTACACACGGTACAAATACGCAGGCAGCAGAGTGCATCATCGACCCTCCATCAAAGGCATTGGAGGAGCGGAATGAAGCAGTCACAATGGTTATTGGTCCTTACTTATTAGATTCACCGAACATGTCCATAACGTTTCTGGTATGAAAGAGCTTTGGAAATAAGGTAAATCGGTGCAACAGTTATAAATAATGTGGCAATTGGCTATTTAGCAGGATGTAACAATATCAGCAATTCAGAGTGGTGCAGCATCGTGTACAAAAGGAAGTGTCCAACAAAGTAGAAGTGTGTAACATCGTAAGTATTAATATTTATTTGTATCTCTGTATAAGGAATGAGTTCATATTAGTTGCTTCACTGTAATCGTTGCTTCACCGGCATTATGTCAACTACTCAACTAAGTTAATCTGCCACTGTCAAATAGTACTACGGTTAGTATGTCCTCCACGACAGAAATTTTAAGTCCTGCTGTCAAAATGAAGAAAACAACTGTAAGATGATCACATGATAATTACCTGATGCAAGCATGGCAGGCTTCTCAATAGATCACCCACAACAACTTCCTCTAAGCAAATACTGCAGGTCAACTCGTCCTCTGGCGTTATGCTGGTTCCATCTGCATCTTGCTTTTTCTGCACAGAAAATGCAAAAATATGTAATAATTAAAACAGGAAGTGCTGCCCACCAAGGTGGTAGTGCTAGGATACATGCTTAATAGAAAAAGAGAGAGCTGTCTGTGTAAGAAACTAACCCTAATAGATAAAAGTAAACGACAATATTCTTCTTCAATGATTCCAATTGGTACATATGATGTCCCTTATGTAGGAGGACTTACTTGACCCCTAAGTAATAATCTAAAGGATAGATCTGATCTCTTAACTCTAAATTATCTCTTTCCTATTTAAATAACTTTCATATATCTCAATATAGTATAATTCTATATTCCTACACATAACAACTACCAGCCCCTTGAGAAGCAGCGGTGGCCACGGTTGCCGCCCAAGGTAACCCCTCATTGATGAAGTGTAACACCAGCTCCCTGTGTTCTGATATGTGCTGAAGACAGCTTCCTCCCTTTGTGGGTGTGACAAAACATGATATTTCTTGACTAATTCTGACACTGCTGCTGGAGGATGTGGCACTACTTCCGCACCTCCTTGTAGTTTCTTTACCTCCACTGCTTCAAGCTGCAGCCCTTCTGTCGAGGGGGTTAGCTGCACCAGCTGCTGGTAGGTGGGGGGTGGGGGGGCAGTATTGGGGAGGGATTTGGGGTGAGATTTGAGCTGTAAGGTGGGGGTGCGAAGTGGCTTAGATTGATGTTAGGGGGCAGCTGTGGCAAGTAAGAAGATGGCTGAATGTGGAAAAAAAAAAGTTGACGACAGTTGGTTGTTCGCGGAAGGCAGGAAAGAGAGGGGGTAGTGATGGAGGTGGCCAATCTGCCCAGCGGGCAGAGTTCCGGCGGCGGCGGCAATTCCCCCGCTGGAGAAGGGGGCACTAGAGGCGCTGTTGGTGAGGGACGTGGAGGTGGCGTCATGGGTGACTGCTGCATCCATGGAAACTGGTGGGGGGACAGGGCTGGCAGCCGTTGCTTGAGCGCTGTTGAGCACTGCACCAGCCCGGCGAGGAACACCTGGTCCTTCTCTCGTTAGCGCTTGAGGTTCTCAAACTGCTTCACGATGATCTTCATCTGCTCCACAACCTCTATTTTGGTTTCTTTGCCCGCCATCGTAGATGGCTCTGATACCAAAATTGTAAGAAACTAAACCGTAATTACTGAAAAGTGGATAAAAGTAAATGGCAATATTCTTCTTCATTGATTCCCAATTGGTACATCTGATGTCCCTTATAGAGGAGGACTTACTTGACCCCTAAGTAATAGTCTAAAGGATACAGATCCGATATCTTAACTCTAAATTATCTCTTTCCTATTTAAATAACTTCCATATATCTCAATATAGCATAATCCTATATTCCTACACATAACAGTGTGATTGTTACTACCACAGTTGATTATAATGAAATCCATAGAACATGTAGTCAAGCTCAAGCTACATTGCTAGTTGTCTAGTGATACCAAAATGGAGATAGATATATAGCAGCTTTATAGAAGGAATATGATCAAAGAAACACATTTATTCATTACCTCCTTGCCAGATCCAGGAGAGGAAACCAGTGGTACAGATGGTCCATCACTACTGCATCAAAAATATTAAACAGTCAGTTACACTCTGTAGAAGCAGGAAGATATATATTGTTGGTTACTTATTGCCCTGAGGAACTCTGTCTCCTACTGTGCTATAATTGGCCGGGTTACAAATTGAAGAAAGAAGGCACTTATAATCAGTTTTTTTTGGCTATAATGCACCCAAAAAGGATAACTCATCTTGCCTTTTTCGGGCAGCGGTGCTTGCCTGCTGCGCCTGAAATTTGTATTTGAAAACAGGAAGAGTATTTATTTCTTCTTCACTCATAGAATGAGCATGTGGACTATTGTCGGCATCTAGAGCTCTAAGAGCATCATAATCTGCAAGCAGAAGATCCAAGAGTGGTGATATGTTTGCACGAAACAATATAAACACCAGTTAGAGCAACAGAAAGTATAAGTGTACAATGTACCTAAATCATCAAACTCGCGGTCAAGCAGAGCAAGCTGAAGTCTAAGACTTTGCAACCGGCCTCTCGTAGCAACGGCTATGCTTGGCGGGACATGAACCCGCAACTCAGTGCGTCCAAGGAAGCCGTTGGCGGCTGCAGCATGTGCTTGTGCCTGCGCTTGGAGCTGCTGGCACGTGGCCAGCATCCTAAGACTGGTGGCCAATAGGAACACACCCAACACCAGCCAAAGCTACAAGAACGGACAGTTCCGAGCAATCCGACAAAAGTTATGAAATCGCCCATCAAGCTTCGTAAGCATAAGAACACATACATCGTTACGTTGTGCATGAACAACTTACCATAAAATTCGGAGACATCTGGTGCGAGCTTAGTACCATGAATAGAACAAGAACTGCCCAATAATACATAATCAACCATATATATATAATTAAAATCACAAATTATTAACAACTTAGCAATACCAGTAGTACAAATGACAGACCCACAGTACCTGTTACAAGAAAAGCTAAGGAATTGCTGTTCACCGGCCGGCCTCCGGCATGAATCCGCTACACGCAAGCACACACGTGGATGGAACCATCAGATATCTAGGGCACCAAATCTACTCTAGGTTGAAATGCCGAAAGAATCATTTCAGCAGAAATGCAGGTGGGGATGAAGAGGAGAGGAACTCACCATGGCACGGCGCTCCGGGGCGAACCCCGGGGAGCCACCGGCCTCGATGTCAGCCCTGCTGCCCCGGAACACAAAGCTCATGGCGTCCACCGTCCAGCACCACCGCCACTACCGCCAGGTGTAAGATGTGTCCCTTCAAAGCGGCGCCTTCCTGCCAACAAATACTTCGGCCGGCCCACGCAGCAACGTCACTGAAGCCGACGAGCGCACCGAGGATGCAAATCGAACAAGCGGCGGACAGCGACGCCCCAACCGAAACTGTAAATTCCGGAATCCCAGCGGCCCAGGCGCGGAAAACGCCCGGATAATCCTGAAGCTTCCGGAAGCTCCGCTGCGACGGCACGCGATTTCAGGGTTCCCGGGGGAAACGGGGGCGGATTCGAGGAATGGAGCGTGATTTCGAGGAGGGCGCGCACCTAATCGGAGACGAGCGGCCTCCCGAGCCGGCGTTTTGCTCGCGCGGACGCCAAGGTAGCGGCTTGGAATGGGGGAAGGGGGAGCAGGAGAGGAGAAGAGATGGAGAGCGAGAAAGGCATTTTTTTTCTTTTGGCGGTTTCAGATCGTGTGCGTTGTGCGGTGCAAGGTCCGTGGCTCCATCCAGACCGTCCATCTTATTATGATCTTGTTACTCTGGTTTTAGTTTGCCCTAGATAAGCTACAAAACTGCACATGGACGCCCTGACCTACCTCTGGACTTCTTTAATTGACGCGCCCACATGCATACATCCTCCGCTAGCTAGCTTCCGCGTCAATTATATCTAGATGTAAGGAGAATTAATAATCGTGCCACAGATTTTTTCGGTTGGAGGAAATAGCCATTCCATCGGGGGCTTTTGAGATTTTAATTTACATGATTTTCAAAACGCTTGAACATATGAAGTATGAGATATAAGTGGTGTGTACCCTTGAATACCATGTGATTACGAAAGTTGGATCAAACAGCATTTGACACCATAGAAAACACACAAATTGTTAATGTTGGAAAATGAGCATTTTTTGCATGACTTATTGAACAAAAACGGTATATAAAACATGACTAAAACGTACACATCGACCTAGTCATGTAATGGTGTAGATAGCACATAAATAGCAAGTCTAAACATGTTGCTAGAACAAGAAACCGTATCTGGATCTCCAATAGGAACCATTCCTGTTTTCGGTGTTGTCTCCCATGTCATCGAAGAGGTTATTGATGTCGGGAAAGAAGTCGGCGGCAACCATGATGGAGAGGTTGTTTATGTCGGGAAAGAAGTCATCGTTGGGAAAGTATTCGCGCAAAAGCGCTCCACAGAACCTTGTTGCCGCTCTCCCGTACGGGACCATAGAGACTTGGTTTCGGATGCCTACTCTCCCAACCAGTGGTGCACGCTGCAAGGTAGGATGAGGAAGGCTTGAGCGGTGGTGCAAAGCTCTAGAACCAAGAGGCAATCACATAGGTTGTGGCGTTTGTATTGTGTCTCTCTGAAGAGGAGCGACCTCTCATTTATAGGCACGAAGATGAACTGAACAGTCACGCAGAAAATTCTAAACGAAGTGTTGTGAGGTGTTCCAAGTTTCCAACTAGTGCAAACACGCTTCAGTTTTTATGATCGCTCAAAACCATCTAGTCATGCGTGTAAAAAAGACAACATATACAGATGGCATATATCCTACATCGGGTCGCGGCTCATTCCCGAACGGGAAAGGCGCGCGTGCATGTGTCCTCTTTGTTAAATGTATCTGTATATGAGTTGTATATATGAGTTGTATACGTGTTGTATTCCTCAATTGATCCTTAGGTGAATCTGTCTTCGAGAAGTTGCCTCGATGAAATTTCTTGATTTGCTAGGACCAAGTCTTGTCGGTGATTAGAGGAACATAACTTATCGACTACCTTGATGGACAATGGTGAGACCGGCAAAAGATATCATCACCAAAGACAAAGACAGGGTTGAGGTGAAGATACTCAATCTGGAGTATGCCTTGTGGATCGCACATGATCAATTTGTCCTCAGTTACCTTCTACGAACATGACATGGTGGGAGGTGCTCACACAAGTTGTCATGCTGACGAGCTCAGGAAGCTGCTGGAAAGCTGTGACGGTGATCTTTTCGTCACAATCCAGGGCTCGTGTTGTTCAACTTCATAGGTGACGCAAACTCGCAAGGAGGACATGACGGGTGCAGCCTATTTTGGTGGCATTAAAACCCTAGTTGATGCGATGGCTACTACAGGAAAAGGTCTCAATGGTGAAGAAATTGCCTCCTGCATCTTTGCTAGTTTGGATGTGTTAGAGATATGCTTTAGAGGCAATAATACTAAATTATTATCATATTTCATTGTTCATGATAAGTGTTCATTCTCCATGCTATAATTGTATTAAGCGGAAAATTAATACTTATGTGGTTTGTAAACAACACCGCGTTCCTAGTGAGCCTCTACTAGTACTAGATTAATTCGTTGGTTAATGATGGTTGGAGTTTTCTAACCATAGACATGTGTAATCGATTAAAAATATGATCATGTCATTAGGAGAATGATATGATGGACAAGGCCTAACTAAGCGAAGCAATTAGATCATAACAATGTTTAAATTACTATAGCTTTTCAATGTCGAATATTTCAATCCTTAGATCGTGAGATTATGCTACTCCACTAGTACGAGAAGAATACGTTGAGGGCATCAACAGTCACTTCGTAATTGGATGATTGTAAATGCGTTTTTGGCTATCTTAGAGAGTACTTGTTGGGTGGTATATATCAAGAATGGTATTTGTCTATCTGCATGACAGAGAGATATACTCAGGGTCCGTCAGGTAACATACATTCAACATAGCTTGCAAACAAGTGACTAATGAGTTGGTCACAAAGAATGTTGTGTTATGGTACGGATAGAGAGTACTTGCTATCAACTAGGGATGATGATACCGACGATCGAATATCGTGAAAATAAAATATCGCGAGACAAACATAATGAAATATGAGATTGATTGAATCCTTGATGTCATGGTTCAACCGATAAATGATCTTCCTTAAATATGTGGGAGTCAATATAGATATCCATGATCCTGCTATTGATCGTACATGAGTCTCGACCATGTCCGTTTATTCTCGAATCCGTAGGGTCACACGCTTAAGGTTCGATGTCACTAGGGTAGTAATGAGAAATAGATAATGGTGAAGACCGGAGATTGTACGGAGTCTCGAATGGGATGCAGGACATCCTTCTCCACCGTTGCTCCGGCTTGGCGAAGCCCTAGAGAATATCACCACCGCCACCATACCATCGTGTTGTTGGTTCCAATCTCATCTACCTAACTTCCCGCATTGTTGTATCAAGAAGGAGGTGACGCCATCAAGTCGTATGTGGGCATATTTCAGAGTCCTCGTTCGTTGCGGCGTTGATCGGATTGGATCGCAAGGAGGAAATATTCACCGATCACGTTGTAAACGCTTCTGCTTAGCGATATATGGGGATACATAGATCTCTCTCTCTCTCTCTCTATCTTTACTTGCATCGTGTAGATTGTATCTTCACTCTTGTATATTAGATCTACTCCCTCTGTTCATAAACATAAGACGTTTTAGATATTTCAAAGCGAACTAGATACACCTCATAATGAGTGAATCTACACACTAATAATAAACTAGATACATACTAAAAGAGATGAATCTACAAAAGTATAAAACATCTTATATTAGTGAATGAAGGGGGTACTTTTGTTTGTTCTTCGTAAAAAGAAGTGCCAGAGTCTCCTACTACGGCTGAGCAGTGACCACGTCATATTTCCTTATCCCTCTAATTCTAACGAAACAAGTGCAATTCCACCTAGAAGGTAATGGGTCACTCCTACATCACGGCCTTGTATGCCATGGCCCTCCTATCGTGATGTAGCGGGGATTAGTTAGGAGTCTCGCTAACAAGACCATAACCTTAACCAAAAACCAGAAAAATAAAAACTCAGTTGTAGTCAGAGTTTTTGGTTCGATTTTGCATAGCCTTAACTATAGTAGGAGTACTTGCCATTTTGGAAGTGAGTGACGAGTATTTACATAGATTGTGTTGAAAGTATATGGAGAAAATTATCCTCATTTTTTATGGATGCTTAATCATATATTTTTGAAAAGTTGATCTGTAAATTTTAATAAGTTGATCCTAAATTTGGTGTATGTTATTTACATTTTTGGAAGTTATCCTCAATTTCTATGGATGCCTAATCATATATCTTCAAAAGTTAGTTCAAATATTTTGGAAGTTTACCATACATTTATTTGAGGATCATTCTATATTTATTGTGAAAGTGATAAATCATCCTCACTACTTAAGATCTTCAAGAAAACTTGATATTTTCTCATCCGAAAAAGGATATCTTGGATTTATTTAAATTTAAATGCATTTATACACTAAATATTAGTCCATAGAATTAGCTAAATTCTCAATAGACTTCTAGACCATAAGATTGCATCGTGATTTGTGCTAGCATGAGTTGCAACAAAGATTTTTCTAGTAACACTATATGAGAGAGAAAAATTCAAACTGTTAGCTTGGCACGTAATCCATGCTAGTCACGAGTGCAAAAACAAATTCTAACTAAAATTTAACAACATTACCTAATTAAAAAATAGTTAAATTCTAGTCGATAGACACACCCGAAAATGACCGCGGGGATTCGAGCGACCACATGAGAAGTCTAGGATCAAAATCTAGACTGTTATTACTTTCGTCATTAGTTTGTAGTACTTCCCTCCATCTATAAAAAGATGTTTCAACTGTGTCAAAATCTGGGTATTTTCCATATCTAGATCCATTTTAGTACTATCTGTTCAAAGTTAAGATATACTTTGTAAGCGCGTAGCACATGAAGATGTACGTGCGAATTTTTTGTTTCAATTTTTTTTAAACTTAAAATATGTGTAAGATGCATTTCAAAATATAGGGAGCATATGCTCCCATGTTCCAAAACATCACTCCCAAAGTGGAAGTACATATGAACTATGAAGGCATATGACTAACTTAGCGATGAACAGATAACCAGTTCGGTAGTTTACAATAGCAAAAAAAAAAAAAAAAAAGGATAACCAGTTCGGTAGTTTACAATAGCAGCAGGTGATCGGAGAGGGACCATCTCTAATACATGCCCTCTGCTAACGATTCGCGCCCTGCTCCTGCTTCACTATACACCTATACATACAGATACAGATATACATTCATTGCGAGCACGGAGCAATGCGATTAGACGATTATAGTCGGACGCCGAGGCGCTGGGTGGCGAGGTCGCAGCGCACGGGCGCGAAGCCGACGCGGCCGTTCTCCAGGTCATACTCCACCCACACGTCCTGCTGGTGGTGGTGCCCGATCACGTACGCCGACATGCCCGCCATGTCCGAGCTCCCGAAGGTCAGGCACCAGACCGTCTCATCGCCCCGCCGCTCGCCGGGCACCCTGTACAGGAGCTTCTCCCCGGTCACGGCCACCTCGGCGCCGCGGAGCACCAGGGCCACCTCCGGGAGGAGCCGGCTCGCCGCCGCCACCCGGGCCTCCATGCCGCGGAAGCACGTGTCGAACGCGCCTTGGAACACGAACTCCGGCTCGCCGAGCGGGGCTAGCAGCGGCCGCGTCTGGTTCAGGAACTCGCCCTTGAGCGCCGAGTAGGCGTCGCCCAGGAGGAAGGTGAACTGCGTCCCAGAGTCCACCATGGTCTGCCCGGCCCCCGTGTGGTCCGGCGTCAGCACGGACTTGGGGATGGGGAGCAGGGCGCGCCCCACGCGGATGCCCTCCAGCTGCACGGTGTAGGCCACCCGGTCGAAGTACGGCAGCGGCTGGGAGATCTCGATCAGCGGCGTGTAGTTCAGCGCCGGGGCAGCGCCGCCGCCGTCGCCGCCTAGAATGAGGATGCCTGGGCCTTCGCCGGCGGCGATGCAGTAGGCGAAGCGGCGGGTGCTCGTCTGCGTCACGAAGGAGAGGCTGCCCCGGTTCATGCCGAGGAGGCCGGTGGCCGCCTCCGAGGGATCACTGGCGTTGTTGTTGGTGCCGGTGCTGGAGGAGTAGGAGGTGATGCAGCCGAAGAGGGCGGGTACAGGCGGGGCACCTGCGCCGCCGAGGAGGAAGGTGTCGGCAGCCAGGAGTCCGTCGGCAGAGGAGGCGTCGGCGTAGGAAATCGAGACGCGGCAAGCGTTGGACGGCGGCGTGTCGCAGAACGGGTGGACGGGCAGGTCTCGTCCCTGCCACATGCACGCCGGTGACGAGCAGGGGACGGCGCCGTACGTCAAAGAAGCCGACGCGTTGAACGGCACAGGCGGCGGCGACAGGATGCTGCCGTTGCAGAGCAGCCACGAGAGCTCGCTGCCGGTGTCGAGCACCATGGTCACGTTCTGCGGCGGCGTGCCGACGGCCACCGGCACCGTCAGGCTCACATTGTGGCGGAACCGCAGCCTGTTCGCCGGCGCTCGCGGCGGAGGCGCCACTTCCTGCACCCTGAGCGGAAGGAGAACCGCTCCACCAGACTTCCCTTCTCTGCCGCCGTCGCCAATGCCGTAGCTCGCCGGCTCCGCTGTCGCAAGAAATAGGAAGAGGAGAACGATAAATGACTCCATGCCCACTAATTGGCGGGCAGTTTCTACTTTTCTATCCCGTGCGGTTTAAGCCGTGTAAACTTTGAGCCTTGGTGCAGCAGCGCTCTGGCTCTTTGCTCTGAGCACGGGAACAACCAAACGGCAATCGATCCCAAGGAAAGTGAGCAACACACCAACTGTCAACTGCATCTCCTGCCAATCTGCTTGCGTGGCTAATCCTAACAGTGATACTCATCATCATCCCCTTTTGGTGTGTTTTTTTCGAGAAAAATGCAAAAAAAAAAACACATTTCAGACAACTATATCAAAAGACCAAATCATATGTTTTTTTTTCGCAAAAAACCACCGGTATAGAGTCACAGCTTCAAAAAAACGCTAATACTCCCTCCGTCCCACCAAAATGTATCAAGACACCATTTAATAGGTAGATACATCCAAATTCTGATAAAGTTAAGACACTTTTAGTGGAACGGATGAAGTATCTTTGATTAGGCGTGTTAACGGTTTTCCTATCCGCTCAGGCCCACTGTCAAGCTGACGTGTCGTGACGGTAACGGGAGGGTAGATATGGCTGCTAATAGCCACTTTTTTCTGCTCACAAACAGAACTTCAAGCCATGAAATACGGCGACAAGGGCCTCTAGCGGCGGCTCACCACTGCGCTAGCCAGGAACATGAGTGAAAGCGAGAGGAAGACAAGGAAGAGGGTCAACACGATTGGGCGCTCACCTAAATATCGATGGCAATGTCAAAGAGCAAGGAGGAGGCCCGAGGCATTGCTATTAACGACAACGACGACCAACAGTGTAGGCGAATGTGGCGTGGTGGCTCTACGACACACAACAACTCAGGGAAGACACTAGAGGATTCAAGAGCACCATGGGGTTACTAGGAAGGTACGAGAGGATGACCAGAACCGAGCGGCAGAGCAGATCGACTCAGCACAAACCGGACTGGAGGAAGATAAACTTCGTGTTTGTGTTTTGTGAAGACAAATGCTACACGAGGTATCTTCGATAGGGGAGAAACTGATGGTGACATTGGAACTCCTAGGACGATATTGGCACAATGATGTACCCAGGTTCAACCCCTCTTTGGTGGAGGTAAAGATGCTTGGTTGTATTGCTTAGGTGGTGGTAACTAGTAAGGCGTGTATGAGTGTAATCATTCTTAGGTTTGAGACCTCTAGCCAAGTTTTATATAGATGAATCGACTAGGGTTTAAAGGATATGTGCCGAGTAGGTTAGGATGTGGGTCGAATACGTCACCGCTAGTTTTCAGCTTACGCTTCACGTTGATCTCCATGTCGTCCAACTAGGCCTCCTAGTCGGCCAACTCCCTCTACTTGTAAGCCCACCAACTGGTTGCGACTAATGTGTCACGGGACACCCAGTTGGCGGTCCGATTCGGTTCCATGAGCCCACCCGGTTCTGTATTCCATCGTCACCCTGTGACAATGGTAGAAGGCCTCCCGTGTCGATTCCTTCGGCTGGAAGAAGCTATGGGATGAGGCAGAGCGAACAAACATGTTGTAGGGCCGAGCAATGGGGAGGACGGAGATGCCGGAAGCAACACGCTTTGGATGTCGGTCGCGTTCTTCGCGCTCCGATGAAGGTAAGGGCCGGTACTTGGGGGGTCCAAATTAAGCAATAGATGGGAGGGGATAAGATGCGCCAAGGTGACTGAATCAGGAGATAAGTGCGAAGATTGGGAAGAGGGGGGATAGGGCGGGTCCTGCGTCTACTAGTGGACCCCATTTCTATTTTTGACTGAAATTTTATGCCACGTCATCACTTACAGCCGGTCCCACAAGTCAAAAGCGTTTTCTGGCAAACTCTGTGATTCTATACCATGACTTTTTTTATAGTTGCCCAACAATATGGTGTTTTTAAATATATTTTCTAGGTTTTTTGGCGAGACACCTGTGCGGCTGTGCCGATGCCAGTGTGTTCGATGTAGCTGTAGGCCACATGCGCCACACACTGCTCTCCTCTGTATTACTCCGTGTGGGCTCTGCGCTTGAAACCAGGTTGCCAACTGGTGAGATAAGAAGGGGACAGCGTTCTCAGGGAGGTCATGAATACGTGGTACTTCGCCCAGGTATCATGGCTAATTAGAGGCAAAATGCGAGAGAGGTTTGGTGTTCGTCGACGGAGACTTCCAGGACGCGAGTAGCTTTCAGTGCGGTTGTTCGAGGCAAGGCACTGTATCGGTTTCTTGTTGAACTTGTCGGTGGAGCAATCTTGTCTGTGGTTGAGAAATCTATGGTGATCGCTCGCTGTTGGCTCGTGACTGGTGAGCGATTACGTTACAAACCTATGTGCTCTAGAGAGAAGAAGCTACGACATGTTTAGAACATCTCCAGCCGCGTTCCCCAAACCGTTTTCCCAAACCGCGCCGGATTGAGCGTTTGGGGGACGTGTTTCGTTCGTGCCGCGTTTGGGGGACGTCGCTCCCCAGTCGCGTCCCCCAAACAAAATTTCGCAAATTTTAAACTTAGCTAGATTCGATTAGATTCGTCCAAACTTACATAGGGTCGAACGAAATTTGACTAACTTAAAAAAAAATGATTCTCATTGGGTGAGCCAATGGTTATGTATTTAAGAAGAGGGTGAGGCAACCAGAATTCATCCTGGACCAGGATTCGAACCCTGGCCGGGTGGGAGTGCCACTGCATGTCCAATCACTAGGCTATGCCTTAGTTCTCAAATTTGACTAACTTACTAAACCTAATCTAGAACCACTTGCGGCGGCCGGAGGCGTCGTAGTACTGCTGGAAGTTGTACATGTCGTCGGTGACGACCTCCTGCTTGACGCGCTCGTCGACGGGCTCGTCGACGGGCTCGTCGACGGGCTCGTCCTTCACCAAGCCGCTTGGTCCTGCCTCGCCGTCGTCGGAGAGGTCCACCAGCGGCTTGCCGGAGTCGCGGATGGACATGGCGATCGCCGCGTCCGAGTCGCCCTCCGGGCGTCCTTGTCGTCCATGGACGCCAAGAATGCCGCCCCGCAGCCACGGGCGGTCCTCGGGGTCGTCGCTGCTGGCGATGAGCCGCTGCTGCCGCTCGTACTCCGCCAGCAGCGCCGCCTTCGACGCTTCCTCCGGCTCCTCCTTCACCTCCGGCTTCGGGATGAGGAGGGCACCGCCGCGCCTCCCTTGCTGCCGCCCGCTGCCGCTTCCGCTGCCGCCACGCCTCGTGTTGACGGGCGTCGCCGGCTCCTCCTTGACCTCCCGTTTGGGGACGGTGTAGGGCGCCGACCGGTACGACGAGGACGGCGTCGACCGCGCCGGTCCCGAGGAAGAAGAGTGCAAGGAGGACGAGTACGTCGTCCTCCTCGGCTGCCATTGAGGAGACGGCGGCGGCGGCGAGCGGCATCTCCGGCCTTGGAGCGCCGTTGCGGATGCCGCGGATGACGTTCTCGAGGGTGCGCCCGGAACGCCCCGAACGGGCGCGGCCTTCCCTGTTCCAGCTGTTGGGGCCGCCGACGAGGTTGTCGGTGCTGTGCATCTCGACGTCGTACTTCGCCTGGAAGTACGTCGTCCACCATGCGTCGTTGTCGTTGACCGCCCATGTAGGATCCAACCGCTCCGCGGCGGTGAGTTGAGCCCGACGGGCCTTGATGGCGTCCCTCCATTGGTCCGTGCGCGGCTTCGGCGACGGCGGAACGCCAATGCCGTTCACGGCCATCTTCCAGCCGCCGCCGCTTGGCGGCCCGCATGTCCGGCGGGGCCGGATACTTGGCGCGGCACGGCGCCCACGCCTCCGCCACGGTGAGGCTGCCGCGGCCGAGCCGGTCGCCGCGGCGATCTTGCGGGAGGACGAGCTCGACATTTTTTTGAGCGGCGAGGAGAAGATGCGGGAGGGGAGGCGGCGGCGGCGAGAAGGATTATGAGCGGCGAGAACTGCAGGCGTCTTAAAACAGCGGCGGCGGCGGGTGGTTGCACACAATAACTTCGGCGCGGACGGCCACGCGGCCATGCACGGCGAGACGCGTCCCTGCGTCGCCCGGGAAAACGGGGACTCCATTAACGTCGCTTGACCAAAGGTAGGCGACGGGGTTTTAGCCTTCCGTGCCGGCCGACGGGTCGGGCCCGCGTCGGTTCGCCTCGCTTTTCGTTGTGTCCGGCGTCCCTGGAGCGTCCCCTGTGGGACGGGGACGGGCTCGGGGCGCCGGACACCGTATCGGGCCGCGCCTGACAAAAATGGGCTTTGAGGGACGCGGCTGGAACGCTTTTTTTGTTCGGCGCGCCCCAAATCCCTTTGGGGACGCTTTGGGGGACACGACTGGAGATGCTCTTATCCTCAGCTAGAGCTCTACGTTCTGTCCAAATGCACAGATTTAGCAATGTTCAGTACAAGTCGTCTACCGCTACTGAACAGCCGACACTGACCTCATAGAGATCGCACCAGCCTGTGAAGTGAAGGACACCTTGCCAGGCCCAACGAAACTAAGTCCCGTCCCTAAATCGTTCCCCAAAGGTATTTAGAGTGCGCCGATAAAAAATCGTTCCCAACCGCGCGTCTCAAAGACCCTTTTTGTCTGGCCCCGAGCCCGTCTCCGCTACACAGGGGATGTTTCGGGCACGCCGGACACAACGAAATGAGAGGTGAAGAGGCGCGGGCCTGAAGCGTCAGCGGCTCGGACTTTCAACCGCCTCCTACGTAGCGACGGTGCAATTAACGGGAAGGA